>NC_140210.1:47714488-48224488 GCF_951802725.1 Rutilus rutilus | reverse complement strand
CCCTTTAATGGCAAAATGTGTCCCAATCAACCTGAATTGACCTTATATTTGTCCTGCTGACCTGTGTTGATCTGTTTAATGGCTTCATTACGGCGGTCTATTCCAACTGCCTCCCACTGATTGGTGCTGTCCAGATAATGAGTGGCAATGACAGGTAGAGTCATTAAGATCATGTTTGCCTCTCCATCACCACTGGGCTGGACAATAAGGCGACCCATGAAGTCTCCACTGATGGCCTGCTCGACTGTCTGAGAGATCTCTTCACCTGGAAGGAGGAAAGAGCAGGCTGAGAATTCATTTTTTTTATTATCTTTGTCAGGATGGAATATTTATGCAACATTTTGACACTGATTGGTTTTGTATCTGCACAGTTTCAAATTCTTTAAAGGGGTCATATAATGGTACATGCACTTTTACAAGTTGATTGTACTGAAATGTGTGTTGGCAGTGTCTGTACACAACCATCATAAAATGATAAAAATCCATCCAGTGTTTTTTTTTTTAATCTCCTTATATGTTTTCCCCCCTCTCAAATCAAGCTGTTCGACCTAGTGACGTCACACGGTCGGACGCCCCTCCCACGATTGATTGATTGATTGACAGGAGCGTTTCAACACAGACCCGCCCTCGCTCGCTCGCGAGCTGCCTGTCTGTCATCATACTCCGCGCATCATTTTTGATACTGGCACTGTCTAAGAGCAGAATGGCGTCTAAGCGATTGTGGTGTTCTGTTCTTGGGTGTAACAGAGAATGTCTAATATGGTGATTAGTTTCACTCTCAGTACACTTCCGGCTTCTGAAATGGTTGCAGTTCCACTCTGATTCCATATGAGGGCGCTCACAGGACGAGTGCAGAATGAATGGAGGTCTATGGCGCTACAGCCATCAAAATCCACTTTTCTCAGGATATAATTTATTGTCTAGTAATTTGAATATTGTATTCGAAAGGAGATGCAAAGAAATTACACATTGCTGGGTGTTAGATTTTTTAGAGTCACTTATTTGCTTTAAAAAGTCTTTTAAAGTGTCAATGACGTCATACACATCGTACGACCAGAGCTACTGCTTTATGGCAATCCTTCAGTCACTCTGGTGCTTTCGTGCTCTGCACTTTCTTTTCACTCGAGGCATCGACAGCACAGCTGACACAGGTAAACACACGTGCTAGAAGAGTTTTTGTTTTGGTTGTTTCTGGTCCTGCTTCGGATGCCACGATGCCATCAAGCGGTATCTCTGGTCGTAATCAGTCCTTCACTGAACAATCAGTGTTCATTAGCAGAATGCTAGCGTGTTATGGGCAACAACAACTCAACCTGTAAGAAATCGATAGGACATAAGTACTCGTTCATTCAACTTTCGACCTATAACCCATGTTGAACTTGCAAAACCTTTTCTCAACGGCAATCGGGTGAAAGAGACAAATTTAGCCGTCTAGCCCCATAGACTCCCATTCATTTTGCACTCATGGGCGATCGCCCCCAGTGGAACTCTGGTGGAACTACAACCAAAATTCGGTACAATAGGACTTAATAGGGAGTGGCCAGGCTCTCCGTAGACGGGCTCTGGGTGTAATAAGGAACACAGCAGTCATTTTGACGAACCGCTGAAGACGCAGTGACTGAGTTTTGTTTTCGAAGGGAATTCCCCACGATTAACGTCAATGCTTTCATGTTTGCTCGAATCATTTCACCAGACTGCTTTATAAACGAGGGTCAGTAACGTTATAAAGCTGGTTTTGCTAAGAAGCTGCTCCTGAAAAAAGAATTGGTACCAACTATTCGTGTTCCTGCTGCACCTCCAGAAGAACTGAAGTGAGTCAGTGTAACGTTTTATTAACCTTTATATTAATATTTATATTAATCTTTGCAAATCGCTTGCTGCAGGCTTCACGATGAATGCAGCTATTTTTACACTCAGGGTACATTACGGCATGTTTTCTATGTACGACGTTCTCGATATAATTCATAATCCCACGTTTATAATGAACAACGCGTTATGGTTATTGTGTTATTGTGTTACGGACGGTGTACGCACAATACAGAGGGGCGGGGTGAGCAAAGCTCATTATCATTTAAAGACACATGCACTCAAATGGCGTGCTGAAAACAGAGCTGTTTTCTGACCAGGTAAAATTAGTGTTTTCTTACAATACTAATGAGAATTTTTTATTAAAGTATATTACAAACTTTTAATTTAGACCCTAAAGGATCATATTAGCTTGTACAAAAATGGCATTATATGACCCCTTTAAGTTTAACGCAGAATACACAGCGTTTTTGATCATTTTCCCCAAAATAAAAAACTTTTTAATTCTAGCTTCATGCATTCTTTTTTATCAACATTTGAATGTGGGTACGTTTAATAAAAAAGCCATAATTTGATCAAAAAGCTAAGAATTTTTATTTATTTTTTGTCAAAGACTACATTCAGATTGGATTCAGTATGATCAAAACACAGATGGAGTAGATCGAGTCCATCAACACCCCTAAAGCTTCACAGTCCTGTAGCTCATCCTGGGTTGACATTTCATTCAGTAACATTAGGCAGTTTTGATTTATATGTTGTTTCATATTGATGATCATATTATTTTAAATATGCACATATGAGATCGCATGTTTCTGGATCTTTCTCGCATGTGTTTTGATCTGGAGATTCTGTACTCTTTCAGAAGATGTGTAATAGCCCTGCCGTATAACAGTGAAAACATGGAAAGCTGGAAAATTCACCCTTCACAGGGAGTTTGATTGGCAGGCGATCTGCTTGAAAACCAGTTTGATGTGTGTGGGCCAGATACGGCCCATTTGACCTTTCCCACTGCCAGTAATGAGCCATATGTGCCATAGTTGGCCCAGATGAGGCCCGGATATGTATGCTATCTGGGATTCTGCTGCTGCATTTCGTGCACACACAGACAATAGCACACATATCACATGATGATCGCGTGTACAGAATATTTCTGTAGTGCAGTAATGTATTGTAAACTCTGTTCTGTGATTTATCAATAAAATAGCTTAGAAGCTAAAAAATGTCCTGCCATATTTTTCTTAGTAACTAAAACCCACAGCTTCAGTATTAGTGGAGAGACGCTGCCAGGTCAAATTAATTCACACGCACTCTCTCACACTAATGCATTCATTTATATGTAATCTTTATCTATATCTGATTTAGAACGAGCAGAAATCTGTGATAAACATAATAATCCAAAAAGACAAAAGAACTGATAAAAATAAGCTGTTATGTAGGAGCGTCATATGCCATAGCTGATTTGTTCATCAATGACGTCATCAGCGACTCGACTTTCATCACATAAATGTCGACTTTAAAAAGTCTGAAGTCGTTCAACCCCAATTACAAACCAGTCCCAGCATTAAGTACTGAGGAACAATCTTCATACAAGTGCTAAAACTCCCGGAGGAGTAGATGGATGTTGCACATTCATGAAACATATTTTTCCTTACCAGTAATCGAGAGGTAGTTGATAGCAGGTGTGTCTGGAACCCGATCAGCTGGTGTTTCAGCTCTAATAACTACAGGTTTTTCCCCTGTTCCATTTGGGATGAGAAACAAAGACAAAGAGAAAGATGGAGGAAGAGTATTGAGTTGGTGAAATTTTGTACGCTTCTGGTGAGTAAGAGTAGGAGTAGCTACAAAAGTGTAGGAGTTCATTCTGATCTCTTGATTAACTCGAACTATAATGAAATTTAGAAAAGTTTTTTTTTTTTTATATATATATAATTGGCTGAAAGTATAATGTGTGTAATGTTGTATAATGCAAGTATAACACAGTAATGTAATTGTATGGTTCACAGTAAATCTCACCATTCTTAACAGGATTGAGCTCCACGTTTGGTCTGTGTAATGGAATCCGCACACCCTCAGACTGAGAGAGAGAGAGAGAGAGAGAGAGAGAGAGAAAGAGAGAGAGTTTATCTATTCAAAATATGACAACAATCTATTGATTACATTAATAAATGACCAAATCAAAATTGACAGAAATCCCATCAGACGTACCACCACCTTCAGGGTCTTTCTCACTCCATCCTCATACCCAGATATTGAAGCTTTCACCTCAATATCATGATGTCCCAGCGTCATGGGAATAATCACATATGAAACCGCTATGCTGGAGCCTTTGTCAATGTTTACTGTTGTTCTGTATTTGCCTTTCTTACTGGCAGAGCTGCAAACATCTTCTGTCTCCATAAACTCCACACGCACCTGTGAAAATAGGAGAGCGAGACACAAATCACTTCAATATCTAGAGGAAACTTCCTCCAAAGTAAATGCATTTCAAATGAACATGAAATGTGTGATGACAGAGGCAGGGTTCGTACGGGTGCTTGAAATCCTTGAAAATGCTTGAATTTTGATGTTGTGTTTTCAAGGTTTGAAAAGTGCTTAAATTTGGGAAAAAATGCTTGAAAATGCTTGAAATTTTAACTGTATTTCTTTCACAACTAATACCAATCTGACTGAATAGTTAATTTATTAAATGGAGAAATAAAATGTAGCCCTTCAGATACTGGTCTGAGCAAAAGTAGGCGGAGTTTTCATTTTGATTTCCGCGCTTGTTTGGATGCCCCGTTTTTATTGGCCGAGCTGGTAATCGTCACTGAGCGCAGCGGCAAAAGTTGAACTATTTTTGACCGCGGCGTGCGCTCGAGCTCGCCAATGCTTTGGTCGACGCAGCAACAAAACGTCCTCACGCGGCGCAAGCCATTGAAAAAAAACAAAAATGGGTTTCATAGCACAGCGCATTCTGTGTCCTGTCTGAAAGGGCCATTAGTGATTGAAAGTACTTGGTGTGATAATGTAATGTTAGTATTGCATGTGCGTTATGGCACATTCATTTGTGGAATATGCAGTGAACATGGCCAAAGTTACAGCACAGTAACCGTGACGTTAACTACCCGCAAATTAAAACCTGCAAACGTCAGCCCAGTGCATAACAACAATCGTTGATTGCTGAACAGAAATCGTGTCAGATGGAGTGTCATACAAGTAAGTTAGCCTACTGTAAGCTTGAGGATGGCCTTATGCAATATTTGCACTGCTCTATTCCAGTAGATAAATGTATGTCTTGGCAATGAAATACTTTTTTTTTTTTTATTAATATAGGCTATTTTTTTAATCAGGCAGGTGTCAGAGTCTTCTGGGTTCAAATGGAATTACAGGTTGTTGTTGCACTGTCTCAGATTTAGTTCAAACCTTGTCTAGCCTATATCAAGAATGTGTCCCAAAACCAAGGCCTGTAAAATATTTCTGTTCAAATCCCATGTCTTCATTTTTTTTTTTTCAGCCCTTGAAATTACTTCAGTTTTACAGCCTGAAAATCACATTATCTGGAAAGCAATATTTGGACATTAATATGATGAAAAGTATTATTCATAGCCATTATCTACTTAGACAGTGATACATTTTGAAAAATAAAACTTGTGATTTGCTTAAATATCTGATTACGAAACACAATTTTGGCTGTTTATAGCATTATCTCTTTTAATGTGATAAAAACGCTAAATAATAATTTTGACTATGTATTGGCATGTAATTTACGGTGGTTTAAGGTGCTGGAAAAAGCTTTAAAATGGACCTTGAAAGTAGTGCTGGGCGGTATGACCAAAAATCCACATCACGGTATTTTTCTTAATTACACCGGTTTCACGGTTTATGACTTTTTTTTTTTTTTTTAAGCATGACTGGGTGTAAAAAACATTTTTCACTGAGTGAGAGAGGAAATACTGCAGTAGATTGACTTAGAATGCCCTATTTTACTGTCATGAGTGAATATTGTAGAAAAAAAATCCACACTAGTATTAAAGGGATACTCCACTTTTTTCGGAAATATGCTAATTTTACAACTCCCCCAGAGTTAAACAGTTGAGTTTTACCGTTTTAGAATCCATTCAGCCGAACTCCGGGTCTGACGGTACCACTTTTAGCATAGCTTAGCATAGATCATTGATTCTGATGAGCCCAGTAGCATTTCTTTCAAAATGACCAAAGAGTTTCAATATTTTTCCTATTTAAAACTTGACTCTTCTGTAGTTAAACCGTGTGCTAAGATCGACGGAAAATGAAAAGTTGCGATTTTCTAAGCCTATATGGCTAGGAACTATTCTCATTCCGGCGTAATAATCAAGGAACTGTGCGGCTGTACCATGGGTGCAGCAGGCGTAATGATATGACGCAGCGCCTGAAAATAGTCCCCAGCTCGGTAACTTCTTCCAACGTGACCGGGACTAAGTTTGTCTAACCTATTAGACCTATTTTCAGGCGCTGCGTCATATCATTACGCCTGCTGGACCCATGGTACAGCCGCACAGTTCCTTGATTATTACGCCGGAATGAGAGTAGTTCCTAGCCATATAGAGCTGGTAAGTCCCGCCCCTTCCGCTAACCCCACTGGTTGAAAAATCGTCAATGCAAGTGAATGGGAGAAAATAATTATTTTCTGGTCACGTTTGAATTGTGCCATGAATGTGAACATATGTTGTCTGTGAATTTTTTATATAATTTTTCGTGTAAAGAATGCTACAATTTAGCGGGTAGAAGTTTGATACGGTTAGACTTTGTGTGAGAGCACTTTGTGGACTACAACTCTTCGCTGCTTTCGACGCGTTTGAAACGTCACCACCACTCGCACACGGACACTAGCTCACGGATCCCGCTAAACATGACTGTGTCTTTGGTGCACTTCGCCTTCTTTCAGGGAGAGGACAAAATCGTTGAGGTTGGCGAAAACCATGGGTAAGTCAACTTTATGGGGTGACGTCACATAGGCGACATGTAGTCTTTCTCGTTATGTCTTTTCCACAACTGCTAGCCGAAGAGTCATACCATATACTGTCAAACTCGTAACATGAAAGATTATATAAAGAATTCACAGACAACATATGTTCACATTCATGGCACAATTCAAACGGGACCAGAAAATAATTATTTTCTCCCATTCACTTGCATTGACGATTTTTCAACCTAGAGGTCCACTTGAGTTTTTACGGATGGGCGGGACTTACCAGCTCTATAGGCTTAGAAAATCGCAACTTTTCATTTTCCGTCGATCTTTAGTACACGGTTTAACTACAGAAGAGTCAAGTTTTAAATAGGAAAAATATTGAAACTCTTTGGTCATTTTGAAAGAAATGCTACTGGGCTCATCAGAATCAATGATCTATGCTAAGCTATGCTAAAAGTGGTACCGTCAGACCCGGAGTTCGGCTGAATGGATTCTAAAACGGTAAAACTCAACTGTTTAACTCTGGGGGAGTTGTAAAATGAGCATATTTCCGAAAAAAGTGGAGTATCCCTTTAATACAGGTTTGCAAGGCTGTTTACAGAGGTGCCAGCAGGAGGCGCTTTAGGAGCTGCAGAAATAGCGGTTTCCCCGGTAACGGCTGTACACAAAGCAGCAACGCTCACACACGCTGCTTTATCAGGAAAGATAAAGAAAGATTCAATCGTAATAACAAAGAAACTTTTCTAAAGACCGTCAGTTCACTTCAGATACATTCATATAAAAACACCCGCGCCGCGTTTTGATTTTGAAACGTGCAGTGCTCATGTTTATTCAACGATGTCAATGCCAACCACAAATAGATTTTCCAAAAGGCTGTGTTGATATTGTGAACCAATGTATGGGAAACAAACAGTGTCGCGCCGCGTTCTGATCGTTTTCAAAGCGATACACGGTACTGCGGTATTTTAAAAATTCATATCATAACAAAAATAAACACTGGTATTCGGTATGAACCGGTACACCGCCCAGCACTACTTGAAAGTGCTTGAAAAGTGCTTGAATTTGACCTTGGAAAAGGTGTACGAACCCTGCAGAGGATATTTCTGATATTTCTATGATTTGACTCCAGCAGAAATAGTTATAATGATGAAGATGGTTTTAATGTATAACATAAAAAAAAAAATAAAAAAAATAATATCAAATCAGGTCTACCCTCTTCAGATTCCTTGGTGTGTAGTTGTGAATAATGGCCTTGATTTCCAGTTGTTCACCGCGCACAGCTGAATAAGGGATCTTGAGGTCAATGAAAAAGCTCTTAAAAACGATCAGCTCCTCAGGTTCTGCCACACAGATGCCTTTGAGGAGGAACACAGACACACAGAAGGGTTTAAAGCAGCAGCTTGTGGATGATGATGATGATGATGATGATGATGATTTTCAGACCATGTATCCTGTGTTTGCAGCTTCATCTTACCAAGTGTTGGTGACAGACTGACAGCCAAGATCTGCCAGGTAGTAATAGAGTCTATCAGGTAGATCACTTTATCTCTGACTGGTGCTGGACTGGGATATGAGGAAAATACAAGAAGACTGTTGAAGTACTCTTTTAATGGTTGTTTACTATCAGACTCACACACACACTATGAACGATGCTCAACTGACGGCTTTTGTCTAAAAGTCTCCTACTCACCAATGCTCACATAGATCAATCTCTTCCCAAAGCCAACTCTCAGGGAACTGAGTACGTGACACGATCTCATCAGAGTCTGTATAATATTCATCATCATCATCATCACCTGTTGTAACAGATAAAAATGTGACAGAATATACATTTTAGAGCAAAAGGACAAACAATCAAGTCAAGTAAAAATGTATAAGGGTTCCAAGCCCTGATTGGTGCTAGAGCCCCACACAGCAAAAACTCCAGTGTTAAATGAACTCTCCTGGGAGTTTATCAAGAGTGTTAAAGTTAATGAGATAATTAAGTGATTCATTGAGTGATAATTGACTAATATTGAAGACACCTGATGGTAACAAGCAGAATCACTGAAGGAGAAAATCTAATTTTCTAAGACACCGTTATGGTGATCAGTGTAAACAAGATGTGAAAACAAAACCATCGAGCGAAATACCGGATCAAAACACATTCATGGCTCCCATCATGCATTGCGGTATGAATAAATTATGATCTGAACAGTCTTAGTAATTTTCTTTCCCTAATTGAATATTCTTTTTGTCACCATTGTTGAGATTCATACACTGATTCTTGATGTCTGTGTGTGCCTTAAAGAAAGACTTTGTTTTATCAGGACAACTTTTAAGAAATCCTTTAGATTATTTATAAAATTCTGGATCTTATGCTGTAGAATCACAGTGATACTGTAATGACCAATATACATTTAAGTCAGAGATTAGACTCTAAATGAGATCAGTGATTCAAGTCAAATGATGATTATGTCATAAATATAACCAACACCACCAGATCAACTTTTCTCTTTGTTCATCTGGTTGTTATAACTCAGTTACAACAGCCAAACAAAATCTAATTTTAACAGTTTAAGGGTCAAGAGCCCAACTAAAGCAAACACTGATCACCATAACGGTGGCTTAAAAAAGGAGATTTTCTCCTTTGGTGATTCTGCTTGTTAACATCAGATGTCTTCAATAATGCTCAATCATCACTCAATTAATCACTTAATTAGCTCATTAACTTTAACACTCTTGAGTGTAAATTTAACACTCATATTTTAATACTTAACACTCTTGAGTCTGGAGCCATATAAATCTCCCAGGAGAGTTCATTTAACACTGGAGTTTTTGCTGTGTATCGTATTTGCACTGTTTAATCAATTATTTATTTTCTGAAAGTTTCTCGGGGGAATGCCATACATTTGTGAGAGAAGCATTGAATGCAAAAGCATTTTCATATTATTTTTCTTCCCATCTCATATTTTTTCCGTTAGGGGCTCTGCAGCAGGACAGGACACAGAATGCGCTGTATCATAGCTGGATCAATACTAGCATGTTCTGATAATCCTCAAGATTATGTTAACTTTTATGTTAACTTTTCCAATACAGGGTTCATTCAAGCCATAATGACAGATAAACAACATATTTAACAGCAGAGATGAACTTTAAAAACATGTTTAATCTTTAAAAGGGTTGAATCATAAGAGCAGATTCTCACCCGGTGATCTCCGTCTTCTCTTTGAAGGGACGGGACACTCCGGCGCTAGAGGGAATTTAATTAGAATGAAATTAGCATATGGCGCTCTAATGTGTGTGAGGGAATTCACTACAATTGAACTTGGTGCAGTGCTTTTCCAGCACCGATTATACCAACTTAAATTAGTTAACATCATAGACACTGGAGACATTCATAAATGTGTAGAAAATTATTTTAATTGTATGTTCATGGAAACTGCCCCTATGGATTAATTTTAGCGAAATATAAAAATAAAATATACTGGTATTTTTATTAAAATTGAAGAAATTACAAATATACATATATACCTGTTCTGGTGTTGGTTCCTCCTGCAGTGCTGGACTCAAACATCAGACCTGCATCACTGAAAACCCCCATACTGTCCCTTCCACCTCCTGCTGTACAGCCGGTGTCATGCTTCTCTATGAAGTCCCAGATCTGAAGCAACAAAGATATCATTTATTAGCTAAATTACAAGCTGTTGAGGAGCTGATGAAGGTCCTTCACCTGAGTCTGAGTGAGTCTGTTCTTGTTAAGGACATGCACAGCCTTGTCAACCACCACCAGCCCAACTCTAGCTCCAGGATCTCCAGTTATCTGCAGCCTGACCTCCTCTCCTGTGCCATAGCTATTCATCTTGTCCTTCACCTGAAGCTTGAGCTGTTAAAACGAGAGACACTGAATCAGATCTAGTTGATTAGCATATCAATCATTTCTTGTGATGGTTGACCCACCGTTCCCATGCACGTGTCCTTCACGTCGACCCAGACTGAATCAGACACCACCTCAGACGAGCCCACATGGTAATAAGCCACAAAGCGGAAGGACGGCACCATGTCTCTGGTTACAGGTAGAGCCAGAGTCACTAGAGGTTGTCCTCTTCTCTTGAACCTGTCTGCTTTAACAATCTGACCTTTACTTAAGATCTGTAAATGAGGAAGATGAGTTAACAGTATTTATGATATTCATACACAGCAAAAACTCCAGTGTTAAATTAACACTACTGGGAGTACATATGAGACCACACTTGTAGAGTGTAAAGTGTTAAAATATGAGTGTTAAATTAACACTCAAGAGTGTTAAAGTTAATGAGATAATTAAGTGATTAATTTAGTGATGATTGAGCATTATTGAAGACACCTGATGATAACAAGCAGAATCACTGAAGGAGAAAATCTCAAATTGTAAGCCACCGTTATGGTGATCAGTGTTTGCTTTAGTTGGGCTCTTGACCTTTACATGTTTACTTTAAATTTTGCTTGTCTGCTGTTATTGATTTATAACAGTCAGATGAACAAAGAAAAAATGTGATTTGATGGTGTTGGTTATGTTTTGACATAATCATGTTGTGATCTGAAAAACTAAACTTATTGAGATAGTTTGGATTTGTTAATTACAGCAGCTCTGTGATTCTACAGCATATGATTTTCAGTATTTTTCATGTAATCCAAAGTATTTTATAAACATTGTTCTGATCAAAAGACTTTCAAATTAATTAATTTATTTAGAAACACAGACATCAATGATCAGCCTGTGAATCTCAACAATGGTGACAATAATAAAGCATGTTGCAGTGGCTGCCACCAATCACAACTCATTAATGGCTCCCATCATGCATTGCGGTGTGAATAAATTATGATCTGAATTGTCTATGTAATTTACTTTTCCTAATTGAATATTCTGCTCGTCACCATTGTTGAGATGCATATACTGAATCTTGTTGTCTTTGTGTGCCTAAAAGAAAGATTTTTTTTTTTTTCAAAACAACTTTTAAGAAGTCCTTTGTATTATATCTAAAATTCTGGATATTTATGCAGAATCACAGTTATGCTGTAACCAACAACATAAATCTAAGTCATTTAAGTCAGTCGATGATTGTCATAATATAACCAACACCATCAGATCACTTTTTTTTCTTTGTTCATCTGGCAGTTATAACTCAGATACAACAGCCCAACAAAATCTAAAGTTAATGATATAAGGGTCAAGAGCCCAACTAAAGCAAACAATCATCGCCATAATGGTGGCTTACAATTTGTGATTTTCTCCTTCAGTGATTCTGCTTGTTAACATCAGGTGTCTTCAATAATGATCAATAATCACTAAATTAATCACTTAATTATCTCATTAACTTTAACACTCTTGAGTGTTAATTTGACACTCATATTTTAACACTTTACACTCTACAAGTGTGGTCTCATATGTACTCCCAGGAGTGTTAATTTAACACTGGAGTTTTTGCTGTGTATGGTTTCAAACACAAGCTGTGGTAGTTAATCACATATTGATATAATAAATACATTTGTGGTGCAGCTTTATTTAGAAATAACTATAATCTTTACCATGTATGTGTAATCTTGATCTTTGACTCCTGGACTTTGTCCTGTGTTTAGATAGACTTTCATTTGATCACCGATCTGAAGCTCTGCAGCATCAATGCTGATGTGCAAGTAGTTCTTGGCGCTGGATACTTTGGGAATGTAAGCGAGAGCCGTCATCGTCTTCACTGCCTGCTGGTTGTCACTTAATTGTGGATCTTTGGTTTTTGCCTGAAAAGAGCAAATACACTGTTTTCTGATGTGCTGTGTAGTAAATACTCCATTGCTTGTTCAACATATTTTAACTGATCTATTTTCCACCAGTTCTTCAGTGAAAGTGACTGAACATTAGTTGAGTTTGCAGGTCTTACAGTGATCTGCAGTGTAGAAGATCCTCCTGGAGTGTTGACGGTAACCTTTGCAATGCCATTGGCTCTTGTTTGACCTCTGACCCCTCCAGGATTGACCTCCACTTCCACATTTTCAGCAGGAGTCTGGTCAGGATTTGTTACGTAAACCTGTTATAGAACCCATAATTTTATTTATATATATATATATATATATATATATACGCTGCACATCACAATAGGGAAGAAAAAACTATTGTTTCTATTGTTCTTCTAACCATTTCATGCAAACTTAAATAGTTTATGATGTTTACTTGTTTACTTTTTAGTCAATGTTTCATACCGAGACACTGAAGGGCATCCCAGGTTTGAAGAATTGTGGTGTTTTTTTGAAGTGGATGGTGTACGGTGACGTCACAATCTGAATGCCTCTCCTTTCTGCTTCCACCATTTCACTGCCTGAAACACACACACACACACACACACACACACACACACACACACACACACTCTCACGATTAGCCTCTCATATACAATCACACACAGGCATGTAAACATACAGATGTACAGTATCTGTTGAGTCTTACCACTTTCTGTTAAAAGACTGGCTGAAACATAGATTGATCGTCCAACCAGCTGCTTAATGTCTGGAAAGGTCTTAGTGATCATCTCCCTGCTCAGTTCTGCTGTACCTTCTCCTTCCATAATCTATTCATATGAGAAAGACAACAGCAGTCAACAAGACGCAGTAAAAAGCTTTTTAATGTTTTATTTAAATCATCCTTTAGGTGAAGAGAAATGAGATTGATCCCAGCTTGTAAACTGTTTAATGTCGGTCCGTGTATGTTTTGGTCATTTGATTTACTGTTTGGAATGGAATAACGAGAAATGAAAACCAGCTCGTTTATTCGTTTTTTTGTTTAGTTTAAAAAACGAAAAATGAGATTTTGGCTCGATTTTTCATTTTTTCGTTTGTGGTTTACAAATCGGTTTATGGGTTCGATATTTCATTTGCACACGTGGGCGGCGCTGAAACGCCCCTTTCATCTGATTGGTCAAAACACTCCGCCTTCAGTAAGCTACGAGCTTTTCTTTCTGTCAGGCAGAATAAGAGTCAGTACGAGTGCGGCACTGACAAATGCACTTTAATAAAATAATGTCTGAAACCACCACTCACTGTTAACTACGCACAATATTTGAAGCAGAAATATGTTGCTGGTCACGTAATTCGTGCTGCTGCGACTTGCAAGCGACCCCAATGATGTGAGCCACAGTATATGACAGAATATTTTAGCATGATGTATTTCCCATTGATAAATACAGTGCAAATAGTTCAAATATCTCTTTGGATAAAAGGGAAGTGGAAATAAAAATCAATAATAGGCTGAACTGTACCATGATAATATGTCCGAAACATTAGATGTCTGTAGATGACCTACTCATAACTGTTACATTAGAGTTAGGGGATCACACAATTTGTACAGTAAAATCATTATGTCTAAAGTTCCCATTAAACATGAAAACCCAACAACCCAATGGGAATATATCCTTGTTGTGTAAAACATCCAGAGGTGGACAGTAACAAAGTACATTTACTTGAGTACTGTACTTAAGTACACTTTTTGAGTATCTGTACTTTACTTGATTTTACTTGAAACTGATTTTCATTTTCCACGTTGGGTTTGGTCTTCTAAATGCGAATTTTGTCATTGTTTTGGTGCACACTAGCTTATACACTGTTAGCCCTTGCTGTAAAAAAAGGCCAAATTCTGACAATATTATACCATTTTCCATTAAAACAGTAATATACTGTAGAAAACAAAAATAGCCTACAGGAATATACTGTAAATGAACAGTGCTCAAAGTCGACAATCAGAGGCTGTTTTCCCAATCACACCCTATATCCTCATTCACTATTCCCTAGTTCACTAATAAAGTCCACTTGAATGAAAATAAGTGAGTGAATTGAGACACTGATGAACACCTGATAAGCAGAATCACTGAAGGACAGAGAAACAAGAACAGAAAAAAGAGAAACACAAGAACTACAACTGACTTCCAGCAATACTGAGTGTGAAACCAGTTTACAAACCAGTTTACGATTATTTCTTTCATACATGTACAAAAGTTCTTGTTGGGAATTAACAGAGATTCAGTTAATAATAAAATTTGTTGTCACCATGATGGAGATCAGTATTTGCTTTAGTTGGTCTCTTGTCCCTTGACTTCTTACCAGTCATCTCGCTCTGGCTGTTGTAACAGTGAGTTTATAAAACACATTTGTTATGACAAGAAAAAGTCAAGAGGAAGATGATCAGGTGCTTTTATTCTTTTGTGATGATGTCACAATCATCTTGGACATGTCTGTTTTTCAGATTTTTCCTGTATATATTCATTGAAATTATGGGAATGTCATATTTAGCATATATCTGTGTATCTACAAAGTGAAATAAAAATTTCTGTAATCATGTCTTCTGAAAAATAACAATCATATAGTGCGTTTATATTTATATATATTTAATTAAATCATGTCGCTTGAAGAGCACGGCATACCTTTAAAATGTTATTAGTTTTATTATAAATGAATAATTTATTATAAACGAAGAAAGAGACAGAAAAGAGAGAAGCTAGAATCAGTGAACGTACATTAATACTGACAAAATTACCAGGTTTCTCTTTTCTGTCTCTTTCTTTTCATGTGAACTGAGTAGACTACATTCATAAATATAAACTTTTTTTCTATTCAATTTTCAAAATTATTTATAGCCTACAGTCTGGCATATGTCACACACACACACACACACACACACACACACACACACACACACACACACACACACACACACACACACACACACACACACACACACACACACACACACACACACACATATGGGTGTACATATCCCAGTGGGCATTTGATGTCAATTTAACATCAATATGACATCAAATTGATGTCAAAATTAGGTCACGAAATAGGTAAAAAATGAAAGTCATATTGACGTCAAAGTGTTGATGTCAATTTGACGTCAAGAGTTTGACCTCTATCAAGAGTTTGATAATAAGTCATTTTGCCAAACAAAAAGGTGAAACGCATGGCCGTACACTTATTACCAGCTTCACTTACACTAACCAGATTTACTTTATTTAATTTCCGGTTTAATGAAATCATATTTTGCGTTTTAAAGTCACCATGATGGTGGTTAGCGTTTGCTTTAGTTGTGCTCTTGACCCTTTACTTCTTAATATAAAATTTTCTCTGGCTGCTATAATTGTGTATTTATAAAGCTCTGTTGTTGTAGCTAAAAAAGCCATGAGATCAGGGGCCCGTTCTTCGTACGTTGCTTAAAACATCCGAGATCAAATGAGACATCCAAGATAATATCATTGTGCTAATCATGATCTGGCTAACTCGGTTCTGCGAACACACTTGCCGGATATGAGTAGTATAGCTGGATTGAGTCATCTGAGATAATTGCGCGTTCATGCGCTGGTTAAAAGGGGATATGTATCGATAGTAGAAACATTGATCAGCAACGCTGCTATTGGCTGCTCAGCGTGGGCGTGGCCATGAGCGCTCAGTTTTTCTCCTCAGCAGAGCAAGAACTAATAGTCAAAGTTTATTCGGAATTTTAATGTTTAATTAAAACGCCAGGGAACACCTCAAAGTCTGCAAAAGCCAGGAGAGAGGGCTGGCAAAAAGTAGCAGACAATTTAAATCCGTTAGAAGTGGCCATGTTAGATGTTTTTATCACTTAATAGCCTATATTTTTGTATTTTAATAATTGCATAATTACTTTGTTCATTGTAATGTCAGAGTCACCACACTAGAACATGGGAACTAATAAAAGTGAAGTACAAAAATATTCTACATAATGGTAATTTTTTGTTATATAGTCTCTTTTATAAAAGGCACTGTTAAATAAATGGTTGTCTGATTATAAAAGCAACCAAGAAAAAGGCTGAGAAAAGAAAAGATCTTACTCTCCTACACTGTAAAATAATTTTTGCTGCATTAAATTAAGGCCGTATAGTCATTTCAACTGTTAAATCTTGAGTGATGAATTGCTTTGACTTGTGAAAGTGAAAACTGATAAACTTATGTTAATGTAAAAATATTAACACTTGTATCTGTTCCCAAGAAAGTGGTGGCTGAAATATGTGCAGTAAGTGGACATTTTCTAACTTTCCAAAATAAATAAAGTATAAGACTTTGTAATGTCCATTTGTTTCCATTGCACTGGACAGTGAATAAACCCTCTCAGATAACTGTCATATGAAGGAACTAGCCTACCTGCAAGTGCATAAATAACTTTACTTAATTTATACTTGTATGCTTTATGGCTGCAATAAAAGTTGCAGGATTCCACATCTACAGAAAGGCCTACAGAAGAGTCTGCACACACAGAGGAGACATAGGCCTACAGGTGGCCAGTGTATAGCCAACGTCTCCTTTTTATTTGTTGCATGAGGCATGTGTCTAATATCTCTTGTTGCAGGCACTTGACCACTGGCTTTTCTTTACAAAGAACAATTGAAATAAAACTCAAGGAACTAAGCATAATTGTATTTTATTAAACATTTAATGAAAAGTGTGTTTTTTTGGCAATGTTGTGTAATATGGCACATGCAACAATGTCACAGGCCCTGTCAGGTGTGCAACCCTCAGACTTTTCAGACACTGAAATCTTCCCTTTAGTTAGCCAAAGTTAATTTCATTGTGTGCCTTTGTCCTGGAGCTGCATTGTAACTGGTTTGGGTCAGGGAATGGGCTCATAAAACACCTGTCTGCAGGCAGGAACATGTCATAATCACCTATGAAAAAATGCAGTTCTGTTAGGATCAGCATAAGTGTATGTAATACAGTGAGCTTGATATTTAATTGTGGAACTTTCCTTACCACTTTCAAATAATGTGCATAAATGTGAATCTCTGAAAATTCTTAAGTCATGCACAGATCCTGGCCATTTTGCTTTCACATTTGTGATATGGAAGATTTTAGTCAATTGCCTTTTTTTTTTTTTTTATATATAATATTACTAATCTGGAATATTAAGAATCACAATAGTAACTGGGCTGCACATTTACATTGTGAACCCTCTTTCTGTTCACATAATCCCCTTCATTGAGGCCTTGATGGTAGTCTATAGCCTATAGTCTATGGTACCAATCACGTTAGTGAAGCCTGAGTGACATATACTGTAATCGGCATGGTCATGATTGCATGATCTTCATAAAAAATTATGATAGCCTAAAAAAAAAAGAAAAAGAAAAAAGGCTTTAAAAAAAATGCTTTACAACATTGTGTCTTCAGTGGCTTGGAAATGCCACAAAAAAACCTAAAACTGTTTTTTAAACCTAAAAGCGCCAGGTAAACTCCGAATGACACGACAGACAGCACTTTCCATCAAGTTCTCCGCATCTCCAATAGTATAAAGGAAAGAGCCACTCGCAAATAATCTTAGGGCAATGCAAACAGTTTGTGCTGTAGGTTAAAGCCCGACTCCGACAAGTCGAAAATAAATGTGCGTTTCCAACAAATTAATAATGTAAACGACAATCTCACGAGTCACGAGAAAAAATCTATATCTCAGAAAGTGCACTATCGCGCTGCGCTGGACTTCCCGTATCAGCTCCGCTTATGAAGCCGGGATCTAATCCTGTTAACATGAAATAAGCCTGCTCCCGAGCAGGTTTAAGATTGCGCACCTATTGCTATGACAGCAAGTCCAGGATGAGCGTCGAAGAACCAAACAATCCAAGATCATGCCAAATCCCCAACAATCAAATCCAGCTAACTGAGTTAGCGACGTACGAAGAACGGGCCCCAGGTGATGTTGGCTGTTTATTGATGATGATGATGACGATGACATCATCATGTAAATGCCTGAAGCCCTGATCTTATTCAGTGTCTTATGTTCTGATTATATAGGACTTGCGGTTTCAAAACTGTTTTATTCATAACAGAAGTCATTTGATTCTACAGCATGTCTAGCAGTTTTGTTTATCAAATAATGTACTTGGTTTTTAAAAACTATTTAGTGCACAAAACCCTGTCATCTATGGCATTACTTAGACGCACACAGACATCAAGAAACAGCGTATGAATCTCAACAATGGTGACAATCAAACAAAATATCCAGATAATCAGATCAACTCCAGGTGCATAATTTATTAAAGCTGCAATGCATGCTGGGAGATTTTGGTGAGTTTTGATTGGTGGTACCCAGCATGCACTGCGGCATGAAGCATTGATTGTCACCATTGTTGAGAGTCATACACTGATTCTTGATGGCTAAGTAATAATGTTGAGTTTAATGCATTAAATGTTTTTAAAATCCATTATAGTCTTCGATAAAAAAAATTGCTCTAATGCTGTAAAATTAAATAATATTGTAATACATCATAAAAACCATAAATTCTATATAATCAAAAAATTTGACGCTGAACACAGTTAGGGAATCAGGCATTTACATGATGGTATTGTCGTCATCATCTATAAACAGCCAACATCCCCTGACCTTATCTTCTCATGACTATTTTGCCTATAACAAGTATAGCAGCCAAAGAACTTTTATATTAAAGAGTGAAGGGTCAAGAGCACAACTAAAGCAAACGCTAACCACCATCATGGTGACTTTAAAATACAAAATTTTAATGATTTCATAAAAATGGAAATTATATAAAGTAAATCTGGTTAGTTTTAAGTGAAGCTGGTAATAAGTGTACGGCCATGCGTTTCACCTTTTTGTTTGGCAAAATGACATCAGCAGAGGTCAAACTCTTGACGTCAAATTGACATCAACACTTTGACGTCAATATGACTTTCATTTTTGACCTATTTCTTGACCTAATTTTGACATCAAGGTGCCCGCTGGGATGTCACACACGCCAACCTGCCTTTTGATGTAAATAAAAGACGAGAGTGGTACATGTTACAGACATATTATCATGGTAAAGTTCAGCCTATTATTGATTTTTATTTCCACTTCCCTTTTATCCAAAGAGATATTTGAACTATTTGCACTGTATTTATCAATGGGGAATACATCATGCTAAAATATTCTGTCATATACTGTGGCTCACATCATTGGGGTCGCTTGCAAGTCGCAGCAGCACGAATTACGTGACCAGCAACATATTTCTGCTTCAAATATTGTGCGTAGTTAACAGTGAGTGGTGGTTTCAGACATTATTTTATTAAAGTGCATTTGTCAGTGCCGCACTCGTACTGACTCTTATTCTGCCTGACAGAAAGAAAAGCTCATAGCTTACTGAAGGCGGAGCGTTTTGACCAATCAGATGAAAGGGGCGTTTCAGCACCGCCCACGTGTGCAAATGAAATATCGAACCCATAAACCGATTTGTAAACCACACACGAAAAATGAAAAATGGAGCCAAAATCTCATTTTTCGTTCTTTAAACTAAACTAAAAATGAATAAACGAGCTGGTTTTCATTTCTCGTTATTCCATTCCAAACAGGAAATCAAATGATCAAAAGATACATGGACCAATGTCTCCCACCTGAACTCTTTGAAGAGAGGCAGGAATACTTGTTTTCTTCTCACCGTCCATCACACCAAACATCACAAACGCATGTCCTTCCACCTTCTGTCCAAACAGGTACCTATAAAAGCACAGACAATTTCTGCTGTAAAAACTGAACGGTGACGACAACTGTCCAGTTTCATTACATAGAAAAAAAGCAGCTTGAATGTTTGTCTAACTACCTTCTTTCTCCACAGTCATACGTTTTGAACAACATGAGGGTTTTTCATGTTTTTTTTTTATATGAGCATGTACACTACTCATTTTGTATATATATAGTTATCTAAAATGTGTTAGTTAGAAGAACAACTGTTGGATTTTACAGTGTAGCCAATATACTCTGGAGCTGTAGCCTAGAAATCTAAATTTATTTTGCAGCTAGTGTAGTCTAGCAACTCTCCGTTGACTTTCAAGCTGGAAAAAACAAACTCTAGTCAGGCCAATCACTTCGTGTATAGAGTCGGTGAGCGGGCTCTACATAATGAAGACAGAGTTGTGAGTGTGACGGTTCCGCGTGAATTCCACTACTACTACTGAACTTCCGCTACTTGAAAACAAAGAAGAGCTGCTGCTGGCGAACAGCGGTCTTTCGAATCGGCTTTGGCCGCGACTCTGGAGGACTTGGAGTTAAGCTTTTCTTTGAGAAAAGAACAAAGAACGGCACTTAAGTCATTCTTAAAACAGGAAGATGTGTTCGTAGTTTTGCCGGCCAGATACGGCAAAAGTTTAATCTATCAACTAACGTTAGCTCCGCTGGTGGGAAAACGCTCCGGTTGGTTGTAGCGCTGTCCTATGGCATGCAGAGCGAATTTGAAAGACAGCCGTTTATCGGATTGATCGCCCCTCGGATTGAGCCCTGACAATGGTGAGTTAAAATCTTGATGTAGGTACGGCTTGCCAGGCCTCTGGAGCTGCTCTCTGTGCCACACACTTTGAAAACCCCTGGTGTAACCAACTGATGTCAGGTTGATTCAGTCATATTAAATGATATATAAAACCTGTTACGGCTTTCCCTTAAGCTGTTGTTGTTGACAACATTTAACAAATGCAAAGAGAGTCCATGCATTCAGATTTATGCAAACAACTGTTGCAAACCAAATATTGCCTCAAATCCACTTCTCATTCATGCTTATGAACATGTACACATAGAGTTCCTTTCAGAGACAGCATACATCAATATATTGTCCATAATCCATCATGTTCACACTAGCATCCCCAAAATCTGTGGGTGCTTCTCAATGCTCAAACTGATGCTTTCTTGTTTCCTCGCTCCTCCGTCCTCCAGCCCCTGGCCCGGAAACGATGGATCTCAGTCATCTAGAAGAGCATCTCAGTCCTCTAAGTGCACTGCGAGGAGGCGAGGAACGATGAGCGAGGAAACTTCAGTCATGAGAGCAGATACACAGGAGATAAATGTCTTTGTTACTTTTGGAAGTTATACTATCTCAAACACTCATGAAAAGTTTTGGTTGCTCACATTATTTTGTAGTTTACATAGAGATCTATTTTAAATCAGTGTGTGCACACATTAAAGATTAGTTTTGAATACAGAATACATATTTTGTCTTACTTGGCTTCAATGTCGACTGTCAGGCTCTCGTCATTCACATAGAAGAATGACTTACTGGGTTTTAATCTGACTCCAAATGTTGGCGGCACTATAAACCAAACCAGAGAAAAAACACAAATAAATAACCCAGTCAACACTTTGATCTCACAGTGATGTCACCATGTGGTCACACCGTCAGCAATCTGAGTTCACAGTGATCTAAAAGTGTAACCTCACAGCGCTCTCACTGTGTGCTCAAACTGTGACCACAATACCCACATAGCAACATTGTGTCGGCCCAGATCCGGCCCACATCTGACACACGTGGAAAGATGATCTGGCCCACATGCAGCGTGGAATTACGGCACTTGGGTGGGCCACTCCTGTTTGCCAAATCTGGGCCACAAGCAGGCCATAGCAATGCCACATGTCAGCCAAGAGCAAAGAAATAAACCAGAACTGGACCTTATCTGAGCCACAAAATCTGTGTATATTAAATATGAAGTCATCTCAGCCTGTTAACAAAAAGAATCACTGAAAGAAAGAAGAGAACAGAAAAAAGAGACGAGCAGAAGCACAAGAACTACAACTGACTTCAGCCACAGCCTCAGATGAAATCAACTGAAGAGAAAAGAAGACATTAAATCTGTGAAGATCTCAGCAGAGGAGGATTAAACAACTCCACAAACAGCATTACCAGCTTCACTTATTACTAACCAGACTGACTTTATTTCTGTCAGAAGTCTACAGAAGTTTTTATTGAGAATTAACAGAGGTTTAACTCTAATGTGTTTCATTTGAAGTCACCATAACAGTTGTCGTGGAGATTTTAAACTGTATATTAAACTAACCATGTTTATAACATCTAACCCAGTGGTTCCCAATTCCAGTCCTCGTGACCCACTGCTCTGCACATTTTGTATGTCTCCCTTATTTAACACACCTGAACCAGATCATCAGCTCATTAGGAGAGACTCCATGAACTGAACTGAGTGTGTCAGATAAGAGAGACCTACAAAATGTGCAGAGCAGTGGGTCACGAGGACTGGAATTGGGAACCACTGATCTAACCTTATTTAACATCTAACATTGGAACAGGATGTACTGTACGAAACCAATGGAAAACTTGTGTCTTTGACTGTGTGCGTATTTATGTAAAAATAACTTAGTTTTGGGAAATTAAACTAGACAGTCTGTTAGAATCTTGTGATTACAGATGAAGTCACCACAAGATCAGAGTTTGCTTTACCTAGTAACAGAGGGGTTTGCATATGAAGAACCAATCAAATAGTGGGGAAATTATGTAATGCAGCCTGACATTATGTCATACCTCTATACTATAAAAACTGTTGTATATGTGTTTTACGGTGGGATGTTTCAATGGAATTTGTCTGAGATCCTCCGGCCTTGATTCTTCTTGGGAGAGTTTCTCTGAGAACTGCTCGAAGACTCTCCCGGCCGTTATTAAAGCATTTAAAGGACAATTGCAGGTCTGTTTGTCAATTTATTCCTGCGCAGGAAGCTAGTTTAGGTAGGAAGCTAGTTTAGGAAGTAATTTAGTTTAGGTAAAGATTTCAAAGTGAGGACGTCGCCAGGAGACGATACTCAGAAATCAGCTACCCGAGTAGGGACGTCGCCAGGAGACGAGACCTAGGTAGTTAGGTTAAGTTAAAAGCTGGTGATCTATAGAGTGGGGACGTGAAGAACGGGAACCAATAAATGGAGCCAGGTAGTCCGGTGATCTATAGAGTGGGGACGTCAGGGACGGGAACCAATAGATAGAGCCGGATAGTTAGGTTAAGGGAAAATTCCTTTACACAGTGAATAGTGTTTCCATTAGTTGGGCTCTTAACTCGTATTATATCTTTTATCTTTTTTGGCCGCTGTGACAGTGTGTTTATCAAACACATTTGCAGCAGCAAAGAAAGTTAAAGTGAGACGAGATCAGGTGATGATGGTTACCTGTTGATGGTTTTATAATCATCATGAAGTAACCTGTTTCACTGAGGTAATTTGAATCTAACAATTGTGTTGTACCAATAATATATTCTCATCACAAACCCTGTGTTACTGCAGCATGAGTTCCAGCAATATTATAACAATTAATTAGAAGATTTTAACAAACATGAGCACGAAAAATTACTGTTCGCTAACAAACACAGACATCAATAATCAACGTATGAATCTCAACAATGGTGACAATCTAAAGTACCTTGCTGCAATGCATGCTGGGTACCATCATTGTACAAAACTCCCAGCATGCATTGCAGATGTATCTGCTATTTTAGTTGTTTTATGTTATTGTGTATTCTGTGTTGTATGTATGGTTGTACTGCTGCCTATCTTGGCCAGGACACTCTTGAAAAAGAGATTTTTAATCTCAACGAGTACTTTCCTGGTTAAATAAAGGTTAAAAAAAAATAAAAATAAAAAATAATAATTGCAACATGAATAAATTATGCAGCTGAATTGTCCTATTATTTTAATTCTAAATATGCGCTTTTATTTTTTGCTGTTTTTTTTTTGTGACATTTAGTAGGTTTTCAGTGATGTTATGAATTAATCTGTTTATCTAAAAAATATATATATATCACCCTTGTTGAGATTCATGTGCTGATTTTTGATATCTCTGTGTGTCACGGTGGATTCATTTTTCATGTTCATGTTTGTTAAAATCTTCTAACTGATTGTTATAATATTGTTGGACCTCATGCTGTAGTAACACAGGGTTTGTGATGAGAATATATTATTGGTACAACACAATTGTTAGATTCAAATTACCTCAGTGAAACAGGTTACTTCATGATGATTATGTAACCATCATCACCTAATCTCGTTTCACTTTAGCTTTCTTTGCTGCAGCAAATGTGTTTGACAAACACACTGTCACAGCGGCCAAAAAAGACAAAAGATATAATAAGAGTTAAGAGCCCAACTAATGGAAACACTAATCACTGTTATGGTGACTTCAAATGAAACACATTAGAGTTAAAGCTCTGTTAATTCTCAATAAAAACTTTTGTAGACGTCTGACAGAAATAAAGTCAGTCTGGTTAGTAATAAGTGAAGCTGGTAATGCTGTTTGTGGAGTTGTTTAATGAAGTTGGAGCCTGACATCAAATGTTTAGACGTCAACCTAATTTTCATTTTCAACTAAAATGTTCAAATCCAATAACATTTATAGCTAGGGTGACCTCATATTGTGGCCATAAAATGAGCACACAGCGAGTGCACTGTGAGGTTACACTTTTAGCTCACTGTGAACTCACATTGTGGTCATATGGAGAGATCACTGTGAGATCAACGTGTTGACTGGGAAATACATTATCTTAGTTTTTATTGCATTTACACAACACACATTTTATTGACACACATCTTACCATATTCTTTGACCTCAAAGTCTGCAGTAAACGTCTTCTGAGGAGTGTTTGTGTACCGAGTGACAACCTTCCAGATCCCAGTACTGAAACAAAAACATTTCAAAACACTTTAACAAAATATAAATAAGCATTATACAACAGATCAAATGAATCTTATAACACAGATCACATCTATGAGTATTGTGTAGATAAACTAAAGAGAAATCATTGAATCATTAAATAAAGTTCACTCAGGTTGAATATCTTCAGTCAGCGTTTCACACACCTGGCAACCTCAGGAATGTCGTATATCCAAGACCTCATCCCTTTCTCTGGATATAACTTCTCTGATGAAACTGTGATGCCTTGTGGATTCTTCAGAAACACAGAAATCAGCATTAACACTGTGTGTTTACTGAGATCAGCAGTGTACATGCTCATTACAGCTGAAATGCCACGAATGTGTGTGTGTGTGTGTGTGTGTGTGTGTGTGGTGTGTGTGTGTGTGTAATAACAGTGTGCACTTATATAAGTGTGTACCATGATCTCCACCGTGACTCCAGACTGACTGAGTGGTTTCATGTTGGGCGTCAGAGAGAAAATCCTGTATTGAACTGAAAAAGAGGTCAAAGCAAAAAAGGAAATATGAGTTCTGATGTTTTTTACTCAGATGCAAACCCTGATACACACAGCAGTCAGTTTAATAATAAACAATTATGTCATGCTTATGTATAAAGTTTTCTTTAAGCTAAAAAGGTTAAGTGTAGTTGGCTTGCTGTCCACAATGGAGGGCTCAATGAAGCGGCTTCAACTCGAGCTTAGATATACCCTCCAGTGGGACTACTAATGCTTACATGATGAGTATGGTAGCAACATGTTATAATTATGTTATTTAAATGATGTTGGTGGAGTTGGGGAGGTGGAGGGACGCCAAAACAGCTGATGCCAGAGCAAGGTGAGCGGCTGCTTATGCTCCAGCAGTTAATTGAAAGATTAGATATTCCTCCCGAAATTACGTTGTGAACTTTACTTAGCACATACTCGTACCTCTGCTAGCAGGCGTGTAGATGGGCTTGTCTGTCTGTACAAATATATATCCAGACTGGAATGAGACCATGACCACTTTCTCCAGGGTGTGAGATGGAAACTGAGCTTGTAGATACACATACTGCTTCTCCAGAGGATCATCAGAGAACAAGTTCTGATCATCAGGGATCTAGAGAACAGATAATCATTCAGCCTGAATTTATCTGATAATAAACTAATGAGAATGTGTTATGATCCCAGCCTGTGTTCCCCTGTCTCGTGTGTTCCTGGACTCTTATGTTATCTCCTGTCTTACACCATGTTTTGTAGTTCTTTGTAGGTTTTCATGTTGATTAGTCTCCAGGTGTTTCTTATTATCTACAGCCCCATGTTATCATGTTAAGCTTGTCTGCCTGTGTATATATAGCCCTTGTGTTTCACTTGCCCACTAAACAAAATGATGTCCAAAACACGTCTTTTCAACATCTTTGTCACAAAAGTCGTACGTTGAAAAGACGTCCACTGAGGAGCCAGAATGAAAGTTTTTATGACGTCTTTTTTTGACGTGTTCTGCACGTCCGATATAGACGTTCATGGAACCTCAAGGTTAAAAACTAGTTCAAATGTGGTCATTGTGGACATATTTTCAACATCATTGAAGATCTCATTAAATGAGTCTCAGCACAAGTGTCTGATGATTTACAGATGTGTCTTTTATGTTCATGATTGGACAAACACAAACTGTCTGTGAGTTGCTTTTCAATTACAAAAGGAAATTATATTGAAATAAATATGAGTTTTAATTTAATGCATCCTGAGAGTTTTTATTTGGTCCAGAAACAGTATAAATTGTCTAAATGAGACCATAAATGATGTTGAAAATATGTCCACAATTACCACATTTGAACTAGTTTTGAACCTTGTACGGAGGCTTTTGGACTAGCATAAACAAATAAAAACACGAAACACGATAAGCCAAAGAATGTGATTTCAGCGTCGCTGTACATATATATAGCCCTTGTTCTCTGTCAGTCGCTGAAATCACATTCTTTGGTTTATCATGTTTCGTGTTTTTATTTGTTTATGCTAGTTACCTTGTGTTCTATGACCTTGTGGATTATTTTAATAAACCTGGATGTGGATCTGCTTCCCAGCCTGCTCCTGACTCTCACCATGTTACAGAATGAAACATCACTGTATTTATGGAGCTCTCACCTTTATATCTGTAAGGATCTGGTAATTGTTTTCTGCAGTCAGTGTCACTGTTTTGTCTGTTATCTCCCTGTCTTTCTTTGGGAAGTTCCTCACTGAGATCCTCACGTCCAGGTTTCCTCCAGAGTAATCCTGAGCCTCCACAAACACGTTCTCTGAGGAACCCACTCTCAGCAAATTAGGAGCTGACAGAACAAACCTGAGGAGATCAAATCACAGCGTTTGAAATCTTAAAAACTGATTATTAGTAACTCTATGAACAAACGGTGTGTTTAATACTCACAGCGGGTCACACAGTGTGAGGAGGGGTGAGGAGAGAAGAACAACAGTCAGACACAGCAGCTTCACCTCCATCATGTCTGTGTGTGTGTGTGTGTGTGTGTGTGTGTGTGTGTGTGTGTGTGTGTGTGAACCTGCAGCAGCTCAGATTTATACCCGCCTCCGTCACCCTCACAGTCCAAACTTCTCTCTCTCTGTTTTTTTTGCATTTGTTTTGTAAGTAAACTGACACTTCAGTTCAGCGATCTACAATCTAACAGTATAGCAAGTAATATTTATGTTTGACTGTCATTCACTTTTCAAATCCTTATGAGATCTTTATGAATCTCCTGTGTGATACACAAATAACTTCTTTATTTTCATACATTTTATAAATCAAATATATATTTTAAGTTCATTTAACATATAGACTCTGAATAAATCTGAATCTTGAGTCTTTTGAATCAGTGCCTAATGAAAAACACAAATGCAAATTCAGTGCGGGAGATTCATAAAGATCTCATAAGCATATGAAGAGTAACAGCAGTCAAATTCAGATTTCCCGTAAATGACCTGCAAAAACCTGTTGTGTAAATTCAACCTTTGGTAAACTGGCAGCCGCTCTGTTGATCTTTGAGAGGTCGAAAGAATTACTGAACAGTATATAGCCATGGATATATATCAAAGATGTACATTTCAGCACAACACAAGTGTTTTTGTGTAAATGAGGTTTAAATGTTCCAAAGCAGTGATGGACTGGCCATCCGTCCAGTGTGTTTCCCAGTCTTCAGCCTGAGACGCTAGTAATAGACTCCAGCAACCCTACAGGACAAGCAGTTTGGAGAATGGAGGGATGTTTCAAAGCTCTTCGTTCATATGAATTGCATATAAAATCTCCATGCATTTGGATTACATAGTTTTAACCCATTTAATCCCACTGGTCACAATTGTGACCACAATTTTTCTTTGCATATTTTAGTGTGAAATTAAAAAGTAACTCATATTATGAAGTACATATTCATATATAATGAAAATGTAAGATGTCTATAAGAGTTTATGGCAGGTCTAACATGATTAGCTTGTTTGGTTATGTGACCACACACATTTATTTCTTGGTACTGTCGTCTTAACGGAAGGATGACATAAAAGCTCAGAAAGGACAGGTAAGAATACTAAGTTCCTTTTTGAATAGCTTATACATTTTTTGCACATATCATCATGAAAGGGTTACCTATACATACACATTGAAATTAAATTAATACATGCTTTATTCTGTTGTGAAACTGCAGATAAATGAAGACGGTTACAATAGTGACCGGTGGTAGAACACAGGGAGTCTATGTTCCCCATATGTAATTCTGTGCTATTTTTATGAACTCTCTTTCAGACTGACTTTAAGTCAAGTTTTGGATTTACTTAATAATAATAATAATAATTAATAATTTGTTACATTTATAAAGCGCTTGGGTACTTAAAGCGCTTCACATATGGAAGGGGGAATCTCCTCAACCACCACCAATGTGCAGCATCCATTTGGATGATGCGGCGGCAGCCATATTGCGCCAGAACGCCCACCACACACCAGCTTACTGGTGGAGAGGAGACAGTGATGAAGCCAGTCAGTATATGGGGATGATTAGAAGGCCATGATGGACAGAGGCCAAGGGGCAAATTTGGGCAAGATGCCGTGGTTACACCCCTACTGTTTTTCGAAGGACATTCTGGGATTTTTAATGACGACAGAGTGACTCTCTGAGCACCGTCCTTCTCATCCGAAGGACGGTGCTCTTTGGCAGTAGTGTCCCCGTCACTACACTGGGGTGTTAGGACCGACACAGACCACAGGGTGAGCGCCCCCTGCTGGCCTCACTAACACCTCCTCCAGCAGCAACCTGTTTTTCTCAGGAGGCCTCCCATCCAGGTACTAACCAGCCTCAGCCCTGCTTAGCTTCAGTGGGAGACCACTCTTGGGCTACAGGGTGATATGGCTGCTGGAGTTGGATATGCTCTGTCTTCCAGAGACTGGGTTAGGTCATGGGCCAGTGTAGTGATGGGTTTGGCTGAACAAGCTGGTGTTCAAGGTGGATGCATCTTCAAGCATGACATGCCTGGACTCTACACAGTGCTGTGGTCAACAGTTGGCTGTTCCACAGAGATGTCATGAATTGTGTCTATGATCTCCTTGGATTTCAGCAAGTAGTTGCCCAAAGTCTCCTGAAAATAGGCCATCCTCAATGTCAGCTGCTATGACTGATATACCCAGGTTTGATGGTGTTGCCCACTGGCTGATAAACACAGGTAGGCAGGACACAGTTGTGATTTTTTAAAAAAATATATAATTCCACTGTTCTTCTTTAGGAAGGTGATATATAATGAGTTCCACACCAGCACACAGTTGTGACTGTTGATTGATCATTTTTGTGATGCTTTCCTGTTATTCATGAATTGTTACATGTTCCTTGGCATTGTTACATGTTTCCTACCATAGGCTCATTTTTAATCATTTGTTTATTTTAATTTGTTTATTTTAATTTATTATTTTATTTCTGTACGTTTTTTTCTTTTCATTTTGTAATTTTAAGTATTTTGCATCATTTATAATGATTGCATTCTAAGCAATTTCCTATAATTTATTATTTCATCATAATTTAATTAAAATATTTGTGCCATGTTGCTGCATAGGATTGCTATTTTGTCATTTTTTAAACTGGGCCAGACAATGTTTAACTATTTGTTAATCGAATAAATCACTTCAACAATTTAATTCTGTCTTCAAACTAATTTCTGGAGATTTTTAATTTATTATATACCCCATAGACTTAGACTCCCTGTGTTCTACCACCGGTCACAATTGTGACCAGAGATAAAACTCTTATTTTCATGGACTTTTCAAATATTTTTTTACATTATTGACATTGATTGTTTAATATACTTGCAAATACCACACAAACTCATACATTTCATCTCTGGGAAAAATTTGGGATTAAATGGGTTAACATAAACCAATCAATAATCTGAATGTGATTCATATTGTTAAGTCATATATAAATGAAACAGATAAGATTTATGTAATTGTATTAATAAACTGAATGCGATTTATATTTGTCAGTCATACGTAAATGAAACGGGTAAGATTTATGTAATAGTACACAGTAGCACAGCTGCATAATTTATTAATGCCGCAATGCATGCTGGGAGATATGGGTGAGTTTTGATTGGTGGTACCCAGCATGCACTGCAGTATGAAGCATTTCATTGATTGTCACCATTGTTGAGAGTCATACACTGATTCTTGATGGCTAAGTAATAATGTAGAAGAGAATGTTTAATTGCACTAAATGTTTTTAAAATTCTTTATATTATTTGATTAACTGTTGGATCTAATGCTGACAGGTCACACAGCTACTATAATAAATAAAACAAAATCACATAACCCCAATAATCAAAGCATTAGACACTGAAAAAGATAAGTGAGTCAGGCCACAATATGATGATTACACCTTCATCATTAAACAGCCAACATCACCTGATCTCATTTTCTCTTGGCTTTTTCGGTGTGTTACAACTCGTGCTCAACACAACTCGTTGTGTTAACTAACCTTCCACTCAAAGCAGCCGGAGACACTTTTCTCTGTTTATGGATGACGAGACACGCTCGGGTGAGTGACGTATGCAAATACCTGCGATAACTATCCCGCTAGGTCTAAAATACAAACACTTTTAATAAGCTTACCATAGTGAATCAGCGTAACACTAAAACACATTTTGGAAGAAGGATTGATGATGTATTGACTCATTATTTAAATTTGGTTAATTTTGATTCATTTACATTTACATTTACATATTGTATCTTTAAGGAGAGGACTATAAATTGTTCAGACTTCCACAACAGTATTATTATTATTTCAACAGATCAAAAACAAAAAGTACCCTGTAAATGTGCATTCATGTTACACGACTTGATGATATATTTGGGCTGGTAAGCCTCCAGTTGTACACAAGTCAACTCTTCAAAGATGATGATCAAACAATATTGGAGTCTCGCTCTTCCAAATTTCTTCCAAATTCTAGAAAATGTCCTTTTTATTGGGCAGCTAATATCCAGAAAATATATGCATGATGTAATTCCCCAGATATTAACTGGCGTTTGATAGAAGCGAACTCCTGCATATCGTCCTCATTACCAGCATTAGTTTTTAATCCCAATTTGCAGCGACCCTCTAAATACACCACTAACCCAATTGTGCTTTCTTCACTCAAAATCTGGAAAGAGTTTCGTCTTCATTTTAGATTAAACACGTCATGATCCACCTTTATGCCTATTTGTGGTAATCTTCTTTTCGTACCCTCTACTTTGGATTCAGCTTTTGCACAGCTCAGGGAGAAGGCTCTAGTATTGTTTCATGATTTGTTTTCTCATCACACATTTGTGTCATTTAAAGATTTGCTGAGTAGATTCAATTTATAAAACTTACAAATCCAATTTATTCCACTATTTTCAATTACATGACTTTGCTAAAACACACATTGCTACCTTCCCTCACCAGCCAAAGAAAACTTTAATTGAATATATAATGTCACTTCCAAAATCACAGCCATATCACCTCAATTTATGGCCGGTTACGCTCTTCACTCTTCTTTTTGCTCTCAAGGAAACCTGGGAGAGAGAGCTAGGACTGGAACTTGATGAGGAGCTGTGGAATAATGCTCCAGCTAAAATGAGGTCTGTCCGCATCTGTGCTCGTTACATTTTTCATGTTCATGTATGTTAAAATCTTCTAATTGATTGTTATAATATTGCTGGACCTCACGCTGCAGTAACACAGGGTTTGTAATGAGAATATATTATTGGTACAACACAGTTGTTAGATTCAAATTACCTCAGTGAAACAGTCTATTTCATGATGATTATAAAACCATCAACAGGAAACCATCATCACCTGATTTCGTTTCACTTTAACTTTCTTTGCTGCTGCAAATGTGTTTGACAAACACACTGTCACAGCGGCCAAAAAAGATAAAAGATATAATAAGAGTTAAGAGCCCAACTAATGGAAACACTAATCACTGTTATGGTGACTTCAAATGAAACACATTAGAGTTAAACCTCTGTTAATTCTCAATAAAAACTTCTGTAGACGTCTGACAGAAATAAAGTCAGTCTGGTTAGTAATAAGTGAAGCTGGTAATGCTGTTTGTGGAGTTGTTTAATCCTCCTCTGCTGAGATCTTCACAGATTTAATGTCTTCTTTTCTCTTCAGTTGATTTCATCTGAGGCTGTGGCTGAAGTCAGTTGTAGTTCTTGTGCTTCTGCTCGTCTCTTTTTTCTGTTCTCTTCTTTCTTTCAGTGATTCTTTTTGTTAACAGGCTGAGATGACTTCATATTTAATATACACAGATTTTGTGGCTCAGATAAGGTCCAGTTCTGGTTTATTTCTTTGCTCTTGGCTGACATGTGGCATTGCTATGGCCTGCTTGTGGCCCAGATTTGGCAAACAGGAGTGGCCCACCCAAGTGCCGTAATTCCACGCTGCATGTGGGCCAGATCATCTTTCCACGTGTGCCAGATGTGGGCCGGATCTGGGCCGACACAATGTTGCTATGTGGGTATTGTGGTCACAGTTTGAGCACACAGTGAGAGGCGAGCGCTGTGAGGTTACACTTTTAGATCACTGTGAACTCAGATTGCTGACGGTGTGACCACATGGTGACATCACTGTGAGATCAAAGTGTTGACTGGGCATGTATGTCATGCATATATTGTCATTTAATAATCTGCTCAATAAAATATATATATACCAGGCTTGTGCACAATTCAGAATTGAATTGAGAATGACTCCTTAATTCCAATTCAATTCTTGAATTTGAATTGAATTTGAATTGATGTCAAAAACAGGATCTAGGATTACAATTCGAATTTGAATTAAACGAAGCAGAATTGCAATTCAATAAAAATTCAAAGAAATTCATATACATATTTTAAGTGAAGTGTTTAACAATGAAGCTTTACGTCAGATATGATTGCATTATAAATGATATTAGTTTGAACTACTTGTACAGATTACATTAAAAGGATATGTTTTCCCCCAGCGATGAATGTTAAAAGCAATGTAAAAAAAAAAAAACGAATTAAACAACATTGAGGGGGTAATTTATTTCAAGAATTTGATCAATATCTATTTTAGAACAAAATGTATTTTTGAGGAAATTTTTTTTGAGGAGTAAATAGTTACGTGAAATGAAATTTCTGTTAATAAATTACAAAATTAATGTAATTGTATTTAGTTGTATTACTGAGGTAAAATGTTTAATTCAATTAGTTAATCAACTTAAAACGAAATTGCTTTGCATTGATAAAGTTATCCAAATAAAGTAATCCAAACCACATTTATAATGGGTAACTAATAACAGTAATAAGCAAAAACATTTCCAAAATAACCTTCCTAACACTGAATGCATGTGAGACTCAACACATTCTTTCTGTTGTGTGACTGAGTGGAATTTCTTTGAATTGCCATGAATTTAATTCCACTTCCTGTCATTCCAATTCAAATTCAATTCAATGTCCTGTGGGGCGGAGTAAATTCAATTCAAATTCAAATTCATGAATTGAATGGAGGGCAATTCTCAAATTCTGAATTTTGCACAAGCCTGATATATACAAACAATGAAACCATGTTCTGCATTGTAAACTTCATAAATGTGCAGTCTACATTGTGACTGATTGAAAAAAAACTGATGTGTGTGTGTGTGTGTGTGTGTGTGTGTGTGTGTGTGTTCTGCATTGGGGATGCTCTGTAGTATAATTTCTTCATTTGTGTGTGTGTTCTGGATTATGCCAGATTTTTTTGTTTTTTGACCAATAAAAAAAATCCCATTTCCCATTCATTCCTATGGGAGTCAAATTGACCCACGAGGGAAGTATTTGTTACAATTTTTATTACAACCACATAAACAACTCGAATCCAGTCAAAGTTCAAGTGCGACAAATCTCCCAAGGTCTCGGACCAATCTGATGAACAGTCAGTTTTTAAAAATCTTGCCAAAATGCCTCATTCATCCATTCAAAATGACCAATTATCACTATAAATGAAATTCTGTCTTGATTTAGCATTGTTGGTGGTGATGCGTGCCCAAAAAAACATTAATTCAGTTTATTTATTGAAAAACAAATCAATAGACTACATCAATTTCCCGCCTGTGTGATGTTAGATTCCTCTTCTACAAGCTTCCAGACTGGAGATGCTCCACATCAGGCCTCCTGAGGTTTTGCTTTTTGAATGTTCTAGAATGTCATTTATCCCAATACCTCTTCCATATCTTTTATCATCCACATCAACTCCTGTCAGAAAGCAAATGCCAGGAATAATCATCTGAACTCATTTATTATTTTTTTTCTTTTGTATAATGTTTAGTCTATTCAGATATCCAGAAATTCTCCTTTAAAGTTTCTTATGATTATTAAAATGAGATACAGATTTGAAATATCACACAAAACAAATTATAATGTTGGATTTGTGATTCAGAATTGAAAAAGTTATAAGAAAATTCTTGCAGGGTATTAGATAGTCAGGATTCTAAATTGAACTTTTTGAAAATTAAAGTCACCATTTTTTCTTTTCTTTCTTTAAAAAAAAAAAACAGTAAAGTATTTCAGCTCAAACAATATTATTTAAGATGTATTAAGATTATGCAAGAGATGATGTTTAATTTCTAACAAATGTTGTTTATATATAATTATGTAGCACATCCGTATCTGAGGAGGCTATCCTGGAGCGTAGAGATGCCGATGTACCGCTCCTTGTATTGTGGAGTTTGGCTTTCCTCTCTCGTCGGCCAGTATTCAGCCCAGGTCTCCTCTCCAAAGACGTACTGCAGACTAAAACAACAGACAAGTGAAGACAAAACAGACACAATTACTGACTTAGCTACTACACTCTATACATTTGTGTAAGGGTCAATGAACAAAAAGGAGAATTACTTTAACAATATTTGTATTCGTGTTGGTTTTTATTTGTTTTTCTTGTCAAAGGTAATTGCCTCCTCCATAATGCTTACGGAGGAGAAAAGCTTCATACAATCTTTTTTTTTTTTTTTATCAACACCAGAATGTGGGTAAGTTTAACCTTTGCACACATAAGTTGTGTGCAGACCCCCCCAGCGTGAGTATTTCAAGACGACCGTTATTTAGAACGTGTCACTTTATTGTTTCCATGGTCACGGGTCATTACTTGTCACGTGACACACTGAATAGTTGTGATATATGACAGATATATGATCTGTCTCGGGCTAGGCACCAGCCAATGCGCGAAAGCAAGTTTAAAGGGATAGTTCACCCAAAAATGAAAATTCATATAAAAAACACTACGTTAACTCACTCGAGGCCCAGAGAGAAGGAATAGTGGAATAAAGTTGTTATTTTAGTTTTTTTTAGCGCACAAAAAGTATTCTCGTCGCTTGATAAACTTAAGATTGAGCCACTGTAGTCACTTGTACTATATTAACGATCTCTTTAATAACTTTTCTGGGCCAGCAAGTTTCAGTCCCATAGAAGTCTATGGAGGAGTGAGCCAGCACTCAGATTTAATCAAAAATATCTTAATTTGTGTTCCGAAGATGAACGAAAGTCTTACGGTGTTGGAACAACATGAGGGTGAGTAATTACTGACAGAATTTTCATTTTTGGGTGAACTAACCCTTTAAATTTAGCAGTTGATAATCTGATGCACTGACCGTTCTAATCACACTGGTGTGATCGTACATGCGAAAAGGTTAATAAAAAACAACATTTTGATTGTGTTTTGTCAAAGACTACATCTAGATCAGATTCAGAACGATGATCAAAACACAGATGCAATAGATCGAGCTCATCAACACCCCTAATGCTTTCACAGACCTACCCAGCGGGCACCTTGATGTCAAAATTAGGTCAAGAAATAGGTCAAAAATGAAAGTCATATTGACGTCAAAGTGTCGATGTCAATTTGACGTCAAGAGTTTGACCTCTGCTGATGTCATTTTGCCAAACAAAAAGGTGAAACGCATGGCCGTACACTTATTACCAGCTTCACTTACACTAACCAGATTTACTTTATATAATTTCCATTTTTATGAAATCATTAAAATTTTGTATTTTAAAGTCACCATGATGGTGGTTAGCGTTTGCTTTAGTTGTGCTCTTGACCCTTCACTCTTTAATATAAAAGTTCTTTGGCTGCTATACTTGTTATAGGCAAAATAGTCATGAGAAGATAAGGTCAGGGGATGTTGGCTGTTTATAGATGATGACGACAATACCATCATGTAAATGCCTGATTCCCTAATCGTGTTCAGTGTCAAATGTTTTGATTACATAGAATTTATGGTTTTTATGATGTATTACAATAGAATCTATTTATTTTTACAGCATTAGAGCAACTTTGTTTATCGAAGACTATAATGGATTTTAAAAACATTTAGTGCATTAAACATTTTCCTCTACATTATTACTTAGCCATCAAGAATCAGTGTATGACTCTCAACAATGGTGACAATCAATGAAATGCTTCATGCCGCAGTGCATGCTGGGTACCACCAATCAAAACTCACCAAAATCTCCCAGCATGCATTGCAGCTTTAATAAATGATGCACCTGGAGTTGATCTGATTATCTGGATATTTTGTTTGATTGTCACCATTGTTGAGATTCATACGCTGTTTCTTGATGTCTGTGTGCGTCTAAGTAATGCCATAGATGACAGGGTTTTGTGCACTAAATAGTTTTTAAAAACCAAGTGCATTATTTGATAAACAAAACTGCTAGACATGCTGTAGAATCAAATTACTTCTGTTATGAATAAAACAGTTTTGAAACCGCAAGTCCTATATAATCAGAACATAAGACACTGAATAAGATCAGGGCTTCAGGCATTTACATGATGATCTCATTGTCATCATCATCAATAAACAGCCAACATCACCTGATCTCATTTTCTCACGGCTTTTTTTAGCTACAACAACAGAGCTTTATAAACACACAATTATAGCTGCCAGAGAAAATTTAATATTAAGAAGTCAAGGGTCAAGAGCACAACTAAAGCAAACGCTAACCACCATCATGGTGACTTTAAAATGCAAAATATGATTTCATTAAACCGGAAATTAAATAAAGTAAATCTGGTTAGTGTAAGTGAAGCTGGTAATAAGTGTACGGCCATGCGTTTCACCTTTTTGTTTGGCAAAATGACTTATCAAACTCTTGATAGAGGTCAAACTCTTGACGTCAAATTGACATCAACACTTTGACGTCAATATGACTTTCATTTTTGACCTATTTCGTGACCTAATTTTGACATCAATTTGATGTCATATTGATGTTAAATTGACATCAAATGCCCACTGGGTAGAGCTCATCCTGGGTCGACATTACAGTACATTCAGTAATGTTAGGCAGTTTGAAGTTATATGCAATGCTTAATTATCACGTTAGCTTATGTGCGTGAGCAATTCTTCTTTTGCTTGTTTTTCCTTCTTCTTTGTCTGTGTTTTGATCAAGATATTATTTACTCTTTCAGATGCATAATAGCGCCCCCCTACTGTATAACAGTGAACACATGGATTGCAGGAAAATTCCATCAATGGCGGGGGAAAGAGTTTATCTCTGGGTAGTTACACCACCGAGACACTTTTTACTTTAAACCCCACAAAAATAATCAAAATAACTTAAACTCATGTTCATCACAGGAGATTTGAATTCAAGTAAAGGGATACTCCACTTTTTTTTTTTTTGGAAACTCCAAAAGACCATTAGCATCTCTCTCAAAAAAAAATTCAAACTTGACTCTTCTGTAGTTACATCGTGTACTAAGACGCCCCCAAATAGCCCCCAGCTCGGTAGACTATAGGGTCGACTATTTTCAGGCACTGTGTCATATCATTACGCCTGCTGGACTCATGGTACGGCAGCAAAGTTTCTTGATTATTACGCAGGAATGAGAGTATAGTTCCTAGCCATATCAGCCTAGAAAATCACAACTTTTCATTTTCCGTCGGTCTTAGTACACGATGTAACTACAGAAGAGTCGAGTTTTAAATAGGAAAAATATCAAAACTCTTTGGTATTTTTTTTGAGAGAGATGCTAATGGTCTTGTCCGATTCAATGAAGCTATGCTAAAAGTGGTACCGCCAGACCCGGAGATCGGCTGAATGGATTCGAAAACGGTAAAACTCAACTGTTTAACTCTGGGGGAGTTGTAAAATGAGCCTATCTCCAAAAAAAGTGGAGTATCCCTTTAACTCTTTCCCCACCACTGACAGGATATTTCGTTTTTCATAAGCAAACACTTCCCCGCTATTGACGGAATTTTCCCTGCTTTTCATGTTTTCAGTGTTATATGGTGGAGGAGCTATTAGACATCTTCTGAAAGAGTAGACAGTCTCCTGATCAAAAGACATGCGAAGAAGCAATATCATATCCATATTTTAAACAAAGTGATCACCAACATTAAACAGCATACACAGCAAAAAGTCCAGTGTTAAATTAACTCTCCTGGGAGTTTATATGGCTCCAGAGTCAGTGTTAAAATATGAGTGTTAAATTAACACTCAAGAGTGTTAAAGTTAATGAGATAATTAAGTGATTAATTTAGTGATGATTGAGCATTATTGAAGACACCTGATGTTAGCAAGCAGAATCACCAAAGGAGAAAATCTAATTTTTTAAGACACCGTTATGGAGATCAGTGTTTGATTTAGTTGGGCTCTTGACCCATAAACTGTAAACATTAGATTGTCTTTGGCTGTTGTATCTAAGGTATAACTGCCAGATAAACAAAGAGAAAGTTGATCAGATTTTGTTGGTTATGTTTTGACATAATCATAGTTTCACCTGAATCACTGATCTCATTTAGAGTCTAATCTCTGACTTAAATGTATATTGTTGATTACAGCATCACTGTGATTCTACAGCATACAATCTTTTTTTTCTAACTAGTCTAAAGGATTTCTTAAAAGTTGTTCTGATAAAACAAAATCTTTCTTTTAGGCACATACAGACATCAAGAATCAGTGTATGAATCTCAACTATGGCGACAAACAGAATATTCAATTAGGAAAGGAAATTAGTAAGACAATTCAGATCATAATTTATTCATACCGCAATGCATGATGGGAGCCATGAATGAGTTTTGATTGGTGGCACCCAGAATGCACTGCAACATGCTTTATTATTGTCACCATTGTTGAGATTGACAGGCTGATTATTGATGTCAGTATGTCTAAATAAAGTAATTTTCTAAGTATTTTTATAATAACAATTTTTAAGAAATATTTTGGATTATATTGATAATGATAAAAATCATTTGCTGTAGAATCACAGGCTGCTGTAATCAACAAGGTAAATCTGACTCTCTAAATGAGAGTTGATATTCAGGTCAAATTATGATTATCAAATCATAACCAACACCACCTGATCACCTTTTATCTTGTTCATCTGAGAGTTATAACTCAAATACAACAGCCAAACAACATTTAAAGTTAATGCTTTAAGGGCCAAGAGCCCAACTAAAGCAAACACTGATCACCATAACGGTGTCTTAAAAAATTCGATTTTTTCCTTTGGTGATTCTGCTTGTTAACATCAGGTGTCTTCAATATTGGTCAATTATCACTTAATGAATCACTTAATGAGCTCATTACCTTTAACACTCTTGAGTGTTAATTTAACACTCATATTTTAACACTGACTCTGGAGCCATATAAACTCCCAGGAGAGTTAATTTAACACTGGACTTTTTGCTGTGTATAATTCAAAATTGCCTAATGTTACCGAATGAAATGTCGACCCATGAAGATGAAATGACTATGCAGCTTTAGGGGTGTTGATGGACTCGATCTATTCCATCTGTGATTTGATCATCGTTCTGAATCCAATCTTATAACAACAACAAAAAAGCAAGACGTTCTCAGCTAATTGCTCAAAATTTCACTTTTTTTTCTATGTTGAAGTGTTGATAAAGAATGCATATACCAAGAATAAAATGGGCTTTTTGTTTAAAGGTAACCCAGTGGGCATTTGATGTCAATTTAACATCAATATGACATCAAATTGATGTCAAAATTAGGTCACGAAATAGGTCAAAAATGAAAGTCAACATTCAAAGTCAAAGTGTTGATGTCAATTTGACGTCAAGAGTTTGACCTCTATCAAGAGTTTGATAATAAGTCATTTTGCCAAACAAAAAGGTGAAACGCATGGCCGTACACTTATTACCAGCTTTCACTTACACTAACCAGATTTACTTTATTTAATTTCCAGTTTAATGAAATCATATTTTGCATTTTAAAGTCACCATGATGTTGGTTAGCGTTTGCTTTAGTTGTGCTCTTGACCCTTGACTTCTTAATATTAAATTTTCTCTGGCTGCTATAATTGTGTGTTTATAAAGCTCTGTTGCTGTAGCTAAAAAAGCCATGAGAAAATGATATCAGGTGATGATGATGATATCATCATGTAAATGCCTGAAGCCCTGATATTATTCAGTGTCTTATGTTCTGATTATATAGGACTTGTGGTTTCAAAACTGTTTTATTCATAATAGAAGTCATTTGATTCTACAGCATGTCTAGCAGTTTTGTTTATCAAATAATGTACTTGGTTTTTAAAAACTATTTAGTGCACTAAACTATTTAGTGCACAAAACCCTGTCATCTATGGCATTACTTAGACATCAAGAAACAGCGTATGAATCTCAACAATGGTGACAATCGAACAAAATATCCAGATAATCAGATCAACTCCAGGTGCATAATTGATTAAAGCTGCAATGCATGCTGGGAGATTTTGGTGAGTTTTGATTGGTGGTACCCAGCATGCACTGCGGCATGAAGCATTTCATTGATTGTCACCATTGTTGAGAGTCATACACTGATTCTTGATGGCTAAGTAATAATGTAGAGGAAAATGTTTAATGCACTAAATGTTTTTAAAATCCATTATAGTCTTCGATAAACAAAATTGCTCTAATGCTGTAAAATTAAATAGATTCTATTGTAAGACATCATAAAAACCATAAATTCCATATAATCAAAACATTTGACACTGAACACGATTAGGGAATCAGGCATTTACATGATGGTATTGTCATCATCATCTATAAACAGCCAACATCCCCTGACCTTATCTTCTCATGACTATTTTGCCTATAACAAGTATAGCAGCCAAAGAACTTTTATATTAAAGAGTGAAGGGTCAAGAGCACAACTAAAGCAAACGCTAACCACCATCATGGTGACTTTAAAATACAAAATTTTAATGATTTCATAAAAATGGAAATTATATAAAGTAAATCTGGTTAGTTTTAAGTGAAGCTGGTAATAAGTGTACGGCCATGCGTTTCACCTTTTTGTTTGGCAAAATGACATCAGCAGAGGTCAAACTCTTGACGTCAAATTGACATCGACACTTTGACGTCAATATGACTTTCATTTTTGACCTATTTCTTGACCTAATTTTGACATCAAGGTGCCCACTGGGAAATGGTCTGTTCTTTCTTTTGTTATATTGCATGTTCAGATATTCATACAACAATATTCTGGGGCCATGAAATGTTTGTAAAAAATGATCAAAAATGTTGGGGGGAACAGCCAACGTGAAAAAAAAAGTTAAAAACACTGGCGGCGGAAGAGTTAATTGTATATCTTTATTTATTCAAGTTTATTGAAGTCTTACTTTGTTCAAGTCTATTCTATGTTATTTAAAATGCATTTTGACAAAAAACAACTGTCCCAACACTGAGCCATGAACAACATTCTGCAGACTTTAAATACATAAAGCTCAGGCAAATCCTGTAATTTACAGACACAGAGTGGACACTTACGTTCCTCCTAGGTTTGGCAGGTCTTTGGATTTGCCCATGATGAGGTACGACTTGCCTTCTACCAATCCCAAATGTTCTCTGCAACCGGGACGACCCAAAAATTGTCTGACTCTCCCCTCAACATTATCATCAGTGCCTACAGGACAGAACAGTGTTTAGGGCACACTTTCACTGCAATTCAACATTAGCCTCATGCTGAATATGTATTTGAGAGAAGAAACTAGGGATGCACCGATACCACTTTTTCCAGAACGAGTCTGATACCGATACTCCCATTTTTTGGTACTTGCCGATACCGAAAACCGCTACCTGCATTTTCACTGCATTTCTACTTTTTAAATGTATTAGAAGATAAACCAAAAGAATATAAATCATATTATTTGGCTTAATTTGTTCATCAAATATATATTTCCTTGAGTTATTTTCATGCTTAATTAAGCCTGCTAAAATGCATTGTATGAGCTTCTGTTACTGTCACTGTTCACTGTAAAAAAGAATACATTGATTTTATTGATATCTAATTAATAAAAATGAGGCAACAGATTACAAGCAATATTATTAATTAAATTTAACAAATTAGAATTGAGTAATAATTAATCAAATGAATTCCTTTAAAGGTAACCATTTAAAATGAGTAAAATTTACAAAATATCTTTTATTGCCAACATTGAAGACACCTGATGTTAACAAGCAGAATCACTGAAGGAGAAAACCATAATTAAAGTCACCATTATGGTGATCGGTGTGTGTTTTAGTTGGGCTCTTGACCCTTAAATTATTAACTTTAAGTTTTGTTTGGCTGCTGTACATGAGTTATAACAGCCAGATGAACAAAGAGAAAAGGTGATGCAATGGCGTTGGTTGTGTTTTAACATAATCATTATTTCACAATCATTTGACTTGAATCACTGAACTCATAGAGTCCATTTATGAGTTAGGTGAACTATATTAATTATAGCAGCACTGGCAATTTGCACTCTCTCCATAGACATATACACTCAAAAAAAAAAATTGTGTCTAAACATAAGATTTATGTATTTGAATTGCATAACAAATTCCCATGCATTTGGTTTACATAGTTTTAACATAAACCAATCAATACTCCTGAATGTGATTCATATTTTTAAGTCATACATAAATGAAACAGATAAGATTTATGTAATAGTACACAGAAAAACGCCCATGTTAAATTAACACTTCTCAGTGTTCATATGTGTGCACACTACAGAGTTAAAGCAGTGTCAGAGCCCGTCTACGGAGAGCCTGTCCACTCCCTATTAAGCCCTATTGTACCGAATTTTGGTTGTAGTTCCACCAGAGTTCCACTGGGGGCGCTCGCCATGAGTGCAAAATGAATGGGAGTCAATGGGGCTAGACGGCTAAATTAGTCTCTTTCACCCGATTGCCGTTGAGAAATCTCAGATGTGATTGTAGATTTTGCAAGTTCAACATGGGTTTTAGGTCGAAAGTTGAATGAACGAGTACTTATGTCGTTTTGATTTCTTACAGGTTGAGTTGTTGTTGCCCATAACACGCTAGCATTCTGCTAATGACGTCAGCATTCTGACGTCATTGACATTTTGAAAGACTTTTTTAAAGCAAATAAGTGACTCTAAAAAATCTAACACCCAGCAATGTGTAATTTCTTTGCATCTCCTTTCGAATACAACATTCAAATTACTAGACAAAAAATTATATCCTGAGAAAAGTGGATTTTGAGGGGTATACCGCCATTGACCTCCATTCATTCTGCACTCGTCCTGTGAGCGCCCTCATATGGAATCAGAGTGGAACTGCAACCAGTTCAGAAGCCGGAAGTGTACTGAGAGTGAAACTTCTCGCCATATTAGACATTCTCTGGCAGTGTTGAAGTTAATGAGATAATTAACTGATGATTTAGCATTCATTATGAACACCTGCTGTTAACAAGCAGAATCACTGAAGGAAAGAGAAACACAAGAACTACAACTGACTTCAGCCACAGCCTTAGATGAAATCAACTGAAGAGAAAAGAAGACATTAAATCTGTGAAGATCTCAGCAGAGGAGGATTAAACAACTCCACAAACAGCATTACCAGCTTCACTTATTACTAACCAGACTGACTTTATTTCATTTCCATTTGAATGAAAACAATAGTTGTATTTTAAAGTCACCATGATGGTGGTTAGCGTTTGCTTTAGTTGGGCTCTTGACCCTTGACTCTTTAATATAAAACTTTCTCTGGCTGCTATAATTATGTGTTTATAACACACATTTGTTGCAGCGAAAAAGCCAAGAGAAAAAGAAATCAGGTGATGTTGGCTGTTTATTGGTCATCATCATGTAATTGCCTGATTCGCTGATCTTGTTCAGTGTCTAATGTTTTGATTATATAGGATTTGTGTTTTTTTTTATATAGTTTTATTCATAACAGAAGCTGTTTTTTTTTTTTTTATAGTTAGTGCACAAAAACCTTTCATCTATGGTATTACTTAGACTCACACAGACATCAAGAAACAGCATATGAATCTCAACAATGGTGACAAAAGCTACAAAAATCCAGCTGCATAATTTATTAATGCCGCAATGCATGCTGGGAGATATGGGTGAGTTTTGATTGGTGGTACCCAGCATGCACTGCAGCATGAAGCATTTCATTGATTGTCACCATTGTTGAGAGTCATACACTGATTCTTGATGTCTAAGTAATAATGTGGAAGAGACAGTTTAATTGCACTAAATGTTTTTAAAATTCTTTATATTATTTGATTAACTGTTGGATCTAATGCTGTCAGGTCACACAGCTACTATAATAAATATAACAAAATCACATAATCAAAGCATTAGACACTGAAAAAGATAAGTGAGTCAGGCCACAATATGATGATTATACCTCCATCAATAAACAGCCAATATCACTTGATCTCATTTTCTCTTGGCTCTTTCGCTGCAACAAATGTGTGTTATAAACACATAATTATAGCAACCGGAGAAAATTTTACATTAAAGAGTTAAGGGTCAAGAGTCCAACTAAAGCAAATGCTAACCACCATCATGGTGACTTTAAAATACAACTATTGATTTCATTCAAACAGAAATGAAAGTCAGTCTGGTTAGTAATAAGTGAAGCTGGTAATGCTGTTTGTGGAGTTGTTTAATCCTCCTCTGCTGAGATCTTCACAGATTTAATGTCTTCTTTTCTCTTCAGTTGATTTCATCTAAGGCTGTGGCTGAAGTCTGTTGTAGTTCTTGTGTTTCTCTTTCCTTCAGTGATTCTGCTTGTTAACAGCAGGTGTTCATAATTAATGCTCAATAATCAGTTAATTATCTCATTAACTTCAACACTGCTTTAACTCTGTAGTGTGCACACATATGAACACTGAGCAGTGTTAATTTAACATGGGCGTTTTTCTGTGTACTATTACATAAATCTTACCCGTTTCATTTACGTATGACTGACAAATATAAATCGCATTCAGTTTATTAATACAATTACATAAATCTTATCTGTTTCATTTATATATGACTTAAAAATATGAATCACATTCAGGAGTATTGATTGGTTTATGTTAAAACTATGTAATCCAAATGCATGGAAATTTTATATGCTATTCAAATACATAAATCTTATGTTTTGACACAAAATTTTTTTTGAGTGTGTATAAATGAATAGGGCTGGGCGATTTAAATCGCGATATTGTTATGCACATCTCATCAGTAAAGCCGGTTCCTTGATTAGTAGTAAATCGCCATCACCTGCTTTCAGATGGAGCGGCATTTACTACAAAGAGCCGTAGTTAACTGACAAGCTGAGCCATATCGCATTAATATCGCGGACGTATCGCCAGCGATAATTAATGCGATATGGCTCAGCTTGTCAGTTAACTACGGCTCTTTGTACACAGCAAAAACTCCAGTGTTAAATTAACACTCCTGGGAGTGTATGAGTCCACGCTCAAGAGTGTTGAAGTTAATGAGATAATTAAGTGATTAATTTAGTGATGATTGAACATTATTGAAGACACCTGATGTTAACAAGCAGAATCACTGAAGGAGAAAATCTCAAATTGTAAGTTACCGTTATGACGATCAATGGTTGCTTTAGTTGGACTCTTGACCCATATATTATTAACTTTAGATTTTGTTTGTCTGTTGTTTCTGAATTATAATCACCAGTTGAACAAAGAAAAAAGTGATCTGATGGTGTTGGTTATATTATGACAATCATCATTTGAACTTGATCACTGAACTCATTAAAATCCTTCTTTCTGACTTCGATTTATGTTGTTGGTTAGTGAATCTGCATAAATGCCCAGAATTTTTTATATAATATAAAGGATTTCTTAAAAGTTATTTAAAAAAAAAAAAAATCATTCTTTTAGGCACACACAGATGTCAAGATTCAGTCTATGCATCTCAACAATGGTGATGAGCAGAATATTCAATTAGGAAAAGTAAATTACATAGACAATTCAGATCATAATTTATTCATACCGCAATGCATGATGGGAGCCATTAATGAGTTGTGATTGGTGGCAGCCACTGCAACATGCTTTATTATTGTCACCATTGTTGAGATTCACAGGCTGATTATTGATGTCTGGGTTTTAAATGAATTTATCTGAATGTCTTTTGATCAGAACAATGTTTATTAAATATTTTTAATTATAAGTAAAGTACTGATGATCATAGGCTGAAGAATCACAGAGCTGCTGCTAATAAGTTAAACCAAACTATCTCAATAAGTTTCATTTTTCAGATCACAGCATGATTATGTCAAAACATAACCAATACTATAAGATAACATTTTACTTTGTTCATTTAACTGTAATAAATCAATAACAGTAGACAAACAACACTAAATATTAAAGTAAATATACAATGGTCTAGAGCCCTACTAAAGCAAACACCCATCACCTTAATGGTAACTTACAATTTGTGATTTTCTCCTTCAGTGATTCTGCTTGTTAACATCAGGTGTCTTCAATAATGCTCAATCATCACTAAATGAATCACTTAATTATCTCCTCAGACCTAAATGCTGCTCCATCTGAAAGCAGGTGATGGAGATTTACTACTAATCAAGGAACCGGCTTTACTGACGAGATGCGCATAACAATATCGCGATTTAAATCGCCCAGCCCTATAAATGAAGTATTGATGTATATTTGCATATATGACATGCAAACGCCCTGCAATAATGTAGGGCAGTGGTTCTCAACCCTGCCCCTGGAGTACCCCCAACACTGCACATTTTATTTGTCTCCCTAATCAAACACACCTGATTCAACTCATCAGCTCATTAACCCATGTGATAATGAGCTAATGAGTTGAATCAGGTGTGTTTGATAAGGGAGACAAAGAAAACGTGCAGTGTTGGGGGTCCTTCAGGGGCAGGGTTGAGAACCACTGATGTAGGGAACCACCCATTATACATAAATCAGGTAACAGTTCATGCTTTACTTACATATAGAGAATGAGGAGTTACGTCACAATCTTTTCAAGCAGCGTTGCATGGAATTACTTTTGTGCCAATAATAATGAACGTACGGGTCCATGTTGTTGATGCAAAGCAGTTTCTCTAAATAACGCTGCCTGGCGTTGTTATTTTGTCGCTCCCGATAGAGCCCCTTTCATTTTGCTTCTTATTTCTCCATTTATTCAACCGTATCGCAAAAATGCAAACAAATATCAAACTGCTCTTCTCTCTCTGTCGCTATTTCTCTCGGCCTCACTGTCGAAATAACCATGGTGACGGATAGCGTAACCACCTAATATGGTGGCGTGAAACGCATGATGTCACATTCTCATTCTCTATGCGATTTGGTTTTAATCCAAATAACGTTAATAAGCTACATGCCTCATTTGACTTTGTTTGCCATTTGAATTACAAACTTTCCACTGACTATGAAAAAGGGATGCGCGTCTGTGCCGCTGCACGCTCAATCCACTGCGAGCTCGCACACCACAGCTATATATAGGCGTTATTATATAGACTTTATGTAGCCCCGCCCCTTTTCAGCGCTGCGCTCGTTTTTTTTTTGTCTTCCGGTCTGTATTTTCACAATGATCTTGTGCAGGCTACTTATGAATCAATGAACGGCTCGTTTTAAAATTTTCCCGGTCGACTGACATTTGTTAAGACATCTGCTTTAAACATTACAGTCCTCATGATAACTTTCGTTAACTTTACATTAAGTAAATCCACTTCAAAAGCTAATTACTCCTGGACAGCAGCGCCATGGAAATATACAGAGCGACCGCAAAAACGGAAGTTCAAAGACAATATTCTAAAGATGGCGGCGCCCTCGTTTCTCTGGCGCATAAGGTCTATAAGGTACATTTACTTCATAGCCAGCCTTCTTTTTTATCCCCATTATACCCTCTTGTGTACACAAACACTTGTTTACACGCTTGCTGGTATCGGTTGTTGGCATTTTTACGAGTGAGTATACATGAGCTCAGTATCAGGCCCGGTATCGGTGCATCCCTAGAAGAAACCCCATTAAACAGATACATTTCAAATGCATTTCATGATCTGTGCAGAAACGTGGAGGGAATATTGAACCGTACCTTCTTTCAGCACCTGCTCCACCTTCAAGTCATAGATGTCAGAGTGCTGTGCCAGATCCATCCCCACCACTTTCGCTTTATAAACTGTCAAACATACAGTGAGGAAAATAAGTATTTGAACACCCTGCTATTTTGCAAGTTCTCCCACTTGGAAATCATGGAGGGGTCTGAAATTGTCATCGTAGGTGCATGTCCACTGTGAGAGACATAATCTAAAAAAAAATCCAGAAATCACAATATATGATTTTTTAACTATTTATTTGTATGATACAGCTGCAAATAAGTATTTGAACACCTGTCTATCAGCTAGAATTCTGACCCTCAAAGACCTGTTAGTCTGCCTTTAAAATGTCCACCTCCACTCCATTTATTATCCTAAATTAGATGCACCTGTTTGAGGTCGTTAGCTGCATAAAGACACCTGTCCACCCCATACAATCAGTAGGAATCTAACTACTAACATGGCCAAGACCAAAGAGCTGTCCAAAGACACTAGAGACAAAATTGTACACCTCCACAAGGCTGGAAAGGGCTACGGGGAAATTGCCAAGCAGCTTGGTGAAAAAAGGTCCACTGTTGGAGCAATCATTAGAAAATGGAAGAAGTTAAACATGACTGTCAATCTCCCTCGGACTGGGGCTCCATGCAAGATCTCACCTCATGGGGTCTCAATGATCCTAAGAAAGGTGAGAAATCAGCCCAGAACTACACGGGAGGAGCTGGTCAATGACCTGAAAAGAGCTGGGACCACCGTTTCCAAGGTTACTGTTGGTAATACACTAAGACGTCATGGTTTGAAATCATGCATGGCATGGAAGGTTCCCCTGCTTAAACCAGCACATGTCAAGGCCCGTCTTAAGTTTGCCAATGACCATTTGGATGTTCCAGAGGAGTCATGGGAGAAAGTCATGTGGTGAGACCAAAATATAACTTTTTGGTCATAATTCCACTAAACGTGTTTGGAGGAAGAAGAATGATGAGTACCATCCCAAGAACACCATCCTTACTGTGAAGCATGGGGGTGGTAGCATCATGCTTTGGGGGTGTTTTTCTGCACATGGGACAGGGCGACTGCACTGTATTAAGGAGAGGATGACCGGGGCCATGTATTGCAAGATTTTGGGGAACAACCTCCTTCCCTCAGTTAGAGCATTGAAGATGGGTCGAGGCTGGGTCTTCCAACATGACAATGACCCAAAGCACACAGCCAGGATAACCAAGGAGTGGCTCTGTAAGAAGCATATCAAGGTTCTGGCGTGGCCTAGCCAGTCTCCAGACCTAAACCCAATAGAGAATCTTTGGAGGGAGCTCAAACTCTGTGTTTCTCAGCGACAGCCCAGAAACCTGACTGATCTAGAGAAGATCTGTGTGGAGGAGTGGGCCAAAATCCCTCCTGCAGTGTGTGCAAACCTGGTGAAAAACTACAGGAAACGTTTGACCTCTGTAATTGCAAACAAAGGCTACTGTACCAAATATTAACATTGATTTTCTCAGGTGTTCAAATACTTATTTGCAGCTGTATCATACAAATAAATAGTTAAAAAATCATACATTGTGATTTCTGGATTTTTTTTTTTAGACTATGTCTCTCACAGTGGACATGCACCTACGATGACAATTTCAGACCCCTCCATGATTTCTAAGTGGGAGAACTTGCAAAATAGCAGGGTGTTTAAATACTTATTTTCCTCACTGTAAGTGTAATATTGTTACATCATAATAACTGATTAGATTAGAGAAGTCACATTTACAAAAAAAATAAAATTACACAGGGGTTAAAGGAATAGTTCACTCAAATAGGGAAATTGTCATAAATTATGCTCTCATGTTGTTCCAAACCTTTAACTTTATCAAGATATTTCCCAGTTTTAAAAAAATGTGATCAGACCGCTCACTGAATGATTTGGCTCCAACGCTTCTTGAGTTAACAACTCACATGAAGGGAATATTTACAGTGATTTAAAAGTGAAATTTGGGTCTTGTTCTCTCACAAAGCTTTCATTTGGCTTCAGGAGATATGGAATAGGTGCACAAGTTTGCCATTTTTGGAGCTTCTGTTTTGAACATCACATCTGTTTCAGTGAACAACAATGTGCCGACTTTTTGCATTTTTTCTGATTCATATTTTTTGGTTGTGTATTTTTGGGTGAACTAACCCTTTAATGCAGTTGTTTATTATAAAAAAGAGCAGCATGGGGAAAAAAATCATTTTGAGTTCCACTGAAAAACAACCGGATCATGTACTGTTCATGACAATGAATTACCCTACCATAATCCAGGCCAGCTTCACAGGATTTATTCATACGAGCATTTTCATCAACTTTGTTTTTCTTCTGGAAAGTGCAATTTTCTGCATTAAGAGAAGTTGATGTTAATACACTTGTAATCAAACACAAATTGTTTGTTTCCATAACTGAATGTTTAAAATTACAAGTAGACTGAAGGGAACCAAATAAAATACTACCAAACGATATGGTCACTTTATACTATTATGTGTGTGTGTGTGTGTGTGATAATACCTTCTGCACACGTGCACATATCTCCATTACACAGTCTGTATAGAGCGCCATCTACCCTTTCAGGGTGGTAGAACTTCATACAGCGTGCATCTGACAGAGAGAGAGAGAGATTTTTTTTTTTTTTTTTTACAATCAATTTATTACAATATTTTGTTAACATTAATACAAATTTACACACACATAAAAAATAAAGATAAAATTAAAATGAAAAAATTAATTTAAACCTCTTACAAAAACAATTTCTTCATCATCAACTGAACACAGAGCATTGTTGCAACACCACTGCATTTTGAAAGCATTTTTCGTGTTCATCAATTTATGAAAATTAAAATCAATAAGAATTCTTGATTTTACCATTGTCCTGGCTTCTCTTCTATCTTATTTCTCCTAGTGATATAAACAGCATATTTTGCTTGTCCAACAATAAAATTAATGACATGACATTTTAACTTTTGTTTTGAACTGTAAAAGAAACCCAAAATATAGTCTTGCTTTGAACAACAAATATTAAAAGAATCTAAAAAAAAACACTTAATAAATCAAAAAGAGGGTTAAGTCGATTACATTCCATAAAACAATGAAAAGTGGTCTTTCGTTCGAAACAAAAAGGACATTTATTACGTACACTGGGGTTTAAAATAGACACAAAGGCATTTACAGCAATAGCTCCATGTAAAATCCTCCATTGCAAATCACCAAGTTTTTTTTTTTAATGGTGGTTTGTAAAATGCTCGCCAAACAGGTTTAGTTTCAGAGTTGATTCCTAATTTTTCTCTCCATACTGTATCTGTTTTAATACTCAAATTATGCTGATGAATAGCTTTCACAATGCATTTATATAATGTTTTCCCTTTAACTGTACAAAAATCAATATACTCATTAATTCCACTTTTTAACAAGGGGCTATTAAGACAAGACTCCTCTATTAAAGGGCAAATTTCAAGATCTGGAAAAAGATCTTTACTACACAGCAAAAATTCCAGTGTTAAATTAACACTCCTGGGTAGGGCTGGGCGATTTAAATCGCGATATTGTTATGCGCATCTTGTCAGTAAAGCCGGTTCCTTTATTAGTAGTAAATCTCCATCACCTGCTTTCAGATGGAGCGGCATTTACTACAAAGAGCCGTAGTTAACTGACAAGCTGAGCCATATCGCATTAATATCGCGGACATATCGCCAGCGATAATTAATGCGATATGGCTCAGCTTGTCAGTTAACTACGGCTCTTTGTACGCAGCAAAAACTCCAGTGTTAAATTAACACTCCTGGGAGTGTATGAGTTCACACTCAAGAGTGTTTAAGTTAATGAGATAATTAAGTGATTAATTTAGTGATGATTGAGCATTATTGAAGACACCTGATGTTAACAAGCAGAATCACTGAAGGAGAAAATCACAAATTGTAAGTTACCGTTATGACGATCAATGGTTGCTTTAGTTGGGCTCTTGACCCATATATTATTAACTTTAGATTTTGTTTGTCTGTCTGTTGTTTCTGAATTATAATCACCAGTTGAACAAAGAAAAAAGTGATCTGATGGTGTTGGTTATGTTATGACAATCATCATTTGAACTTGATCACTGAACTCATTAAAATCCTTCTTTCTGACTTTGATTTATGTTGTTGGTTACAGCATAACTGTGAATCTGCATAAATGCCCAGAATTTTTCATATAATATAAAGGATTTCTTAAAAGTTGTTTTAAAAAAAAAAATCACTCTTTTAGGCACACACAGATGTCAAGATTCAGTCTATGCATCTCAACAATGGTGAGGAGCAGAATATTCAATTAGGAAAAGTAAATTACATAGACAATTCAGATCATAATTTATTCATACCGATGATGGGAGCCATTAATGCGTTGTGATTGGTGGCAGCCACTGCAACATGCTTTATTATTGTCACCATTGTTGAGATTCACAGGCTGATTATTGATGTCTGTGTTTTAAATGAATTTATCTGAATGTCATAACAATATCGCGATGATGCGCCTAACAATATCGCGATTTAAATCGCCCAGCCCTACTCCTGGGAGTGTATATGAGTCCACACTCAAGAGTGTAAAGTGTTCAAATATGAGTGTTAAAGTTAATGAGATAATTAAGTGATTAATTTAGTGATGATTGAGCATTATTGAAGACACCTGATGTTAACAAGCAGAATCACTGAAGGAGAAAATCACAAATTGTAAGCCACCGTTATGGCGATCAGTGTTTGTTTTAGTTGGGCTCTTGACCCTTAAATGTTTACTTTAAATTTTGCTTGTCTGCTGTTATTGATTTATAACAGTTATATGAACAAAGAAAAAATTTGATCTGATGGTGTTGGTTGTGTTTTGACATAATCCTGTTGTGATCTGAAATTTAAGATAGTTTAGTTTAATTTGTTTCAGCAGCTCTGTGCTTCTACAGCATATGATTTTCAGTATTTTTCATATAATCCAAAATATTTAATAAACATTGTTCTGATCAAAAGACTTTTGAATGAATTTATTTAGAAACACAGACATCAATAATCAGCCTGTGAATCTCAACAATGGTGACAATAATAAAGCATGTTGCAGTGGCTGCCACCAATCACAACTCATTAATGGGTCCCATCATGCATTGCGGTATGAATAAATTATGATCTGAATTGTCTATGTAATTTACTTTTCCTAATTGAATATTCTGCTCGTCACCATCGTCGCATAGACTGAATCTTGACGTCTGTGAGTGCCTAAAAGAAAGATTTTTTTTTGGTTTTTCAAAACAACTTTTAAGAAATCCTTTATATTATATCTAAAATTCTAGATATTTATGCAGAATCACAGTTACGCTGTGATCAACAACATAAATCTAAGTCAGAAATAAGGATCTTAATGAATTCAGTGACCAAGTTCAAATGATGATTGTCATAATATAACCAACACCATCAGATCACTTTTTTTCTTTGTTCATCTGTCAGTTATAACTCAGATACAACAGCCAAACCAAATCTAAAGTAAACATACAAAGGGTCAAGAGCCCAACTAAAGCAAACACTGATCGCCATAATGGTAACTTACAATTTGTGATTTTCTCCTTCAGTGATTCTGCTTGTTAACATCAGGTGTCTTCAATAATGCTCAATCATCACTCAGTTAATCACTTAATTAGCTAATTAACTTTAACACTCTTGAGTGTTAATTTAACACTCATATTTTAACACTTTACACTCTTGAGTCTGGACTCAGGGATTAAAGTCCCTGGACCAAACTCTTCTAAAAGTGTCTTCTCTTCAACAGTTAAAATTTTTGTTAGTTTGTCAATAACCTTCTTTGCAAACCGTATTGATCTGAACGTATTCCCACTAGTAGAGCTTCACTTTTCCTCCAATTGACTTTGGCAGAGGAAACACATTTAAAATCATGAACTATTTTTTCTAACTTAATAACATCCTCCTTTCCATTAAAAAAAAAAAAAAAAGTAACATCATCAGCATAGGCAGACAGATGTAAAGAATTATTACAACCAGGGAAAATCAGACCTTTTAAATGAGCTTGTAACTTTTGAAGTAAAGGCTCGATGGCAAGGGAATACATGGCACATCCCTGCCTAACTCCCCTCTCAACTTTAAACGGAGCACACTGTGGAATAACAAATTTAAGAATCTATTTCAGATATGCTTCCTTACATAACATCACAGTAAAGAATACTGATTTTAGCATTTGAGGTTTTATTTTAGATTCCAGTATAAACTGAGAAAGTTTAGCAGCGGTTATGATGATTATATCAAGAGATTCCTGCCAGTCCTTTTCTCTAAATGAGTCAATGGCTAAGACTCTCACCCTTTGTCCTTATGCATTTCCTGACCAGTAAGGTCAATGTACAGCTGTGCTTTTGTCTCTGTGATCATGCGAAGATATGGGTGATACTGTCAGGCTGATTGGATCATTTGAATGATAGTGTTATGCTGATTACCCAGCTATAAATGTTTTGTTCTAAAACGTTCTGAGAACATTACCACAAAGTTCTAATAATGTTTTCAGCGGGTAGTTTTATTTTGTTTCCCAGAATGTTCTCCTAAAAGGTACACAGCAAAAACTCCAGTGATAAATGTTAATGAGATAATTAAGTGATTAATTGTGTGATGAATGACCATTATTGAAGACACCTGATGTTAACAAGCAGAATCACTGAAGGAGAAAATCACTATTGTAAGTCACCATTATGAACATCATTCTTTTAAGACCATCTCTGGCACCATTTAAGTTTAAAGAGCCGATTTTAAAATTTGTCATTTTTGTTTTAGAGACCAGAACAAAAAAAAAACAAAAAAAAAAAGGGAAGAGCTGCCAAAAAAATGTTTTTTGGCAGACTTTAAGAAGGTGACAGCCTCATCATCTTTAGAATTTTTTTTTTTTTTTTTAAGTTTGTACACAAGTTTTCTAAGACGGTAAATCTCCACATCTTGAAAGGCTCCCTCTTTCATTAGATACCTTACATCATTGATGAATTGTTTACAATCAGGGAAAAAATGCTCAACTTGCATTCCTTTCAATCCCTTTGTTTTTTGCAAAAATGTACGTCATCAGCTTTATACAAACAAACTAAGTTTTCACTTTGAGAGATTTGAACCCTGAGACACGTTTGAATCAGAGGAATCCCTATCACTGTCTGAACCCATTCTCATTTACTTGTTTAAAAGCTTTTCCACAGCTTTTTTTCTTTCTTTTAACTGGGATCTTGAAAACAGATTTAGCTTCATTTTCAAAATCAACATCGTCTTCCACATCAATTTCATCTGCCTCTGTTACACAAACGTTTTCAAAATGTTCAACTTGCTCATCAGACATCGAGGGAGTATCAATTTTACTAGGCTCGGTAACAATCTCAAGTGGATCAGGGTTATTCTCGACAGCCACAACTGTGATCGGCTCGGGCTCAATCTCACCGGCTTCCACCACAGACATACCGGCAGTGTCGGTGTCACTCGCGATCTCAACCGGAGGAATAACAAAAAAAAAAAACAGTCCCATGCTTGTGCTCACACCTGCACTGTCCTTTTTACTAGGACAATCACGAACTAGATGTCCGATTCTACCACAACTAAAACATTTAATTGTAGTGTCAGATGTTGCAAACACTGTGTAAATGAACCCATCAATTTTGAACTTATAAACCAGATTGATCTCATCAATTCCATTTTTCAGAACCATGAAATCTTGGCTTCTGAATGAGACTAGATGCTTCACTTAAGGTGACTTGCACCCAAGAGGGATTTTCTTTAGGGGAAAACCAGTTTTCCAGCCTGGATGCCAGCCGAACTTAGCCCCGCCCACAACATTTTTAGGTCGGGAAGTTCGGTCTGGACTTGATCCGTTGAGGAGCTATTATGCCCGAACAAAAATTGTTCGGACCAATCAAATTGTCAGGGCGGGCTTTATACGATGATGGACAGATGAGCAACGTAATCATCTACGTCACCAACGAGCGCTTGGGTTGAATTCGTTAACAACAAAGACGACAGCCGCTGGAGAATTGAGATATCATTTCACACTTACAAATAAGTCAGATAGAATAAATGCAAATTTGACGTGCTGTCCGAGGAGAGGCTCCGGGCTCGGTATTCGGCCCGAACCCAAAGTACTCCCCCCGTATTCCTGGCTGTGGAAGAACAAGCCGAGAGTGAGTGGAGGGATGCTGAAAACTGTCAAGGAATGTTAGGTGAGTTGACAGAGTGAATATATGTTTCCTCTCATGCTGATAGGGTAGACATGGTGTTTGATGACAAGTTGATTGGATTGATTATTTGAACATGCTCCTCCCGAACTTTATGAAACATCATGTGTAGATTTCGCCATCGCGTCTGTTATAGAAGATATCGACAGCACATTCATTTTAAAAGAGGAACAGAGAACCGCGATCAAGGCATTTGTCGATCGGAAACATGAATGAAAACTTACTCCGTTGCTCTGATTGGTTGTAGGTCTATCCAATTGAGTGCAGAAGCATTTTCCTTCCTGGTTCGGTTGAAACACGCCCCATAATCAAAGCTCAATGGAGCAGTATCAGACTCATATTCTGACTAGAATCTGAGTATGACGACGTCAGGCTACCAGTTTTCCATACCGAGATAACTCATGCACCAGTATTTCATCATTAATAAACGGAGGTACGTTGGACAGTATGATCTTTTTTGACGGGGTACTCAAAGGTAAAACAGTCACGAGGGAACCATTCAACACAATGCCGCTTTGGACAACTTAATTTGCCTTTTCAACTGTTTAAAAAAAAATAACAATGGCATTGTTCATTCGCGGTTAAATCTTTAAAACTCATTAGCTGCGTCCGAAATAGCGTACTATGTGAGTAGGTACTACATTTAAATTAGAACGTACTTTGCGACCGTTAAAAAAGTACGTTCTATAGTATGAATATGGGTAGTATGAATGGAGTCCGGACGTACTACATGCGCCATGTTGATATTGTCACGTTACAAGCGCGGTCACATAAGCGCAAAAATTTAAAGAGCCCATTCCACTGACTGCTCCAACTTAGAGCAATGTTTTTAGTTCTTCTTTCGTCTGCGTTTTTACGTCGTTCGTGTTCACAATTCAGAGGAGTCATCGGTCAGCTGCTCGTAGATCACGCCTTTGTCGAGAACTTTTGTGTAATTTCTCCAATAAGTCATGTTTTGCTGTTCTTGTTGCATTTATAAGGCTTTAACCAGCAGATGTCCTCAGCATGCTATGGTTTGAGTGAAGCTAGAGTAGGCTGATCGATCTAATCATCTAACAGTGAATTTAGCTGACGTAGTCAATATAGTGGAGTAAAAACAACACCTAAGAGTTTTTCACCGCAACTTCAAGACAATGTTGTCGAAACGAGCGCTGGATAACTGAGGTAATACTTCTCACCATTTATTCAGAGGGTATGAACGATTATATCATAATCCATTTCCTTGAAAAGGGGCTTGACTTGTCAAACTGTTGGATTTTTTCTGGACCTCGGCGATAACTTCACTGCAATGTTCGCAAGACTTTAAATTAGAATGGTTTCTGATTGGCTGTCAGTGTTTTATCGTTCAACAGCTGAAAATAAATAAATAAATAAATAAATCGTCCCGAAAGTGATCCCAATGATATAATTTCTCTATAGGCATATCCTTATAATTATAGCTGTGGTGTGAACTCTGCTATTCTTTAACTTTGAGAATGATTTTAAGAACTAGCTTAAATCTTTATCTTTATCTTTATCATCCCTGGTGTACGGGCCTTTAGACATTTTCTTAATAGGGGCATTAAACTTAAGCTTAGAGTCTACAATGACATTGAGTCTACAATATTTAAATCACTTCCTTTATGTCCTTTTGATCAATTTTGATTTTAAATCCATCCAGCACTTTTGTTTTTTAGTAAGTAAAAAAATAAAAAATAAAAACACATTGAAGCGGTTTTGTTATTAAGCTGTTATCCTGTAGTCGCTGGGAAACACTGACCAGTTGCCTGGTTAACATTTCTGAAGCTTATCAACAGGATTATAAAACATAAACAAGGTTTTATTAAACTAGAAGGTAGCAAACGTAACAACATATGTAACACGTATGTAACACATATGTAACACGTACACACAAACAACCTTGGTTATTGTTCTGGACTGTGCTCCTCTTCCGGATCGCTGATCGATTGCTCCTGTCTGCCTCGCTGCCTGCTGTGAGTGTGTTTGCCTCGGTGCTGTAAGCTCCGTCTTAGCCTCGTATTTCTTTGTTTTGAACCATCATTTACTACAATTTGTAGTTGTTTATACTAAATACAGCTTACCCAACATCTCAGATTGACATCGCTAGCATCCGTTACTACTAACACAACACGCTAATTCGCTACTGCTAGCCTGTTAACGCGCCACCCGTGCGCTCAGCTGTTTTATTTATTTATTTTTTCTCTCGCGCGCTCGCGCCTTTGAGTTCATAAAAGCTCAGGTAAGTAATAATCAGTCAACAAACACGGTGAGTAATGTCTTGTCCTGTTATTGTCACCTGCACTTCATGTCACATGTTTAGCATAGACTTCTCTGTTGGCAATGTAGGATTTATATGTGATAAATGTAAGGAGACAGTTAGGCTGACAGAGAAGATTTCAGAATTAGAGACACGCATCCAAACTTTAATTGAGGATAGTAAGAGTGCTAGAGCTTTAGATACTATTTTGGATGCGCCTAGCATAGTGAACTCTTTACATGATTCGGTTCCAGCTGAAGTAGTGCCTGAGCAGCCGGGCAAATGGGTGACAGTGAGGGATCGCTCTAGTCGCGGATCAAAAAACCACTCTTCCGTTCCGATTACCACAACAAATCGATTTGCCCCGCTCAGTGAAACACCCACTGAGAATTCTGTTGATTGTGCCCTAGTAATTGGTGATTCGATCACACGGAACGTGAAAATAGAGACACCAGCGAACATAGTCACATGTTTGCCGGGAGCCAGAGCGCCTGACATCAAAGCAAATTTAAAAGTGCTGGCTAATGCTAATCGTAAATTCTCTAAGATCATTATTCATGTCGGCACTAATGATGTTCGACTCCGCCAGTCGGAGATCACCAAAATTAATATTAAAGAGGTGTGTGAACTTGCAAGTACGATGTCAGGCACTGTAATTTGCTCTGGCCCCCTTCCTGTTCGCAGGAGTGATGAGATAGTTAGTAGATTGTGTTCACTGAATCGCTGGCTGTCTGAGTGGTGTCCGTGTAATAATATAGAATTCATAGACAATTGGAAAAGTTTTTGGGGCAAACCTGACCTGTTGAAAAGAGATGGTATTCATCCCTCCTGGGATGGTGCTGCTCTTCTATCTAGTAATATGGCTCATAGTCTTAGAGCTCAAACATGACAAATTGGGCACCAGGTCAGGAAGCAGACAGACTGGCTAAACCAACCGTCTGCTAGCGGCCTCGCGTCACCCAGGTCAGATAAATCCCATCACATAGAGCCTCTTTCACCTAGCTATCATCATATAGAGACTGTGTCTGTTCCCCGATTTTGGAAATCCAAAAAATGTTTAAACCTATCTAAGGTTAAAAATTTAATTGATGTTCAACAAATAAAAAACAGCTATAATACAGATGAGCAAATGATAAAGCTTGGGTTGCTGAATATTCGATCGCTTACTTCAAAAGCACTCATTGTTAATGATATGATTTCAGATAATAACCTAGATGTGCTGTGTTTGACAGAAACCTGGCTAAAACCAAACGATTACATTACTTTAAATGAGTCCACCCCGCAAGATTACTGTTATAAACATGAACCCCGTCTGAAACGCAAAGGGGGTGGTGTTGCTGTAATTTATAGTAATATTTTCAAAACCACTAAGAAATCAAGTTTCGAATATAATTCTTTTGAAGTGTTAGTGCTTAATGTAAAAATATATAGTAAAAATGATAAATCACGTTTGAGATTTGTGCTGGCTACTGTATACAGGCCACCAGGGCACCATACAGACTTTATCAAAGAATTTGCGGACTTTCTATCAGAGTTAGTATTGGCTGCAGATAAAGTACTAATTGTTGGTGATTTTAATATACACATCGATAATGAAAAAGATGCATTGGGATTGGCATTTAAAGACATTGTAAACTCAATTGGAGTTAGACAACACGTGTCAGGACCTACTCATCGTCGTAATCATACTCTAGATCTAATAATATCACATGGAATAGATGTTGATGCCGTTGAAATTCTGCAGCAGAGTGATGACATCTCAGATCATTATCTAGTCTCGTGTAAATTACATTTAGCCAAGGCTGCAAAGCCGACTCCGTGTTACAAATATGTTAGACCTATCACTTCTGCTACTAAAGATTGCTTTATTAATAATCTTCCTGATCAGTTTCATCATTTTAGCATCCCGGATAGCTTAGAAAAACTTGATATTGCAACAGAAACTTTTAACTCTCTCTTTTCCAGCACTTTAGACACAGTTGCTCCTTTGCGCTTAAAGAAGATTAAAGAAAATAATCCAACGCCGTGGTACAACGAGCACACTCGGGCCCTTAAGAGAGCAGCCAGAAAAATGGAGCGCAACTGGAAGAAAACAAAATTAGAGGTATTTCGCATTTCATGGAAGGAGAGCTCGATTGCTTACAGAGAGGCTTTAAAAGCTGCTAGATCTGCTTATTTTTCAAACCTATTAGAAGAAAATAAACATAATCCTAGGTATTTATTTGAAACAGTGGCTAAACTAACGAAAAAGAAAGCTTCAAACACAGAAGGTTCCAAGCAGCACAGCAGTAATGACTTTATGAACTTCTTCACTTATAAGATTGATAATATCAGGGATAAAATTATAACTATGCAACCGTCTACTACAGTATCGCATCAGGCAGTGCATTTTAGTCTCCCTGAGGAAAAATTTGATTCATTCATTGCTATAGGAGAGGAAGAATTTACTAAACTCGTTAAATCATCTAAATCTACAACATGTATGTTAGACCCTATACCGACTAAGCTACTGAAAGAGATGCTTCCAGAGGTCATAGATCCTCTTCTTAATATCATTAATTCCTCTTTGTCTCTAGGATACGTACCAAAAAACTTTAAGCTGGCTATGATTAAACCGCTTGTTAAAAAAATGCAACTTGATCCTTCAGAATTAGTCAATTACAGGCCGATCTCGAATCTACCCTTTCTGTCAAAGATACTAGAAAAGGCAGTATCTTCACAACTATGTTCCTTTCTAGAAAGAAATGATATCTGCGAGGATTTTCAGTCCGGATTTAGACCATACCATAGTACTGAGACAGCTCTCGTTAGAGTAACAAATGATTTGCTCTTATCATCCGATCGTGGTTGTGTCTCTCTATTAGTGTTACTCGATCTTAGTGCTGCGTTTGACACCATTGACCACGACATTCTTTTAAATAGACTAGAAAACTATGTTGGCATTAGTGGAATTGCACTAGCATGGTTTAAATCATACTTATCTGACCGTTATCAGTTTGTAGCAGTAAATGAAGAGATGTCTTATCAATCACAAGTTCAGTATGGCGTACCACAGGGCTCAGTACTAGGACCGCTGCTGTTCACTCTGTACATGCTGCCATTAGGAGATATTATTAGGAAACATGGAATTAGCTTCCACTGTTATGCCGACGATACTCAGCTCTATATTTCTTCAAAACCTAACGAAACTTACCAATTCACTAAATTAACAGAATGCATAGCTGATATAAAAAACTGGATGACTCGTAATTTCCTACTTCTAAATTCTGAAAAAACAGAGATTCTAATTATTGGACAAAAAACTTCCTCACGTAATAACCTAGAATACTGTCTAACACTTGATGGCTGCTCTGTTAAGTCTTCGTCGTCGGTTAGGAACCTGGGTGTGCTCTTTGATACCAATCTTTCATTTGAAAGTCACGTGTCTAGTATCTGTAAAACCGCATTTTTCCATCTTAAAAATATATCTAAATTACGTCATATGCTCTCATTGACAAATGCGGAACAATTAGTCCATGCGTTCATGACCTCAAGGCTAGATTATTGTAATGCTCTACTGGGTGGTTGCCCTGCACGCTTAATAAACAAACTACAGCTGGTCCAAAACGCAGCAGCTCGAGTTCTTACCAGAACCAGGAAGTATGACCATATTAGCCCGGTTCTGTCAAAACTGCACTGGCTCCCTATTAAACATCGCATCAATTTTAAAATATTGCTGATTACTTACAAAGCACTAAATGGTTTAGCTCCGCGGTACTTGAGCGAGCTCTTAACGCATTATACTCCTTCACGTCTATTGCGATCTCAAAATTCCGGCCAGTTGATAATACCTAGAATATCTAAATCAACTGCTGGCGGTAGATCCTTTTCCTATTTAGCACCAAAACTTTGGAACAGCCTTCCTACCATTGTCCGGGAAGCAGACACACTCTGTCAGTTCAAATCTAGATTAAAGACACATCTCTTTGACATAGCGTTCACATAATACATTATAGACTTCTATAATTCAATATTAGGCTGCATAGATTAGGTCAGCTGGAACCGGGAACACTTCCCATAAATCCTGATGTACTTGTTACATCATGAGAAGAATGGCATCTACGCTAATTTTAGTGTCTTTGTTTATCCCAAGGTTTTCCCGCAGCCTGCCGGATCCAGGCCGTTTCCAGATCTGATGAAGGACCTTCGCCTGGACCCGATGTCAATGCAGTGCTGAAGGGCCAACTAGTCTCTCCCTATGGAGGATCCCTTTCCCACTCTACAGATAACGCGTCGTCGGGAAAACTCAATTTGCGTATCTACCCCGAATTGATAAAATAAAATAAAATTCTGAATCAAAACTATAAGGAAACACCAGTAATTTGTTTAGGTTTGGTTTGTAGGGAATTCCAAACCTGCACACATATATTCAAACGCACATAACTATAGAACCCGTTCTTAATGCGCATCTGAACGCCATCAGCGTTTCTCACAGGTTCGCGTTTAAAGTCTGTGTAGAGAGAATGGTGTCGTCTTGGCGGCCCTAATTTAAAAACAAATGATCGTTGCGACGGAAGCGAATCAATCAAAACTAACTTTAGCTGGAAAATAACTTTATTAAAGAACCGCTATAAAGCCAAAACAATCTTACGTTATATTATACATTTATCTCTGTGAAGCTGCTTTGAGACAATCTACATTGTTAAAAGCGCTATATAAATGAAGATGACTTGACTTGACTGACAACAAGCGACAACTGAATAATGAAGATGGAACTTACTGTAAAAAAGAATACATTGATTTTATTGATATCTAATTAATAAAAATGAGGCAACAGATTACAAGCAATATTATTAATTAAATTTAAAAAATTAGAATTGAGTAATAATTAATCAAATGAATTCATTAAAAGTTAACCATTTAAAATGAGTAAAATGTACAAAATATATTTTATTGCCAACATTGAAGACACCTGGTGTTAACAAGCAGAATCACTGAAGGAGAAAACCATAATTAAAGTCACCATTGTGGAGATCAGTGTGTGTTTTAGTTGGGCTCTTGACCCTTAAATCATTTACTTTAAGTTGTGTTCGGCTGCTGTACATGAGTTATAACAGCCAGATGAACAATGAGAAAAGGTGATCTGATGGCGTTGGTTGTGATTTAACATAATCATTATTTCACAATCATTGGACCTGATTCACTGAACCTCATATAGAGTCCAATTTATTAAGTTAAATTAACTTAGTTAAATTAACTTTATTAATTATAGCACTATAATATTTGTAGCCTTTTCAATGAAATCCAAATGATCAAATCAATAATAAAAAATAAAGAAATATGGTTTTTTTTTAGACACAAACACACATCAAGATTTTGCGTATGAATCTCAGCAATGGTGACGAACAGATCACCTCTGAACATAAGCTCATTATTTATTCATGCAGCAATGCATGATGGGAGCCATGAATGAGTTTTGATTGGTGGAACCCAGAATGCACTGCAACATGCTTTATAAATGTCACCATTGTTGAGATTCACAGGCTGATTATTGATGTCTGTGTGTCTCCTTTTTATGTAAGAGAAACTTTTTAGAAATTATTTGCCTTACATTGTAAAAGTTAAAAAATATTATGCCGTACAAGGACAGTGCTGCTATAATTAATATAGTTCACCTAACTCATAAATTGGACTCTATATGAGGTTCAGTGATTCAGGTCTAATGATTGTGAAATAATGATTATGTTAAAACACAACCAACACCATCAGATCACCTTTTCTATTTGTTCATCTGGCTGTTATAACTCATGTACAGCAGCCGAACAAAACTTGAAGTTAATAATTTAAGGTCAAGAGCCCAACTAAAACACACACTGATCACCACAATGGTGACTTTAATTATGGTTTTCTCCTTCAGTGATTCTGCTTGTTAACACCAGGTGTCTTCAATGTTGGCAATAAAATATATTTTGTAAATTTTACTCATTTTAAATGGTTAACTTTAAAGGAATTCATTTGATTAATTATTACTCAATTCTAATTTGTTAAATTTAATTAATAATATTGCTTGTAATCTGTTGCCTCATTTTTATTAATTAGATATCAATAAAATCAATGTATTCTTTTTTACAGTGTACTTTGACTGGCCTTCAAACCAAAGTAGATATGTCGAGGAAATGCTGTTGTTGTTTTTTTCACTGTGAGGGAAAAACATAATTGCATAGACTTCCAACGGCAGAGGAATTGAAGAATCAGTGGTTACAATTATTTTACAACCTTTTGCACTGCAGTTCGATGCAGGTCAGTGTGTTATATAGATACCGTGATATAGATAAATGACAGATAGGCCTATAACATCACATCTGAAATTTAAGAGAGGTATAAAATGAAATTACCACTGTGAAACGTCCTGCACAAGTCGAGCTTGTGAAGGTAGTTTGGGTCAATCAGCTTGTTCTTCTTGGCTGTCATTATTGGACTCAAACTGATACAGCAAAACTGATGCTATAGTTAGCGTAGTTACAGTATTGTTTACAGCAAAGCCTCCGGAGCTGATTTTCAACAGTTAAAGGTAGACCCATCAGAAAGGACTGGGACCACCTGACCAATCAGAACATACTGGGACCGGTTGACCAATAAGAACAGACTGGGCTTCTCGGAATGCAGGTTTTACAGAAACCGAAGGGTGGACAGAGGGTGAAAATAGGTGCTGCAACAATGTAAATTATAAGACAAATTAGTGTTTTCGAGATTAAATCATGTAAACCTATTCCAGTAGACCCCCTGAACAAAATTATGAACCTGTAAATGAGCATAATAGGGATAATAGGGGCTCTTTGTGTAGGATTGGGATCTCAGAACAAAGTACCCAGCAATGACTCTTTTTAGTGAACCAAAGACGCACAGCTCACAGCTGTTATGCTGCATTTGAGGATTGTGAGACTCAAATCTGTGTGGTTCCTGACTGGTTGTTCATAATGACAGCATGTAGGCCTAGTTTAAGATGTCACTAACATTGGTTTAGTATTGCTATTCCGTAGTTTGTGAAAAGTCTGTGTAAACACATTTAGTAAGAAGTGTTACCATCCGAACGATATCATCATTCGGCAATGGAATTGCATGTTTTATATATTTCTTCCAAAAAAGTAATCGTTGTTGCAGGGTTGCCAACTCTCACGCATCTGGTTTGACACTCACGCTTTCAGCATCAATCTCACGCTCTCACGCACACGCAAGAAATGTCACGCCAAAATCCACGTTTCTCCCCTCTCAATCCGTTAATTTTCTGTTGATGACTGACTATACTAGACCACAGCGTATTAATGACAGGAGAGGAGTTTAAGGCCCACAGCTGTAACATCTGCCTACAACGTTCTCGCTGCAGTATTCTCTGATCGTTGATTCACTGAAAACCTTGCACCTGATACGTCAGTTGCGTGTGAAAAGTTCAGAGAGAGTTCAGAGCATAGGTTCGGAGCATTTTTACAGTCTATGGTTCGGAGCATTTTTACAGTCTATGGTTCGGAGTCGGAGCCACTGATGAACGTTTGAAAGTTTGGATGACAATCAAGGTAAGCAGATAATAAAATGTGCCTTGTCACCACAGACGTAGCCTTGACTAATCAGTCTGTGTGCCGAGAGTACAGACTTCAACTTGCAAATGTTGTCTGACGTGCATTATGTGGGCTAGCTATTTGCTCAATAAAAATAGGCTCATGGTCAAGTGAATATTAATTCACTTGCCACAAATCGGGCAAGTGGCATTTTAAAATTCCCCAAATTATCAAAGGTTGCCCAGAATGTGTTGAGCCTGCCACAGTCAAATGCGGATGCTGAGCGAACCTTTTCAGTTATTGGCCTAAACAAGACAGACACCAGGAACAGACACCATCACTTGATGGCACCCTGTGAATGATGGGTTGTTCGCTTCGCTTGTTCTACCTCGTTCATTAAAATGAACAAATCTTTTTTCGAGTCATTTCGTTAATTTAAGGGGCTTTAAATGTTATACTTTTAACAGCCAAATTCCACAAACACATCCACCTACGCAGTCTTTATCATATTCTGAATTAAGAAATCATTATAATGCAGTCAAAAATAATTTACAGGGAACATAAATAATTACTTTACCTTCCGAGTCTTTCGTTCATTTGTCACGTGACAGACACATTACGGTTCATGAACAGATTGAACCCTGCTTCAGATACGAGCCTCCTGCAGAGGTAGTGAAGCAGGCCAACACTGCCACTGTGGCATAGGCTACAACAGGCCTAATGTGTGAAACTTGTGTTGTGGTTTTCTGGGGAGGTGGAGTAACTATTATGTGTCCCTTTTGTTTTGAGATTTCTAATTGTTTTGATGTTGTTGTTTTACATGTTTATTTAATCACCTCTATTTTAATTTTTTTTATATCAATCGATCAATCAATAAATTAGTTGTACATTTTGAAAACACGTTTCCATTCTATTCTTTTTTTTTTTTTTTTTTTTTCATAAATCAGGGTTTATACTAAGTAAACAAGGACTGACATTTTTTAAATTAGGGTTAGGGTTGCCAAAAAATTTCTCTGTGCGAAGTGGAAGAACTGGAAGTTTTCACTCCAGCCAAAGTCCCAAAGTTGGCAACCCTGTTGTTGTGTAACCTTAATACTCTGTTGATTAGTAAATGGCTACTAGGGGTAGTTGTTGTATTATGTGGGGAAATTATATGTATTTGAGAGGGAAGAAAAAGTATGTTTTGCATGAAAAAAAGTAAGTTTTGCATGCAATGCTTAAGTAAAGAGACGTGCATTACTTTGATGAGATCACTCTTGATTTATGTGACTACCAGTGTTGTAGTCGAGACCAGCTCACTCGAGTCCGAGTCGAGACCGAGACCAGAGAGGGTCGAGTCCGAGTCGAGACCGAGACCAGAGAGGTTGGATAACCTAAGGTTGGGTCTAAAAACCAGACCTAAAGATATCTTCAAGAATATGTAAAATATTTGGTGGTGACAATAAAATTGGCACCATATATATATATACCATGGAACCATGTACACTGTAATGGTAAAAAGGCCACATAGTAGGTGAAATAATCATGAAATAATTTTAAATGGGACTCGAGTGGACTCGGGAATAAGTCCGAGTCCTAATATGTTCGAGTACGAGTCAGTTCCGAGTCAAAATGCACACGAGTCCATGACAAGACCGAGACCATTAAAATATGGTCTCGAGACCGAGTCCGAGTCTCGAGTACACAACACTGGTGACTACACAACAATCGTTACTAATAATTGGAAGAGGAATCTTTCATTTTCTTATGATTCCCCTTCCCAGTTGCCTGTAGCAGCAGACAAATTCAAGCTTGAATTGAGCCATGGTACAAAATCAATTAAATTGTCAATTTTTGGGGCTCAGAAAAACGCACCGTTTTAGTGTGAATTCCTTTAAATGCAAATGAGCTGTTTCTGCCGGCACAGAGGGCGGAGCCTCACGAGCTCGCTCAGTAGCAGGACAGTCCATCAACAAAACACCTCAATCACTTAGGAGACATTTTTGTCTACAGCTGCGCCAGCGTCGAAACAATGGTGGACTGTGTTTAGCTCACTCAGGGCGTGTCTACGCTAAAACTGCAGCGTCCATCAACAGTCGCAGGAGGAGCCTGTGCAAAGTGATGTCACATTGCCCCAAATCTGAGAACGGCTTGTTCTAAGACAGTGCTTATGATTTATGGGAATTTAAAGAAAAGCACTGGGTGGATTTTTATCATTATAGGGTGGTTGTGTACACACACTACTACCACACATTTATGTTCAAAAGCCATGTAAAAGTGAATTTTGCATAATAGGTGTCCTTTAATATCTCACCTGGAGAGTAATATTCATATATTGTGACGGAAACAGGTTGAAGCAGACCCACATTAAACATCTTGTTCATTTTGAAGGCAATTCTTTCTGTCTCTTTATGAGAAACCTGATAAACAAAAAAAAACAAAAAAAAAACAAAGCAAATGTATGATATTAAATGTGAAACTGCCCACGTCAACATTTGCACAGGTGACAAATAATAATAACACAGTAAATTCCCCGGTGTTAAATTTAACACCGCTCAGTGTTTATATGGGAACCACCAGCAGGGTGTTTAAATAAACACTGAAGCAGTGTTAGAGTTAATTAGATAATTAAGTGATTAATTGAGTGATGATGAAGCATTGAAGACACCTGATGATAACAAGCAGAATCACTGAAGAAAAGAGAAACACAAGAACTATAACTGACATCCGGAGATGAAATCAACTGAAGATAAAAGACGACCAGAGGTGGAAAGTCCAACACAACCAAAATGACCTGATCAGCTTTTCTCTTTGTTCATCTGAGAGTTATAACACTGATAGAACAGCCAAACAAAATCTAACGGTATTAGTTTAAGGTTCAAGAGCCCAACTAAAGCAAACACTGATCACCATAATGGTAACTTAAAAAAAGAGATTTTCTCCTTCAGTGATTCTGCTTGTTAACATCAGGTGTCTTCAATAATGGTCAATCATCACTCAATCAATCACTAAATTATCTCATTAACTTTAACACTCTTGAGTCTGGAGCCAAATAAACTCCCAGGAGAGTTCATTTAAAACTGGAGTTTTTGCTGTGTGAGTTCATGGGTGGAATAAATATATGGCAGGACTTTTACTTTCTGACCCCTGGACTTTCCACCTCTGAAGACGACATAAGGGGTCATATAATGGTACATACACTTTTACAAGTTGATTGCACTGAAATGTCTGTTGGCAGTGCCTGTACACAACCATCCTATCATGATTAAAATCCATCCAGTGGTTTTGTTTTAATCTCCTTATATGTTTGACCATCTATGAAATCAAGCCGTTCGATATTGTGACGTCATAAGATCGTACGCCCCTCCCGCGATTGTGATTGACAGCCGTGTTTCAACACAAGACCCGCCCTGAGCAAGCTGTGACAGCCGTCGTCATAGTAGTCCGCCATTGTTGATATGCTGGAGGAGAATGGCGTCTACGCGATTGTGGTGTTCTGTTCTTAGATGTAATAAGGAACACAGCAGTCATTTGGATGTTCCTAAATCTGAGCCGTTATAGATGCAGTGGCTGAGTTTTGTTTTTGAAGCGATATGCCCAAAGGATTGACGCGGGGATTCCCTCACGGGGATTCCCCACGATCGTCCATGCTTTCATGTTTACGCGAATCATTTCACACCAGACAGCTTTACAAACGAGAAAAAAGGGATCGGTACCAACGTGTTACTGCTGAACCTCCAGAAGATATGAGTGTAATGTTTTATTAACCTTTATATTAGTATTTATATTAATCTTTGCGAAATTTGCAAACCTTTCTGCAGGCTTCACAATGAATGCGTCTAAGGTTTACACTCAGGGTACATTACGGCATGTTTTCTATGTACGACGTTCTCAATATAATTCATAATCACACGTTTATAACGAATAACACGTGGTTATTGTGTTAGATACGTGTACCCACAGAACAGAGAGGCGGGGTGAGCAAAGCTCATTATCATTTAAAGACACATGCACTGAAACGGCGTGCTGAAAACAGAGCTGTTTTTGACCAGGTAAAATTAGTGTTTTCTTACAATACTAATGAGAATTTTTAATTAAAGTATATTACAAACTTTTAATTTAGACCCTAAAGAATCATATTAGCTTGTACAAAAATGGCATTATATGACCCCTTTAAATCTGTGAAGATCTCAGAAGAGGAGGATTAAACAACTCCACAAACAGCATTACCAGCTTCACTTATTACCAACTAGTTATTGAGAATTAATAGAGGTGTAGATGTTTTTTTGGAATTAACATGTTTTAGTAAATTCACCATTATGGTGATCAGTGTTTGCTTTAGTTGGGCAGTTTGACTCTTGGCTTTGCTATTCAAATTTGTGGTCTTTGTAACAGTGTTTACCAAAACATATAATTTTGTTACAAAGTATGCCAGAAACAAAGATGATCATGTGATGGAGTTTTAACCATCATGAAGCAAAATGATTCACTAATCTCATAAATTAGCAAAAATGATAATTGTTATTAAAAGATTCATTTTTCACCAATGATAATTTCTTGCCACTGAACAGACATTCTGAATTATGATTTTTTTTTTCTTTGTGAACATTGTGGAGCAAATTATTTAAGACACACACAGACGTCAAGAATTAGCTTATGAATTGCAACAATTGTGACATGCTTCCTGCAGCAATGCATGCTGGGAGCCACCATATTATAAAACTAATGGCTCCCAGCATGCATTGCAGCTTGAAGCATGTCACAATTGTTGTGATTCATAAGCTGATTCTTGATGTTAGTGTGTGTGTGTCTTTGGTTTATTTTCTCGCAATGTATTTAGAAGTTAAAATTCAGAATGTTTGATTTTAGAAAAAGAAAATTGATGGTAAAAATCTGTTGATAACAAGTTACCTCTTTTGGTCAGTTATGACATTTGTCAAACATATTTTTTATGTTGAAGAAACATATATCATATCTTAGTTTAAGGGTTCCTTTGCAACAATTTATGTGTTTTAGTAAACACTGTTACAAAGACAACAACTAACATAAAAATATATATAAATTGTCAAACCACCCAACTAGAGGGAACACTGATCACAATAATGGCGAGCACGCCTTTTCATCTAAACATTTGTTTATTCTCAAAAATAACTTCTGTAGATGAATGACAGAAATAAGCTCAAACTGGTTTGTAATAAGAGCGATTTCATGTCTTTTCAGTTGATTTCATCTAATGCTGTGTCCGGAAGTCAGTTGTAGTTATTTTGTTTATCTTTACTTCAGTGATTCTGCTTGTTATCATCAGGTGTCTTCAATAATCCAACAATCATCACTCAATTAATTATTTAATTATCTAATTAACTCTAACACTGCTTCAGTGTTACTTTTAACACCCTGCTGGTGGTTCCCATGTGAACATCAAGTGGTGTTAATTTAACACCAGGGAATTTACTGTGTAAGAACCAAATAAAAAAAAAATGCAGTCAAAATGATTAATTATTATGTTTCTTATGAATTGTGATTGGTGTTTTTGTCTTGCAGTCATTTAACAATGTATAGCTGTATTCCAACAGTAAATAGCAGAAAACAAAATGCATGTAAATTGCATTTTCTTTTGCATAAACTTCTGCAAAATTCTAATGTGCAGTTTGTAATGTACAAACAGGTGAATATGCAGTTACACAACAAAACTCCATTGTTAAATGAACGCTCCTGGTAGTTTATTTGACTCCAGACTCAAGAGTGTTAAAGTATTAAAATATGAGTGTTAAATTAACACTCAAGAGTGTTTAAGTGATGAGATAATTAAGTGATTGAGTGATGATTGGCCATTATTGAATACACCTGATGTTAACAAGCAGAATCACTGAAGGAGAAAAAGCCCCATTTTAAGTCTCCATTATGGGATCAGTGTTTGCTTTAGTTAGGCAGTTGACCCTTACATTGTTAACTTTAGATTTTGTTTGGCTGCTGTAACTGAGTAAACTCAACCAACATCATCAAATCATCTTATCTCTTTGTTCATCTGACTGTTATAACTCAGGTACAGCAGCCAAACAAAATCTAAAGTTAATGATTTAAGGGTCAAGAGGCCAACTAAAGTAAACACTGATCACCATAATGGTAACATACCAATTATGGTTTTCTCCTTCAGTGATTTTGCTTGTTAACATCAGGTGTCTTCAATAATGCTTAATCATCACTCAATTAATCACTTAATTATCTCATTAACTTTAACACTGCTTCAGTGTTACGTATAACACTCTGAGTGTGGACTCATATAAACACTCAGAGTGTCAATTTAACACTGGGGATTTTGCTGTGTATAAAGCTTATGAATAACTGTTTGGATTTTCCTTGCTTTTATTTTGTGATTATTTTTATTCCTCTCTATGTAAAGCATTTTGAATTACCATTGTGCATGAAATGTGCTATATAAATAAACGTGCCTTGCCTTAAAGGTTTATTAAAAGTTATTGTTAAAATTCAGTTTCCCTATAGAGAAATTGAATGGAGTTTTACTTCTGGAAGCCGACTGTGCACTCTATACTGTGATAAGAAAAAACACATGGTTTCATGATAAAAAGAAAACAAATCTGTGTTTGACATCATCAGGCAACAAGGTCTGTTGAAATACCTTATCCAAGTAGAGGATGAGGGATCCTCGCTCTGACAGCACTTTATTCTTTTCATATTTCTGAATGTATCTCTCCTTCCCTGTGGACAACTGAGGGCAAGAAAATGAGAAAAAAAGCTCAATGCATCACATGATGAGCAACATGTTTTATGGCCTATCTGCAGATGTGAGGCAATTCTGCATCAGTTTATCATCATAATACCTCTTTAAGATCATTTTCTTCAACATCAAATCCTGTCGGTACGCCAATGTCCAGAATAGTCATAGTGGCATCGGTTTTATCACTTTTGTAGCTGTAAAGATGGTGATAAAGAGCATATTTTATTAACAGGTTTCATAGGTGTTAAGGCTGCTTTCACACAAGAGCTTTTGGTTTGAACCCGAGTCCGTTTGATGTCAGATCTCCAATATTGTTGTATAACACAGAGCTGCTCGTCTCTGAATTAACAGTCTTTGAAGAGCAAGTTACGTTGTCAGATGCGGTGAAACTGCATGTGAATGCAGTCACATTGGTAACCAGCTGTCACTAGTACTCACATTCATGAAGCAAACATACAACAGTCAACCTGTTGATCTCACAGTGATGTCACCATGTGGTCACACCGTCAGCAATGTGAGTTCACAGTGATCTAAAAGTGTAACCTCACAGCGCTCTCACTGTGTGCTCAAACTGTGACCACAATATGAGCTCATCCCAGCTAGAAATGTTTTTGTTCTATGAATGTTTTGAGAGCATTATCTTATGTTCTTGTATTGTTTTCTGTAGCTAATTTAATTTTTGTTAACAGAATGTTCTCCTAAAAGGTAAGATAACACTCTCTAAAAACATTTTAAACATGTTTAGTGATAACATCGATAGAACATTATCCCCTAAATGGCTGTGTTTGCTTTTATTGGACTCTTTGGCCTTGACCATTTGATTTTAGTTTTTCACTGGCTGTTGTAGGTGTTTATTATAACAAGAGAAAATGTGATCAAATATGTTGGCTACTTGTTGATTATTAAATTTATCATAATGTAGTGACCCAAGTCTGTGTACATTAACACAAACCTCAAGAATCAGTACATGAATCTCAATAATGGTGACATGCTGCAATGTAGTGATGTGACGTTCGGCACCGAGGCTTCGAAGCATGTATCAAAAAAAAAAAAAACATCACACACCGAAGCAGTGTATCTGAGCTTGATTCGTTTTGCCATAACCACGTGACTGCTTCGTATTCAGATTCAAAAATAGCACGAACCCCTTGAGCAGGTTTGGAGTGTCATGCCATTCAGTAATAGTAAATTAAAAAAAGAAATAGACTTAGCCCTCACACTGTTGAACAAGTCATTTATAATATAATATGACATTTACAAGTCATATATAAAACTTTAATTTATTAAATTACCCACAAAATAAAATGTTAGCTCCCCAGTTCACAACTTCACCATTCCACAATAATGTTCTTTTATTTTGATTATATGCCATGAGCCCTGCCTATGAACTCGTAGGATTAGGACTGAGGCTAAAGTTTATGTGAATAAGGCTGCATTTGTAGATCAAAGCAGATTCATAAGAACGGTTTCTGTACAAGTGAATTAGTCCCATATATATTTTTTTTTTCATAAATTAATTCATACAGTTGTTTGTTCATACATTGTATAAGAACTACATCAACACTAACACATGAATTATGAGGATTAATTGTATTGTTTTGTGGTTTACAGAACACAAAGTGATTTATTAAAATTAAACAAAAAACGGTCTTCTGGGACAGAAAGGCAGCTTTTCCACCTTTTGACCACAAGATGTCGTTAGTGTGCAACGTGTTGAAAAGCTTCGAGTAATGAACCATTTTACGATACAGTCGAGGGGGAAAGCCCCAGTGCTTCACAAAGCTTCATTTCACCATCACTACTGCAATGCATTATACAAAACTTATCAGTGGCTCCCAGAATGCATTGCGGCATGAAGCATGTCACCATTATTGAGATTTACACGCTGATTCTTGAGGTTTGAGTGTGTCTAAGTAAAACTCAAGTTCAAAATGTTATTATTGAATATATAAATCTATATATTATTATACAGATTTGCTTTTTTATATATAAATGGATGTCATGCTGTAAAAACATTACTAAAATCAGTTATATGAAACTAATAACACACATGACTGCTTAGAAGCTGATCAGTGCATTATATGATGATTATATCGTTGTCGTTATCAACAAGTAGCTGACATCATTTGATCATGTTCTCTTACTGTTTTTGCCATCACAAACATTTACAGCAGCCAGAGAAAAACTAACATTAGAACATTAGGAATCAAACTGCCCAACTAAATCAAACACTGATCACCATAATCCAAACCAAACTATTAATTTCAATAAACCATCAACATCTAAACCTCTGTTAATCTCGATAAAGTATTTTTGTACACGTGTGACAAAAATAAAGTCTGGTTAGTAATAAGTGAAGCTGGTAATGCTGTTTGTGGAGTTGTTTGAAATGAAGTTGGAGCCTGACATCCGATGTTTAGACGTCAACCCAATTTTCATTTTAAACCAAAATCCATGAGTCCATGTCCAAAAACATTTCTAGCTGGGGTGATTAACATTGTGGCCATAATATGAGCACACAGTGAGTGCGCTGTGCGGTTACACTTTTAGCTCACTGTGAACTCACATTGTGATCATATGGAGAGACAGAGGTGGAAAGTCCAGGGGTCAGAAAGTAAAAGTCCTGCCATATATTTATTCCACCCATGAACTCACACAGCAAAAACTCCCGTTTTAAATGAACTCTCCTGGGAGTTTATTTGGCTCCAGACTCAAGAGTGTTAAAGTTAATGAGATAATTAAGTGATTGATTGAGTGATGATTGACCATTATTGAAGACACCTGATGTTAACAAGCAGAATCACTGAAGGAGAAAAATCACAATTTTAGTTACCATTATTGATATCGGTGTTTGATTTAGTTGGGCAGTTGACCTTTAAATGTTTAACTTTAGATTTTGTTTGGCTGCTGTATCTGTGTTATAACAGCCAGATGAACAAAGAGAAAAGGTGAACAGGTGTTGGTTATATTTTAACATAATCATCATTTAACCTGAATCACTGAACTCATTTAGAGTCTAATCTCTGACTTAAATGTATATTGGTCATAACAGCATCACAGTGATTCTACAGAATAATATCCAGATTTGTCATTATAATCCAAATTATTTCTGAAAAGTTGTTCTGATATTAAAAAAAATATATATTTCTTTAAGGCGCACACAGACATCAAGAATCAGTGTATGAATCTCAACAATGGTGACAAAAAGAATATTCAATTAGGGAAAGGAAATTAGTAAGACAATTCAGATCATAATTTATTCATACCGCAATGCATGATGGGAGCCATGAATGAGTTTTGATTGGTGGTACCCAGAATGCACTGCAACATGCTTTATTATTGTCACCATTGTTGAGAATCACAGGCTGATTCTTGGTGTCAGTGTGTCCAAAAAAAAAAAAAAAAAACTTTTTTGATCAGGACAACTTTAAAGAAATCTTTTGGATTATTTTGAAAATGCTGATTATATTGATAAGAGTATACTGTGGAATCATAGACTGCTGTAATCAACAAGGTAAACCTAACTCTCTGAATGAGCTTTGTGATTCAAGTCAAAAGATGATTATGTTGAAACACAACCAAAATGACCTGATCAGCTTTTCTCTTTGTTCATCTGAGAGTTATAACACTGATAGAACAGCCAAACAAAATCTAACGGTATTAGTTTAAGGTTCAAGAGCCCAACTAAAGCCAACACTGATCTCCATAATGGCAACTTAAAAAAGAGATTTTCTCCTTTGGTGATTCTGCTTGTTAACATCAGGTGTCTTCAATAATGGTCAATCATCACTCAATCAATCACTTCATTATCTCATTAACTTTAACACTCTTGAGTCTGGAGCCAAATAAACTCCCAGGAGAGTTCATTTAAAACTGGAGTTTTTGCTGTGTGAGTTCATGGGTGGAATAAATATATGGCAGGACTTTTACTTTCTGACCCCTGGACTTTCCACAACTCCATAACTCTCAGATGAACAAAGATAAAAGTTGATCAGGTGGTGTTGGTTATGTTTTGACATAATCATCATTTGACCTGAATCACAAAACTCATTTAGAGAGTCAGGTTTACCTTGTTGATTACAGCAGCCTGTGATTCTACAGTATACTATTTTCAGCATTTTCAATATAATCAAAAATATTTCTTTAAAGTTGTTCTGATCAAAAGACTTAAAAACTGTGAATCTCAACAATGGTGACAATAATAAAGCATATGAATAAATTATGATCTGAATTGTCTTAGTAATTTCCTTTTCCTAATTGAATATTCTTTTTGTCACCATTGTTGAGAATCATACACTGAATCTTGATGTCTGTGTGTGCCTGAAAGAAATAATTCACTTTTTATTTTTATCAGAACAAATTTTAAGAAATCATTTGAATTATATTGAAAAATCTGGATTGTATTCTGTAGAATCACTGTGATGCTGTAATGACTAGGGCTGGGTGATATATCGCATCACATTGTTATGCGCATCTTGTCAGTAAAGCCGGTTCCTTGATTAGTAGTAAATCGCCATCACCTGCTTTCAGATGGAGCGGCATTTACTACAAAGAGCCATAGTTAACTGACAAGCTGAGCCATATCGCATTAATATCGCGGACGTATCGCCAGCGATAATTAATGCGATATGGCTCAGCTTGTCAGTTAACTACGGCTCTTTGTACACAGCAAAAACTCCAGTGTTAAATTAACACTCCTGGGAGTGTATATGAGTCCACACTCAAGAGTGTTGAAGTTAATGAGATAATTAAGTGATTAATTTAGTGATGATTGAGCATTATTGAAGACACCTGATGTTAACAAGCAGAATCACTGAAGGAGAAAATCTCAAATTATAAGCCACCGTTATGGCGATCATTGTCGGGGGGAGCTGTGCAAAACTTGGCCACTAAATATTTAATATTCAGTTATGTTAATGATCACAATTAAAGTTGTACTTTTATTAAATTGAACAAGCGCAACATTCAGCATTCAATCAAATATTCTAAAAGATGTAGGCTATTATTAATAATAATGTTATTTCAACACAATATCTCGTTATTTCGACATAATATGTGTGCGTGCAACAAGCAAGATGTGCATTTGTAAATCCGGTGACGCGTGTATTGATTTTTATTAATAAACAAGTGTTTTCTCTGACAGTGTCGACTCGGCTGCAAAGATGAAGTTGACGATCGCCATCTCCGTGTGAACGCGCCTATAGAGAGACATGCACATAAATAGGCCTAATGGATTACATAATCAGAGAGTAGCCTTTTTCTTTTTTCGTTTTGAATTATTTCGTTTAAAGACATTTCAAGCATTGTGTATTTGATGTATTTTTCATGTCTGTGTGTGAGGCATACACTGAGTTTCGTTAAGTTAGGATAAGATGCGCTCCAGTTAACATGCAATGCAAGTGACCGCGCGGTCGCCTCCATGATTGTCTGTTATATTTGCTTCTTATTCATTAAATCCAGGCAATTGGTTGATGAAAAATTGATTAAAATTAAGATACAATTTATACAAAACGAAATTCACTTTAAAGAAAGGCTTTCTACAAAACAACTTCTTGAAGTGGTCAAAATCATGTCTGACCCGCTCCATGTCTCATATTGCGCATCCTATCTTACTCGGTCGTGCTGTTCACTTTTCATAAATCAACATAAATGGAAAAAAAAAAACATTACAATATTTTAACAAATATGAAACTAAATGCGCTTATTTAATGGCTACAACAGTAAAGTAGGCCTACATAGTCTCTATTTGTACAAATTGCTGCACATTCGTTTAATTCTGAATTTTGCACACACAAGTTGAAAGGCATTTGTTCAAATCAAGTTCACGGATAATGCGTGCATTTATTAATCATTATGATACTAAAATCATAACAAATTAGGCTATGCTATGTAAAAAAATCAGATGAGCCCAGAATATGAACGCAATTACACGTTATGCATTTTCCTCCCATAGAAAACCATTATAAGAACGCTTAATGTGGCTTAATGCAAATTAGAATGTCCCCTTATTTTGTCGAAATAATGAGATATTATGTCGATACTAGGCTACTGTGTCCACCGTGGTCTCCTTCTTGATCAGCAGAAACGATTTTTGCTTGTTTGGGATCTGACTGGCCAGCGTATTTGAAAAAGTTAAGCAAACTTTTCTGTCTTTTTGACATTTTTCCCCTGAGTGAAACGATCGAGGCTAACAGCAATCTCAACTAGTACAACAAGCGCGCAAGTCATGTGTCACAAACATTGAACACTACACAAACAGTAATTTATTTATTTTTTTCATTTAGGCAATTAATTTTAGTGACACAGGAGGTGCCGGATCCAATATAAAAGGTTCCGGATCCAATGTCGGAGGTGATCCGGCTCAAATTAAGCCCTGGTTATAACTGCCAGATGAACAAAGAAAAAAAGTGATCTGATGGTGTTGGTTATATTATGACAATCATCATTTGAACTTTATGGTTTTGATTTATGTTGTTCGTTACAGCATAACTGTGATTCTGCATAAATATCCAGAATTTTAGATATAATATAAAGGATTTCTTAAAAGTTGTTTAAAAAACAACAACTTTCTTTTAGGCACACACAGACGTCAAGATTCAGTCTATGCATCTCAACAATGGTGACAAGCAGAACATTAAATTAGGAAAAGTAAATTATATAGACAATTCAGATCATAATTTATTCATCCCGCAATGCATGATGGGAGCCATTAATGAGTTGTGATTGGTGGCAGCCACTGCAACATGCTTTATTATTGTCACCATTGTTGAGATTCACAGGCTGATTATTGATGTCTGTGTTTCTAAATAAATTTATTTGAAAGTGTTTTGATCAGAACAATGTTTATTAAATATTAAAAAATATTAAAAAAAATACTGAAAATCATATGTTATAGAATCACAGAGCTGCTGCTAACAACATAAACCAAACTATCTCAAGTTTTATTTTTCAGATCACAGCATGATTGTCAAAACATAACCAACACTATCAGATCACACTTTTCTTTGTTCATTTGACTGTTATATAAATCAATAACAGCAGACAAACAAAATTTAAAGTAAATGTATAAGGGTCAAGAGCCCAACTAAAGCAAACATTGATCGCCATAACGGTGGCTTACAATTTGTGATTTTCTCCTTCAGTGATTCTGCTTGTTAAAGGGATAGTTCGCCCAAAAATGATATTTAAGCCATGATTTACTCACCCTCAAGCCGTTCGAGATGCATATGTCAATCTTTTTTCAGACGAACACATTTTCAGTTATTTTAGAAAATGTCTTAGATCTTTCAGTGGTTATAATGTGAAGCAATGGGGTCCAGCTGATTCAAGTCGCAAATTGTGCATGCATCCTTCACAAAAATAATCCATCCGGCTCCAGGGGGATAAACAAAGTCCTTCTGAGGGTAATCCGTGCAGTTTTGTCGTAAAAATATACATATTTAAAACTTTATAAACGAAAATAACTGGCTTCCGGTGGCGGTCGGCGCGCGTTCATGGAGATGAATGACTTCGTGACGTAGAGCGAACGTAGAGTTTTGTTTTGCTCTGCTCTCTGGCTGCGGTGTCACGCTCGTTCTACGTCACGACGCTTCCTGCGCTACGTCCTACGTCATATGCCAGCAACCATCTCCAAGAACGCGCGCCGACCGCCACCGGAAGCCAGTTATTTTCGTTTATAAAGTTTTAAATATGTATATTTTTACGACAAAACTGCATGGATTACCCTCAGAAGGCCTTCGTTTATCCCCCTGGAGCCGGATGGATTATTTTTGTGAAGGATGCATGCACATTTTGCGACTTGAATCAGCTGGACCCCATTGCTTCACATTATAACCACTGAAAGATCTAAGACATTTTCTAAAATAACTGAAAATGTGTTCGTCTGAAAAAAGATTGACATATGCATCTCGAACGGCTTGAGGGTGAGTAAATCATGGCTTAAATATCATTTTTGGGCGAACTATCCCTTTAACATCAGGTGTCTTCAATAATGGTCAATCATCACTAAATTAATCACTTAATTATCTCATTAACTTTAACACTCTTGAGTGTTAATTTAACACTCATATTTTAACACTTTACACTCTTGAGTGTGGACTCATATACACTCCCAGGAGTGTTAATTTAACACTGGAGTTTTTGCTGTGTAGTAAATGCCGCTCCATCTGAAAGCAGGTGAAGGCGATTTACTACTAATCAAGGAACCGGCTTTACTGACGAGATACGCATAACAATGTCATGCGATATATCGCCCAGCCCTAGTAATGACCAATATATATTTAAGTCAGAAATTCAGGTCAAATGATGATTATGTTAAAATAATCACACCAACACCAAATATTCACCTTTACTCTTTGTTCAACTGGCTGTTATAACTCATATACGGCAGCCAAACAAAATCTATAGTTAAACGTTTTAAGGTCATCTACCCAACTAAAGCAAACACTGATCTCCATAGAGGCAACTTAAAAAATGAGATTTTTCTCCTTCAGTGATTCTGCTTGTCAGTGCTCAATCATCACTCAATCAATCACTTAATTAGCTCATTAACGTTAACACTCACATTTTTACACTTTAACACTCTTGAGTCTGGAGCCAAATAAACTCCCAGGAGAGTTCATTTAACACTGGAGTTTTTGCTGTGCAGCTGATTTCACTAATTAGTTCTCTCTCCTGCTGAATTAACAAATCCAGGTGATTGGAACAAAATACTGAGGAGGACTTTACTCTCTGAAACTGGACTTTCCACCTCTGGGGGTGGGATCAAACTTATGACAACAAACCAAGTGTGAAAACAGCCTAAATGAGCACGTTGATTAATTACAAATAAAATGGTTTCTTGACATAAAAATAAATGAGGGTATTTGTTCACATACAAGAAATCCATAATGAAGTTGTAAGTTTCAGTGGCTCCTGGTTTTGCTAAAGGGAAACAAAAGTATTCAATGGTTTTAGTTCAGGTCAGGTCTTCCCCTTCTAAAGGGAACATAAAAATGTAATTATAGTCATTTATATGAAAAAGTAATAAAACATTTCACACTTGAACTAGATAACCCTGGGTCATTCAAAACCCTGAGTAAACAGAATCCTGGGCAGAGGTGGAAAGTCAGAAAGTAAAAGTCCTGCCATATATTTATTCCACCCATGAACTCACACAGCAAAAACTCCAGTGTTAAATGAACTCTCCTGGGAGTTTATTTGGCTCCAGACTCAAGAGTGTTAAAGTTAATGAGATAATTTAGTGATTGATTGAGTGATGATTGAGCATTATTGAAGACACCTGATGTTAATAAGCAGAATCACCAAAGGAGAAAATCTCTTTTTTTAAGTTGCCATTATGGTGATCAGTGTTTGCTTTAGTTGGGCTCTTGACCCTTAAACTAATAATGGTAGATTTGTTTGGCTGTTGTATCTGAGTTATAACTGTCAGATAAACAAAGAGAAAAGCTGATTGCTTGTTGATTACAGCAGCCTGTGTTTCTACAGTGTACTATGTTCAGCATTTTCAATATAACCCAAAAGATTGCTTAAAACTTGTTCTGATAAAAAAAAAAAAAACTTTGAAAAGATATTTTAATTGGACACACAGACATCAATAATCAGCCTGTGAATCTCAACAATGGTAACAATAATAAAGCATGTTGCAGTGCATTCTGAATCACTGTGATGCTGTAATAACAAATATACATTTAAGTCAGAGACTAGACTCTAAATGAGTTAAGTCAGTGGTTCTCAATTCCAGTCCTCGTGACCCACTGCTCTGCACATTTTGTATGTCTCTCTTATCTGACACACTCAGTTCAGTTCATGGAGTCTCTCCTAATGAGCTGATGATCTGGTTCAGGTGTGTTAAATAAGGGAGACATACAAAATGTGCAGAGCAGTGGGTCACGAGGACTGGAATTGAGAACCACTGAGTTAAGTGATTAAGGTCAAATGATAATTGTTCAAATATAACCAACACCACCTGATCAACTTTTCTCTTTGTTCATCTGGCTGTTATAACTCAGATACAACAGCCAAACTAAATCTAAAGTTAAGCATTTAAAGGTCAACTGCCCAACTAAACCAAACACTGATCTCCATAATGTGATTTTTCTCCTTCAGTGATTCTGCTTGTTAACATCAGGTGTCTTCAATAATGGTCAATCATCACTCAATCAATCACTTAATTAGCTCATTAACTTTATCACTCTTGAGTCTTAATTTAACACTCATATTTTAACACTTTAACACTCTTGAGTCTGGAGCCATATAAACTCCCAGGATAGTTCATTTAACACTGGAGTTTTTTTCTGTGCAGCTGATTTCACTAATTAGTTCTCTCTCCTGTTGAATTAGCAAATCCAGGTGATTGGAACAAAATACTGAGGAGGACTTTTACTTTCTGAACCTGGACTTTCCACCTCTGATCCTGGGTATTCATTAGCTGGTGTTTCACACTGTAGACTAAATTTATAAACCCTGGGTTGATGTTCTTATTTGCTGTGTCATTGTCATTGATTTGACTTAATTTTGTATATTGCCAACTATACTACAATTTTATTTTCTGAATGGACTTTTCAGGATATAAAGGCAAGACGTTTGTCACTGCAATGTGGGGTTAGCACTGCAAAAGCGGTGAGGTTTCATAACTTGTGTAAAAAGCAATAACCCCACTTCTGAATTAATTGTAGTTATAGTTACAAGTGTCAAACAATCCTCTACCTGGGGTTAAAAACAGGGTTTAGAGTGAAGATAACCCGGGGTTAAGCACAGTGTGAAAAGTGCTACAGAAAGGCTCTGAAATCAGTCAGTCTTACTTTCAGGGGCTTTTTCCATTTTAACAGTCAGATCAAAGAGTGTACAGTCAGACTTCTTCTCAACAGGTCTGGCGTAGTACAGCGTCAGAACCTGAAAAGAGCAGCACGTCTCAGATTAGATGTTCAAACGCTTTAATCTTGCTGTTGACCGTATAAACGCTCATAGACACTCACTGAGAGAGTGGCTGTTCCAGTTCCTCTCGCCGTCACATTGAAGTCCTTGTTGATCTCCAGCTGTTGAGTGAACGCAGATATTATCAGAATAATCAAATCCATGATAGTAGAGATACCTGAAGGTTTCATTGACCAAACACAACACTTAAACAATTAATTTGACATAAACAATTAAAAATGAAATTATGTATGACAAACAAAAAATCTCCCATAATACAACAAAAATCTATTGAAAAATTGAGCAGGAACCATTTGAACAATCTTGATGAGTTCCTCCTCACCCTGTCTGACCGTGTAAAATGCACATTGTCTTTTTTAATGGTCCATTTGACAGGTTTGCTTCTTCCTGGCACTGACAGCTCCACATCCAGATTGAAGTTTAGTTTGTCCTTCACCTGTGGCTGCGCGTGATACTCTGCCACGGCCTGGAACACCATGATGGTCGCCTGGAAAGCGCGGAAAAGAATTCAAAGACAGAACTCTGGACCGTGACTAAAATGTAATGATGGGAGAAACAAAGCTTTTAGAAACTTTGAATCAATTGCTTCGTAAAATGATTTGCTCTTTCAATGCACTCAAAACACGACACTGGTCAGAATGGTGTTAATGCAATGACATCCCCAAACATGCATAAAAAAATGCATCCCCCGAACCTACAAAGGATTGCTGTAAATAGTCCCACCCCTCTTATAGGTTAGGCTACTATGTAGGCCTATAGCCTATATTTTTTTTATGATACATGGCTATAGCACTTACTTTTAATTATTTGTCATTTTCTGCATTCATTTAATGATTTGTCATACAGTCAGGAAAGTAAAATACACATATTCTACACTGTAAAAGATTGCTATAAAAAACAGCCAAATCTTGACACTTGACTTTTAAAGATTAGTTTTTCTTTGGCTGCTGCAGAAAATATGGAGTTTTATAAAACATTATGCTTAAGACTTTAAACTTCTGGATCAGTCACACACACACAGACATCAAGAATCGGCGTATGAATCTCAACAATGGTGAAAATCAAAAGTTTCATGAAACTGTAGTCTAGTAGTATAAAATTAAGCTTTATTTAATATAACACATTGTTAAGAATGGTTAGACCAGGAATGGGCAAATGCTGTCCTGGAGGGCCACTGTCCTGCAGAGTTTAGCTCCAACCCTGATCAACTCTCCTGTCTGTAGCTTTCTAGTAATCCTGAAGACATTGATTAGCTGGTTCAGGTGTGTTTGATTAGGGTCCCACACAGTAAAAACCCCAGTGTTAAATCAACACTGCTCAGAGCACATATGGTCCCACTCTACAGAGTGTTAAAATTAGGGCTGGGCGATTTAAATTGCGATATTGTTATGCGCATCTCGTCAGTAAAGCCGGTTCCTTGATTAGTAGTAAATCACCATCACCTGCTTTCAGATGGAGCGGCATTTAGTGCTGATGAGATAATTAAGTGATTAATTTAGTGATGCTTGAGCATTATTGAAGACACCTGATGTTAACAAGCAAAATCACTGAAGAAGAAAATCACAAATTGTAAGTTACCATTAAGGTGATGGGTGTTTGCTTTAGTTGGACTCTAGACCATTATCTGTTTGCTTTAATATTTACTGTTGTTTGTCTGCTGTTATTGATTTATAACAGTTAAATGAACAAAGTAAAATGTTATCTTATAGTGTTGGTTATGTTTTGATATAATCATGCTGTGATCTGAAAAAGGAAACTTATTGAGATAGTTTGATTTAAGTTGTTAGCAGCAGTTTTGTGATTCTTCAGCCTACGATTATCAGTACTTTAATTCAAAATATTTAATAAACATTGTTCTGATCAAAAGATATTCGGATAAATTCATTTAAAACACAGACATCAATAATCAGCCTGTGAATCTCAGCAATGGTGACAGTAATAAAGCATGTTGCAGTGGCTGCCACCAATCACAACTCATTAATGGCTCCCATCATGCATTGCAGTATGAATAAATTATGATCTGAATTGTCTATGTAATTTACTTTTATTAATTGAATATTCTGCTCGTCACCATTGTTGAGATGCATAGACTGAATCTTGATGTCTGTGTGTGCCTAAAAGAAAGATTATTTTTTTTTAAACAACTTTTAAGAAATCCTTTATATTATATCAGAAATTCTGGGCATTTATGCAGATTCACAGTTATGCTGTAACCAACAACATAAATCAAAGTCAGAAAGAAGGATTTTAATGAGTTCAGTGATCAAGTTCAAATGATGATTGTCATAACATAACCAACACCATCAGATCACTTTTTTCTTTGTTCAACTGGCGATTATAAGCCAGATACAACAGCCAAACAAAATCTAAAGTTAATAATATATGGGTCAAGAGTCCAACTAAAGCAACCATTGATCGTCATAACGGTGGCTTACAATTTGAGATTTTCTCCTTCAGTGATTCTGCTTGTTAACATCAGGTGTCTTCAATAACGTTCAATCATCACTAAATTAATCACTTAATTATCTCATTAACTTAAACACTCTTGAGTGTGGACTCATACACTCCCAGGAGTGTTAATTTAACACAGGAGTGTTTGCTGTGTACAAAGAGCCGTAGTTAACTGACAAGCTGAGCCATATCGCATTAAATATCGCTGGCGATACGTCCGCGATTTTAATGCGATATGGCTCAGCTTGTCAGTTAACTACGGCTCTTTGTAGTAAATGCCGCTCCATCTGAAAGCAGGTGATGGTGATTTACTACTAATCAAGGAACCGGCTTTACTGACGAGATGCGCATAACAATATCGCGATTTAAATCGCCCAGCCCTAGTTAAAATTAACACTGAAGCAGTGTTGAAGTTAATGAGATAATTAAGTTAACACTGAAGCAGTGTTGAAGTTAATGAGATAATTAAGTGATTAATTAAGTGATTGGCCATTAGTGGTGACACCTGATGTTAATAAGCAGAATCATTGAAGGAAAAAGAAAAAACAATAACAGAAAAAAGAGAAACACAAGAACTACAACTGACTTTGAGTCATTACACATTGTTGCATTTATTATTACCAGTTTGACTTTATTTCTGTCATACATCGACAAAAGTTCTTGAGATTCAACAGAAGTTTAAACGGTAATGTTTTATGGAAGTTTTCTTTTCAAGTTACCATTATGGTGGTCAGTGTTTTCTTTAGTTGGGCTCTTGACTCTTTTCATTTTGTTAATATTAGTTTTTCTCTGACTGTTCCATCATTGTGTTTATAAAGCCCATTTATTACTGCAAGAGAAAACATAACCTGCTCACAATATGTTGTGATGATAATGACATTATCATCATATAGTGTCCTGATTCACTGATGTCATTCAGAGTCTAAATCTTTGACTATATGCTTGATGTCCCGTTTTATTATTGGTGATTGTAGCTCTGAGATTATACAGTTTGAGATCCAACAGCAATATGAAAAATTTTGAAAATACTTTGTGCAAAGAAGATATTGTGTTTAAATGCACAGACATCAATAATCAGCATATGAATCTCAACAATGGTGACAATAAACAAACTAGTGACGAACAGATCAACTCTGAACATCACAAAACAAGCTACTAAAGTCAGAACAAAACAATAGCAAAATAAAAGCAAACAGAAAAAACAATGAAAATTACAGGACAATTCAGCTGCATAATTTATTCATGCTGCAATGCATGATGTCAGCCATTGATGCGTTCTGATTGGTGGCTTCCATCATGCACTGCAACATTAAGCATTTGTTTGATTGTCACCATTGTTGAGATTCATATGTAGATTTTTGATGTCTGTGTGTGATTTTAAAACTTATCACATGTGTTGTCTTATCACATGGGTTAATGAGCTGATGAGTTGAATCAGGTGTGTTTGATTAGGGAGACAAAGAAAATGTGCAGTGTTGGGGTGCCGGCAGGACAGGTTTGGGAACCACTGTTCTATAGTATATATTTTTCCTACTATGGAAGTCAATGGGACCCAAAAACTGCCTGGTTACTGATATTCTTCTAAATATCTTCCTTTCTGTTCAGCAGAAGAAAGAAATTCATACAGGTTTGAAAAAACATGAGAGTGATTATATGATGACAGAATTTTCATTTTAAAAGTGAACTTCTCCTTTAAAGAGTTCAGTGATCAAGTTCAAATGATGAATGTCATAATATAACCAACACCATCAGATCACTTTTTTTTCTTCATTCATCTGACAGTTATAACTCAGATACCTCAGACAAACAAAATCTAAAATTAATAAGATAAGGCTCAAGAGCCCAACTAAAGCAAACATTGACCGCCATAACGGTGGCTTAGAATTTGTGCTTTTCTCCTTCAGTGATTCTGCTTGTTAACATCAGGTGTCTTCAATAATGCTCAATCATCACTAAATTAATCACTTAATTATCTCATTAACTTTAACACTCTTGAGTGTGGACTCATATACACTCCCAAGAGTGTTAATTTAACACTGGAGTTTTTGCTGTGTACAAAGAGCCGTAGTTAACTGACAAGCTGAGCCATATCGCATTAATTATCGCTGGTGATACGTCCGCAATATTGATGCGATTTGGCTCAGCTTGTCAGTTAACTACGGCTCTTTGTAGTAAATGCCGCTCCATCTGAAAGCAGGTGATGGTGATTTACTACTAATCAAGGAACCGGCTTTACTGATGAGATGCGCATAACAATATCGTGCGATATATCGCCCAGCCCTACATGTCATCCATCTCCATCTAATCATTATTTTTGTTTTGCTCTTCTGATGGTTTTCAGCTTTCTCTTTCTGCAAATTATATAGTTATATCATATCATGGTGTATAGTGATATGACCCAGCACCCAAAATACTATTAAAACACTCCAACACAGCCTCCACTCTTTGCGAAAGATGGATAAAAAAGCGCACAGGAAACAAAAACATTGAAAAAATTATAAACGACCCCGCCAAATTACAGAAATGCCGATTCGCACGGGACTAATATTATCACAGGACCTCGGTGTTCGGCGAAATATGGTAGGTCATTTGCGGGGGAATTTTTACTTTACAAATTACAGACATGACCGATTCGCACGGGATTAAGATCACAGACAACCTCCGCAATTATTACAAATTACTAGAGGTCACCAGGTAATACTTATCCCGTGCGAATAGGGCTATAGTCACAGCCTTAGATTAAATCAACTAAAGATAAAAAGAAGAGATTCGATCTGTGAAGATCTCAGCAGAGGATGATTAAACAACTCCACAAACAGCATTACCAGCTTCCCTTATTACTAACCAGACTGACTTTATTTCTGTCAGACGTCTACAGTTCCTATTGAGAATTAACAGAGGTTTAGATGTTGATGTTTTAAAGTCACCATTAAAAAATCACCATTATGGTGAACAGTGTTGCCTTTAGTTGTGCAATTTGACTCTTGACTTCTTATGGGAGTTTATGGTCTTTGTAACAGTGTTTACTAAAACACATAATTTGTTGCAAGGAAAGCCAGAATCAAAGACAGTCAGGTGATAGGCCTATAGTTTTCAACATCATAAAGTTTAAACATTTTATCATTGACTGAAAGTGATTATTTGTTATTAATATATATATATTTTAACAACATTAACTAATTTCTTCAGATCAGACATCAAGTTGATTTTTTTTTTTTTTTTTTGGAATTATTGGGAAAGTAATCTTTGGACAAACACACAGACATCAAGAATCCACATATGAATCTCAACAATGGTGACATGCTTTTTATGCCGCAATGCATTCTGGGAGGCACCATAGTATAAAAAGCTTGGCTCCCAGCATGCATTGCAGCATGAAGCATGTCACCATTGTTGAGATTCATATGTGGATTCTTGATGTCTGTGTGTTCCTAAAAAAAGAAATAAAAGAAAATAATGATTTTCCAAAAAATTCACCAATGTATATAAAAATAAAAATGTCTGCTCTGTATCAAGAAAGGTGTAAGCTATTTTCTAATAACAACTTATGATCAGGGAAAAGATTAGTGAATCACTCTACTTTATAATAATGAAAACTAAACCACCTGAACAACTTTGTTTTTGGCATTCTTTGTAACAAATGATGTGCTTTGATAAATATTGTTACAAAGACCAAAATTGTATTTAAAATGCCAAGATTCAAACTGCCCAACTAAAGGAAACACAGATCACCATAATGGTGACCAAACATTTTAAAACATCAACATCTAAACCTCTGTTCATAGACATATGACAGAAATAAAGTCAGTCTGGTTAGTAATAAGTGAAGCTGGTAATGCTGTTGGTGGAGTTGTTTAATCCTCTTCTGCTGAGATCTTCACAGATTTAATGTCTTCTTTTCTCTTCAGTGGATTTAATGTGACTGTCACTGGAAGTCAGTTGTAGTTCTTGTGTTTCTCTTTCCTTCAGTGATTATGCTTGTTAACTGCAGGTGTTCATCACTAATGTTCAATCATCACTCAAGTAATCACTTAATTATCTCATTAACTTTAACTCTGCTTCAGTGTTATTTTAACACTCTGTAGAGTGGGACCATATTTGCTCAGAGCAGTGTTGATTTAACACTGGGGATTTTGCTGTATAGATAGATAGATAGATAGATAGATAGATAGATAGATAGATAGATAGATAGATAGATAGATAGATAGATAGATAGATAGATAGATAGATAGATAGATAGATAGATAGATAGATAGATAGATAGATAGATAGAAAAGGTTTGAATATAGATAGATAGATAGATAGATAGATAGATAGATAGATAGATAGATAGATAGATAGATAGATAGATAGATAGATAGATAGATAGATAGATAGATAGATTATTAGTTAGAAAGAACATAGATAGCTTAAAGCTTAATTGAGTATCAATGGCTTCCAGCAGTTTACATTAAACATAGTTCAAACAGACATGGACTTTTGGCCAATGAAAGTCTATGGGATTTCTATGATTTTTAATATTAATTTTTAAGAAAACCGTAACTCAAACCAGTCTGAAAAGATATAGCAACTTGAGTCTTAATCATAGAAATCCCATAGACTTTCATTGGCCAAAAGTCCATGTCTGTTTGAACTATGTTTAATGTAAACTGCTGGAACTGAGTTTAAATTAATTCGAAGTTTAAAGTAGTTTAAATTTTGATCGATAGATTAGTTAGAAATAAAGAAAGATTAGTTAGAAAGAAAGAGAGAGAGAGAGAGAAAGAAAAAAGAAGGATAGAAGGAAAGAAAGAAAGAAAGAAAGAAAGATTGATTAGTTAGAAAGAAAGATGGATTAGTTAGAAAGAAAGAAAGAAATAAAGTTAGAAAGAAAGAAAGAAAGAAAGAAAGATGGATTAGTTAGAAAGAAAGAAAGAAAGAAAGAGAGAGAGAGAGAGAGAGAGAGAGAAAAAGAAGGATAGAAAGAAAGAAAGAAAGAAAGAAAGAAAGAAAGAAAGAAAGAAAGAAAGAAAGAAAGAAAGAAAGAAAGAAAGAAAGATTAGTTAGAAAGAAAGAAAGATGGATTAGTTGGAAAGAAAGAAAGAAAGATTTATTATTCAGAAAGAAAGATGGATTAGTTAGAAAGAAAGAAAGATTAGTAAGAAAGAAAGAAAGAAAGAAAAATTAGTTAGAAAGAAAGAAAGAAAAATTTGTTAGAAAGAAAGAAAAGATTAGTTAGAAAAAATAACTAAAGATTAGTTAGAAAGAAAGAAAGAAAGAAAGAGAGAAAGAAAGAAAGAAAGATTGATTAGTTAGAAAGAAAGAAAGATTGATTAGTTAAAAAGAAAGAAAGATGGATTAGTTAGAAAGATGGATTAGTTAGAAAGAAAGAAAGAAAGAAAGAAAGAAAGAAAGAAAGAAAGAAAGAAAGAAAGATTGATTAGTTAGAAAGAAAGAAAGATTGATTAGTTAAAAAGAAAGAAAGATGGATTAGTTAGAAAGAAAGAAAGAAAGAAAGAAAGAAAGAAAGAAAGAAAGAAAGAAAGATTGATTAGTTAAAAAGAAAGAAAGATGGATTAGTTAGAAAGAAAGAAAGAAAGAAAGAAAGAAAGAAGGAAAGAAAGAAAGAAGAAAGAAAGATTGATTAGTTAGAAAGAAAGAAAGATTGATTAGTTAAAAAGAAAGAAAGATGGATTAGTTAGAAAGAAAGAAAGAAAGAAAGATTAATTAGTTAGAAAGAGAGAGAGAAATTAGTTAGATAGATAGATTAGTTAGAAAGAAAGATAGATTAGTTATAAAGAAAGAAAGATAGATAAGTTAGTTAGAAAGATAGATTAGTTAAAAAGAAAGATAGATAAGTTAGTTAGAAAGAAAGATAAGTTAGTTAGAAAGAAAGATAGATAAGTTAGTTAGATAGATAGATAGATAGATATATAGATATATATATATATATATAGATAGATAGATAGATAGATAGATAGATAGATAGATAGATAGATAGATAGATAGATAGATAGATAGATTAGTTAGAAAGAAAGATAGATAAATTAGTTAGAAAGATAGATAGGTTAGTTAGAAAGAAAGACAGATAAGTTAGTTAGTTAGAAAGATAGATAGATTAGAAATAAATAAATAAAGAAAGAAAGATAGATAAATTAGTTAGAAAGATAGATTAGTTAGAAAGAAAGAAAGATAGATAAGTTAGTTAGAAAGATAGATAGATTAGTTAGAAAGAAACAAAGAAAGATAAGTTAGTTAGAAAGATAGATTAGTAAGACAGAAAGAAAGATAGATAAGTTAGTTAGAAAGATGGATAGATAGATTAGTTAGAAAGAAAGAAGGATAGATAAGTTAGTTAGATAGAAAGATAGATTAGTAAGAAAGAAAGAAAGAAAGATAGATAAGTTAGTTAGAAAGATAGATAGATTAGTTAGAAAGATAGATTGATTAGTTAGAAAGAAAGATAGATTAGTGAGAATAAAAAAGAAAGATAGATAAGTTAGTAAGAAAGAAAGATAGATAAGTTAGTTAGAAAGATAGATAGATTAGTTAAAAAGAAAGAAAGAAAGATAAGATAGTTAGAAAGATAGAGATTAGTTAGAAAGAAATATAGATTAGTTAGAAAGATAGATTAGTATGAAAGAAAGAAAGATAAGTTAGTTAGAAAGAAAGATAAGTTAGTTAGAAAGAAAGAAAGAAAGTTCTGTCAGGTCCATTAAGTCAAGAACACAGACAATAAAAATAATTAAAGAATTTATATTGAATAGATTGCAAACAGGTTGATGTTCCTGAATTGAAATTTGGCGGTATGGCTCTGTTCAGGGAGTCCTCTGACCTTTCATGAGCACCATGAAATAGCAGAGAGTCAGAGGACAGCAGCAGCAGCAGCATTAGGGAACGCTCACACAGTTTAGGACTGTGAGAGCTAAAATATCCCCCCTGTGAACAGAGCATGCAACATGACATAAAGCAAATGCACGTTGTGCATAAGGAGGAGCTGGGGAGGTGGCGGGCAGCAGAAGCGAGCAGCAAGCATGTATGAGCAACTGAATGTGCTTTAAATAGGGTGCCTTGTTTGAGCTTTGGCCATTGAGCAGCGAGGGGAGTTACGAGCTAATGCAGCTCAGCTGGAGCAGATCAGCTGACGGGACAGTGTTGTTAGCAAACAGCATTAGTAGCGTCTTGACTACCTGGCCTGCCAGAACTGACGCTGACGCTCAATATAGATAAGTTAGTTAGATAGATAGATAGATAGATAGATAGATAGATAGATAGATAGATAGATAGATAGATAGATAGATAGATAGATAGATAGATAGATAGATAGATAGATAGATAGATAGATAGATAGATAGATAGATAGATAGATAGATAGATAGATAGATAGATAGATAGATAGATAGATAGAAAGAAAGAAAGATAGATAAATTAGTTAGAAAGTTAGATAGATTAGTTAGAAAGAAAGAAAGATAGATAAGTTAGTTAGAAAGATAGATAGATTAGTTAGAAAGAAAGATAAGTTAGTTAGAAAGATAGATTAGTAAGACAGAAAGAAAGATAGATAAGTTAGTTAGAAATATGGATAGATTAGTTAGAAAGAAAGAAGGATAGATAAGTTAGTTAGATAGATAGAAAAATAGATTAGTAAGAAAGAAAGAAAGATAGATAAGTTAGTTAGAAAGATAGATAGATTAGTTAAAAAGATAGATAGATTAGTTAGAAAGAAAGAAAGCTAGATTAGTTAGAAAGAAAGACAGATAAGTTAGTTAGAAAGATAGATAGATTAGTTAGAAAGAAAGAAAGATAGATAAGTTAGTTAGAAAGATAGATTAGTAAGACAGAAAGAAAGATAGATAAGTTAGAAAGATGGATAGATTAGTTAGAAAGAAAGAAGGATAGATAAGTTAGCTAGTTAGAAAGATAGATAGATTAGTAAGAAAGAAAGATAGATCAGTTAGTTAGAAAGATAGATAGATAGATTAGTTAGAAAGAAAGAAAGATAGATAAGTTAGTTAGAAAGATAGATAGATTAGTAAGAAAGAAAAATAGATAAGTTAGTTAGAAAGATAGATTAGTTTAAAAAAAGAAAGATAGATAAGTTAGAAAGATAGATAGATTAGTTAAAAAGAAAGAAAGAAAGATAGATAAGTTAGTTAGAAAGATAGATAGATTAGTAAGAAAGAAAGAAAGATAGATAAGTTAGTTAGAAAGATAGATAGATTAGTAAGAAAGAAAGATAGATAAGTTAGTTAGAAAGATAGATAAGTTAGTTAGAAAGATAGATTAGTTAAAAAGAACGATAGATAGATAGAACGATAGATAGATAGATAGATAGATAGATAGATAGATAGATAGATAGATAGATAGATAGATAGATAGATAGATAGATAGATAGATAGATAGATAGATAGATAGATAGATAGATAGATAGATAGATAGATAGATAGATAGAATAGTAGTTTAATTGAGTCAGGGAGTTTAGATTTGAGTTTTTGGCTTGTGCACTACTGGGCCATCTTGGCTCAATTTGAGCACTCCGCAATGTAAATCTATGGGATTTTTATGATTTTTAATATTAATTTTTAAGAAAACTGAAAGTCAAATCAGTCTGAAAAAATATAGCACACCAAGTCAGAACAGTCTGAAAGTCTGACCCGAGTTTGGAGTTTGTAGAGTTAAAGCTCTAGGAGGAGTTAGAGTTGAAAATCTTTGGGTCAGAAGAATAATAATAAGTTTAAATAGGATTTCAGTAAGTTGGCTTTCTCAAGCCAACTTAATAATACAACAAGGTTTGTTTCTAGGACCTGAGACTCCATCAGGTGACCTAATGGAGAAAAAAAAAAAGAACCCAGGCTCAGGCTCAGTCGGGGGCCAGTTCTCCTCTGGCGTTTATGAACTAGAGGCCGGATTGTAGTTTGAACTGTAAGATTTAAAATATTATATGAATGCCTGGCTGAAAAGATGCGTCTTTAATCTAGTTTTAAACTGGGAGAGCGAGTCTGAGCAACGAACAGTATCAGGAAGGCTATTCCAGAGTTTTGGAGCTAAATGTGAAAATGCTCTCCCTCCTTTGGTGGATCTGGATATCCTAGGTATGACCAAAAGCCTTGAATTTAGTGATCTTAAAGAGCGCAATGGATTATAGGGCGATAGAAGATCCGTTAAATAGACTGGAGCTAAGCCGTTTAGGGCTTTATAAGTCAGTAGCAATACCTTGTAATTAATGGGTGTTTCTGCAACTACGGGCACTTTTGACTATCCTAATTTAAAAAAATAAACCTCTATGAATTTCAATTTTAACCATCACAGTCTGTAATACATATAAAGATTTACACAAAATAGAATGTATTTGTTAAGATTTTAATCTGGAACATGTTTATTTTTTATGTTTTTCGGGTCATCTTCTTAAAAAGTGTCCTTACCGCAATGTTACAATAACGTTCATTTTATACATTTTTCTTTAGTAATTTCTATAAAAAATGTAATATATTTAAATAGCTTTTTCAAATTTGATGCAGTTTTGTAAATACTGATATAAAAAAATAGTATACAAAATAGGGAATTTCATGTTTTTTTCTATGCCATGTAAAAAATTTACAGTAACCTTAGATGTCAATTGTTTCCATACACACAAAAGATAACATAATTAACTTTTTATGACAGATGTTGCAATTTCAATGTGTTAATCATCTCAACTTAAGTGTAAAAATATTTTTTTTTGCAAATGAAAATGTGAAAAAAAAGAAAATAGAGCAGTGCTGCGGTAATGACATCTTGTGTCGGTAAGGACAAAATGTAATTTTTAATGTAAAAAATGGCATGTTTATATATATATACTAATATAAATACTATTATATACTTAAGTACTAATAATATACTAAATATTTGTAATTTAATATACAGTAAACCTTGAATTTGTCTCTACCGCAACAAAAAGTCTTTACCGCAACACCCAAATTTGCTGCGGTAAAGACATGTTGCGGAAATGACATTTTTGCTAATATTTTAGCTAATTGGCAGCTAGCAAGGCCTACCACATTAGTTTTGACTCTTAACATCTTAATATATGTGAATTCAACAGTAATATACATTTATTTTTAAAATGTAGTTATAAATACACAATTATTAAGCTGAATGGTAAGGACGCACAATAAATACTAGAGCAGAAAAGATGATGTTTACCTTATTTTTTTGGTATCTTGTGAGTGAGGTAGTGTGGTGGTCCAGTCTGTCAGCAATGTGCTCATGTGATAATTTCTGTTTCCATAGAAACTAGACTTGTTTGTGTTCGATAAAATTTCATAATAAAAGCTTTTTTTCATTGTTGCGGTAAGGACTCAAAAGTGTGGGACAGGCACATTTAGTTAAAAAATCATAAAAATGATCAGTAAATAATACAAAGAATTTTAAGATGCTGTAAATGAATCTGTATATTAAACAATTCCATTTGAAATAATGTCATATTGTAAAAGAATGAGCTAATTTTAAGTATCTCAACATTGAAACCACGGGTGTGGGACATGAGCAAAAATGGTGTTTGGACCTATAAATGCTTCATAATTTTACATTAAATCATATTATTTATTCATCATTTTTTATGTCAAGGTGTGTATTGACACTACGTTTATATTTATGAAACATCAAATGACAAATTTTAACATAAATCTAAAATTTCACTCCTGGGACTTAAAAGTGCCCGTAGTTGCAGAAACACCCTAATACGGAACTTTATAGGTAACCAATGTAGTGATGATAAAATCGGTGTTATATGATCATATTTTCTTGATCTAGTAAGAACTCTAGCGGCTGCATTTTGGACTAACTGTAGCTTGTTTATTGAGGATGCAGGACAACCAGCTAATAAAGCATTACAGTAATCTAATCTCGAGGTCATGAATGCATGAACTAACTTTTCTGCATCAGAAACTGATAGCATATTACGTAGCTTAGCAATGTTTCTAAGGTGGAAAAAGGCTGTTTTTGTAATGTATGAAATATAATTTTCAAAAGACAGGTTACAGTCGAGTATAACACCCAGGTCTTTTACTGTAGAGGATAAAGTAACAGGACATCCTATATGTTAAAGTTGTATTGTGAGAGGTTTTGTGGGCGTTTTTTTGAACCGATAAGTAGTACCTCTGTCTTGTCTGGATTTAATAAAAGAAAATTACGCGTCAGACAGGAGAGAGAACTAATTAGTTAAATCAGCTGACTGAGTTCATAGGTGGAATAAACATATGGCAGGACTTTTACTTTCTGACCCCTGGATTACCCACCTCTGCCCCCGACAGGGTGATGAGGTCTTCCATCAGCCTGAAGGGGGTTATTTTGAGAGAACCACCGGCTTGATGTACATTATCCTGCTTATTACACGGCTACTTGCCACATAAGTAAATAATTAGATACAAAATATTGATTTGAGTCTAAATATTTTATTAGCTCTTTAAACGCAAAGCTTCCTCAGAGAGAACAGTTGCAGTACTACTGCTATATAATGCAGACACTGCCACCATCATTATATCCTTTCTATGAAAACACTTGGGCTGTGTTGAGGCTGCAAGAACCCCATTTTTTTGTGTTTGTAAGAATAGTCGTTACTGCTATTTTTAGCATTATATTGATAAAGAGTCTTCAGTCACAGTGCTCAACCAGGTCCAGTAACTCGGTGTTGCTGAGACAGCCTGTGGTTATAGTGCTGGTGGTGCTGCTGCCTTGCTCTCATTTTAATAAAAGCAGAGTCTTAACTCAGTCAGACAGCATATTTAAATTTCATCCTATGAAGTTTTTACAGATCTCCCTGTTTTTATTAAGCTGAAGCTACTGCTATTGTCAACTCAAGCTACAGTGAAATGACGAGATGTTAGTGTACCTGTGTGGTGCCGTAACCACCATAATCAGACTGTTGTCTGCCCAGCCAGTGCACTGCCTCTCCTGCTTTATCAAATTCTTCGGCCTTCACAAGTGCCAGCACAGCATAGGCCGTCGCCTCCAGTGAGTGATGATGCTGTCCAGCGACAGTCCAGGACCTACCGGCTGATTCAAACACAAAACAGCGATAAAAAAACAGGTGTGGAGATGAAGCTGGAGCGTTAAGGGAAATATGTTGCTCCACTCACATATGCTGATCCAGACCATCGAGCTTTATGCTTTGGATTCTATAATAATAATAATAATAATAATGTTTTATTTATATAGCGCCTTTCAAGATCCCAAGGACTGAAAATGGTAAAAGCCCTAACACCCACACTAGAAGGTCAGAACTTGGGCATGTACAGTTTCTCAAACGCATCCTAATTAACTCTAATGTGACCACGCGTGCACGAGCGATTGACATGCAAATGATCCACGCTGAGGAACGCAGACCTGTAAACGCCTCTTCACCTCAAAACAAAGAATCAGAAACTTCAGTAACTTACTCCTCTGCTTTTCATCGAGTTTGAAAGACTGTGTTTGTGCTGTGCTGTGCTGTTTACCTTGGATTTCCAAATCATTGGTCTTAAAAAGTGGGTGGGTCTTGTCCCACCCATATACAATGGTTCCGACGCCCATACTAATATCATACATGTATATGTATCTATAAATAGACAGAAACATGTTGAAATGTGAACTAGACTGGTAGGCAACCTTTCAGTGCTAAATGCATACATGTCCGACACGAGGATATTTTTATATTCTATAATAAAACACAGCATGATAAAAGTAGGCTAGTATACTGTATACTATGGTGAATATTATAATGTTTAGAACCATGTTTACTGTTAAATTCTGTGTTATCTGGTCAAACGTAGACGCATAATATGGCAACAATAATTAGTTTAATAGTTTTGAGCGGCTTGATCGCTTCGGTAAATGTTCCCTGCAGCCGTTTGCGTTTGAAAAGCAAAGTGCGCCAAACAATAGGCTTCTTTTTTTTTTTACACCAAATGCTTATTTTCGTTATGACATTATGAAATGAGATTGAAGTAACATATGATAATCAATATATTTTCTCTAGTGCAGTGTTAGTGTTCCTTTTTAACAATTTATAGGCTATTGTTATTATGTTATTATTGTTATTATTATGCAGCACTGCAGCTTATGCCACGTTACAACAAACCTGGTGTTCATTTTATATATACACTACTGTTCAAAAGTTTGGGGTCAGTAAGATTTTTTAATGTTTTTTAAATAAGTATCTTCTGCTCACCAAGGCTGCAATTATTTGATAAAAAACAAAAAATAAAAACAATAATATTTTGAAATATTATGACAATTTAAAATGACTGTTTTCTATTTTAGAAACTGTAATTTATTCCTGTGATCAAAGCTGAATTTTCAGCATCATTACTCCAGTCTTCAGTGTCACATGATCCTTCAGAAATCACTCTAATATGTCATCAGGTGTCTTCAATAATGGTCAATCATCACTCAATGAATCACTTAATTAGCTCATTAACTTTAACACTCTGGAGTATTAATTTAACACTCATATTTTAACACTTTAACACTCTTGAGTCTGGAGCCATATAAACTCCCAGGAGAGTTGATTTAACACTGGAGTTTTTGCTGTGCAGCTGATTTCACTAATTAGTTCTCTCTCCTGCTGATTTAACAAATCCAGGTGATTGGAACAAAATACTGAGGAGGACTTTTACTTTCTGAACCTGGACTTTCCACCTCTGGAAAAAGGCTTGACAAGCTAGCTCAGGGGTGCCTAGCTAGGTGATATGGGTTATATATTTCATTCCATTGCTGTTATTGATACGGACAAGCAGCGAACACCACAAAACTTTTTGTAATTTCCACTCTAGTTTATTTTATTGCTCCATGTTATATGAAGCACAACACATTTTGATGACTTCTTGGTGTTACTGACCTCCTTCTTGGGTGGAATGCCTCATCAAGATGCCTTTATTGAGTCTTTCAGCATTAGCCATGGCATAAGAAGTCAACGCAACAGCGTAAGGATTGGTCAGTTGTGGAAGTCGACCTTCTAAGAATGCAACACCCCTCCTGATACTTTCACGCAGACTCTATAAAGTGTGTGTGCAATGTTTAAATCAAGAGGAGGAGTAGGAAAAATCAACTGTTCATTTTTAATGTTTTTGGTAAACAAAACAGTGGAAGAGGTTAAACCCAAGAGAAAAAAAAAATCAACTGTTAATCTAGAATTTAATGTTTTAATGAAACAAACCGTGGAAGACCTGTACTTACACCAACTGATCCAGCACAGATCTCACTGCCCTCTTGCATGGCAATCACAACAAAGGCCGTCAGAGAGGCATCGGCATCTCTGCCCTTTACGCCACCCTGGAATAAAGCACAAATAAACAAAATATCACCAAAAAAAAGCATTTTTAAAGACTTAAAAAATGAGTCACCAGGATGATTTAAGAAAAATATAATTTTTTTTCATAAAATCATAGTCTATAGGGCTATATAAAAGAAACACGCGAAATATGGCTATTTAAACAATTAATAGATTAATAAAACGAAAGAAAAAACTGACAGCATGCTGCTGAGTTTGGTTCATTTCTGTGAGGCGCGGCGCCTCACAAACAAGTTGACGGAAAGGAAACCGAGACTGCAGTTTGTTTGTTTTCTTTATTTTACAAAAGCACAATGTTGTGTTTTATTGCAAGTGTACACAAATATAAATAAATACTTTGCAGTTTCGAATGATGTCCTGTATGAACAAAATAACGAAGTATATTTTTATGATTTAATCGCGCCGGCGCCTCACACACACAACATATTCCAGCATTGCAATCTTGACATCGCAGCTGGTTCATGATCAAAATAAAATAGTCAACCTAACACAAAAAGTACACTGTTTAAATAGTCAATAAAATTTTTCAAAATCCAGAATCCCATTTGCTATTTATTTATATAGTGTGCATGTGATGTTCCTGGACGTGGACGCGCACATCGACATATGCTCGGTCCGGCTCCTCCGTGGTATCACGGTTGCGGCACAGGCGATGAAACGCCAGAAACAACAACAGGTGACTTTAAGCTATCGTTATATGATCCTGCTCTTATTCATGCAAATGGTATACAAGATAAGACAAAAGAGAACACGCTGTCAGTGAATGTCCTCCTGACACACACACACACAGACCCACAGATAGACGCGCACCAGTATCAAGTTCTCTTTCGCACTAGAACGAACAACACGCGTATGCCAAAATGTCAGTTTTGTCGAGTATCCTCACAAGAACAGCAGCTAGGTCTAATTCTCTCTGTCAGTAAAGTTAACCAGAGGACAAAGAAAACAGAGAAAATTACTAACTGCTCTTGACTAAAGGATGCTTGTAGCTAGGGGCGGCTGACCAATAGAGGGCGCTAGGGCGACAGTTCAGTTCAACAAACGAAATATTAACCCTCTGGGGATCAAAAACGCGCCCGCGCGTTTTGCTCGTTTTTTTTTTTTTAGCAATGTAAATTAAGTTCATAATGCTCTGTTAATTTTGATCTTTCATTTTCGTGTTATACATCAATCGATCCTGTTCAGTTTCTATTTTTTTTCTGTGTACTCACAATAAAAATAAAGTGTTTTGCTTTTTGCCAAATAAAGAAAAATTAATATGATGCGAGTTCTGCACTCTCTCTGTCAGTGAACTCCAATTTGAAACGCATTCGAAAATGATCTGTAACTCCGCGAAAATTCAGTCAAACAGGCAAACATACCCACGGGCATCAAGCTTGAGATCGCATCTTTTAAATTAAGTAATTTTTATAAAAAACAAATATTCTCAGCTTGTGAAATCTGTATTAAAAGAGAGCGATTCCAGTTGAGCTCATTAGAGGTCATTCAAATATAATGTGACCACGCCCCGGAGAGCGCGCAGTATTCAAACACAAATTCTGAGAACCATTTCAGTCCTGTGAAACGCCCATCAGCTGTAAACACAGCACGCCGCGAGTGATGCATAATATACCCTACATAACAAACAGTGAGCAATAGATCCCGCTGAAGAGTGAGGTAGGCTAAGTTATCTTTTCTCAAGTGTTAATGTGGAATAACGTTATGGAATAACGTTAGTGTAGGCCTATGTAATCGCGTTTCTGTGAGATGAATGAAGGGTACATATTTGTAAAGATATGTACCCTTCAGGTTCTCAGAATTTGCGTTTGAATACCGCAAATGAATGTTTGCCTGTTTGAAACAGAATGTTTGCCTGTTTGACCTAAATATGAATCACGAGTCTGTGTGTGAAAGAATAAACTGCTTTAATCAACTAAAATGCTTGGGTATACTGAGATGAGTAAAAATCGACTGAAATATGTTGAAATAAAATGTCTGTATAAGCAACATATTAAACTGCAAATTAACATTTATATGCCCTAATATTTCATAAAAACAACGTTATAGTCAGGCGAAATATGAAAGACAACATTTTGTTGACTAGATTTGGGTACAGTTTTTACTGTAGAATATACTGCCACATCATATATATATATATATATATATATATATATACATACAGTATATATATATATACTGTTTTTGTCAAAAATAAAGTGATCATCTAGATGTTAAATATTCCAATGTTGGCTATATTCAAACTAATGAATACATATGATAAAATGTAGGCCTATAATCATTTTTTTTTTTTACAAAGAAAGTACACTTGAAATATTGTTGAAATTGTAATTATTGTTGTAATTGTAACCTTTTTAATAAAATAGCAAAACATATGATAAAATGATAAATGATAAAACCTGTTTTACACAATTTAAATCAATGTATTGTTTTATGTGAACGATAAAGCAAGACTATTTTCACATAATTTTGAAGCCAGAACTCGAAGCGACAACATCTATTTGTCAAAAGTCTTGTGGACACATATTTAATATGTGTTTTGTGGTCTTATTTCAGCAACTTTCATTTTTATTTTTTTCAATAACCACGCATAAACATTATTCTCTTAAAAATACAAACATATACATACATGATGCTCACATATTATGGTAGCCCTGTTTGTGCTATATAGAGTGAATTTACACCTTTGCCATTAACATGTTTATAAATAACTGAAAAAAGCACAAATGTCAGGGCATGTCAGAACATCTCAAGGGCCCCCAAAACACCTTGGTCCCCAGAGGGTTAATATTGTGATGTTCATTTTCAACACAGTTGTCAGTATTTTTGCAACAAAATAATAGCTCCAACGAAAGCCACAGCAGAACTGCAGCACACAGCAGTGTTTGTGAACAAATCTCCGGCTTTGAACGAATCATTAGAGTCAATGATTCAATGATTAATTCATAAATACAGCCACTTGCTTCATTTTTTATTTTGGAACTGCTCTTTCACAGTGACATTTTGGTGTGACATTTGTGATTTTATCAAATGTTATGTGAATAAGCAGTTTTAAGTGCAGGCACCCAGAGAAAAATTCTTACAAGAGCAGCGTGTATCTGAGAGCGCGCACCCAGTTCCCGCGCACGAGCAGAGAGATTCGCACTCGGCACATTATATTCCGCGCGCGAGAGGAGAGATTCGCGATTGCACTGAACACGTTTTAATAATCACTTACATAATCACATTCCTTTACATAATCACTTAATTATCTCATTAACTTCAACACTGCTTCAGTGTTAACTTAACTATCTCATAAACTTCAACACTGCTTCAGTGTTAATTTTAACCCTGTAGTGTGGACACATATGTACACTGAGGAGTGTTAATTTAACACTGGGGTTTTTGCTGTGCACTCTCTGCACAGCAAAAAGTCCAGTGTTAAATTAACTCTCCTGGGAGTTTATATGGCTCCAGAGTCAGTGTTAAAATATGAGTGTTAAATTAACACTCAAGAGTGTTAAAGTTAATGAGCTCATTAAGTGATTAATTTAGTGATGATTGAGCATTATTGAAGACACCTGATGTTAGCAAGCAGAATCACCAAAGGAGAAAATCTAATTTTTTAAGACACCGTTATGGAGATCAGTGTTTGATTTAGTTGGGCTCTTGACCCATAAACTGTAAACATTAGATTGTCTTTGGCTGTTGTATCTAAGGTATAACTGCCAGATAAACAAAGAGAAAGTTGATCAGATTTTGTTGGTTATGTTTTGACATAATCGTAGTTTCACCTGAATCACTGATCTCATTTAGAGTCTAATCTCTGACTTAAATGTATATTGTTGATTACAGCATCACTGTGATTCTACAGCATACAATCTTTTTTTTCTAACTAGTCTAAAGGATTTCTTAAAAGTTGTTCTGATAAAACAAAATCTTTCTTTTAGGCACATACAGACATCAAGAATCAGTGTATGAATCTCAACTATGGTGACAAACAGAATATTCAATTAGGAAAGGAAATTAGTAAGACAATTCAGATCATAATTTATTCATACCGCAATGCATGATGGGAGCCATGAATGAGTTTTGATTGGTGGCACCCAGAATGCACTGCAACATGCTTTATTATTGTCACCATTGTTGAGATTGACAGGCTGATTATTGATGTCAGTATGTCTAAATAAAGTAATTTTCTAAGTATTTTTATAATAACAATTTTTAAGAAATATTTTGGATTATATTGATAATGATAAAAATCATTTGCTGTAGAATCACAGGCTGCTGTAATCAACAAGGTAAATCTGACTCTCTAAATGAGAGTTGATATTCAGGTCAAATTATGATTATCAAATCATAACCAACACCACCTGATCACCTTTTATCTTGTTCATCTGAGTGTTATAACTCAGATACAACAGCCAAACAACATTTAAAGTTAATGCTTTAAGGGTCAAGAGCCCAACTAAAGCAAACACTGATCACCATAACGGTGTCTTAAAAAATGCGATTTTTTCCTTTGGTGATTCTGCTTGTTAACATCAGGTGTCTTCAATATTGGTCAATTATCACTTAATGAATCACTTAATGAGCTCATTACCTTTAACACTCTTGAGTGTTAATTTAACACTCATATTTTAACACTGACTCTGGAGCCATATAAACTCCCAGGAGAGTTAATTTAACACTGGACTTTTTGCTGTGTGGTACTCTCGGGTAGGCACAAACTGTTTTTTTTTTTTTTTCTCTTCAGATAGAGGATAGACTTTTTGTAGTAGGCTACTTAGCGTTTCCCATTTGATCTTGTTTGCTCATGCTGGATCTTTAACGCAATTTTTATTTTATTTTATTTGGAATATTATTAGTTTATGACAATGGTCATAAATACGTAATTTTTACTTTTGAAACCATACCTTTCTGTCAATGAGAGTGCTCGTTCTGAAGAATTAAGGTAGGCTACCAAAAACTTGATAACTGAAAGAGGAATGAAAGTCAGATAGAACAGACAAAAGGGTTAAAAGAATCAAAACGAAAAAGACTTTTACTCATGCCCTTGTACTCGTTACTTCTGGTTCTACATAATGTTGCAGAGTTAGGCGAACTACTGCATTTTGTGTGTTATTCTAGTTTCTTATGTTCTAATTGATATCCTGTTTCATACCTAGTTCTTCAGGTATTATAATTCTTGTTTAATTTTGTATGTCTTTGTCTTTATTTTCTTTAAATGCCAGGGGTTTGAAAAACAATATTAAGAGGAAGGCTTTATTTTTGTTTTCTAAGAGGCACAAAGTAGATTTCAGTTTTTTCCAGGAAAGTCACTCTACATCTAAAGATGCCAAATTTTGGAGGTCACAGTGGGGCAATGATATTTGGTTATCACATGGGTCAGAACATTCTGCGGGAGTAGGGATTATGAAGTATAATTTTAATGGTAACATTTTGGAAACAAGTATTGATCCTTCAGGACACTTCTTGTTAATGGTTGTTGTTGTCAATCATTTTATGTTGATTATTGTCAACATCTACACTCAAAAAAAAGATTATGTCTAGTGATGCACCGAAATGAAAATTCTGGGCCGAAACCGAAAATTTAGGATGCACTTGGCCGAAAACCGAAACTGAAGCCGAAAATGGCTTCTTTTAAAAACTTATATATATATTGCTTGAATTTAATGGATCTGAAATGAAAAATCACAATATAATAATCAAACTTTTATTAACAGTTACATAACAAAACATAAAATATTTTTAACAATAAATATAAATAATAATACCAAATAATATTATTCTTCAAGTTTTATGTTCCATCAAATAAAATAGTTTTTTAAAAGTTGTGCAAAAAAAATCCACAATTTTGGAGATTTTTGCAGAACAAATGTTACATATTGCAACTTTGGTGTCCTCTCGTATAGGGCTGTCACTTTTGTGAAAAAAAAAAATCCTGTTCGATTTTTCAGACATAGGCTAAGTGTTCATTGAATCGTTAGTAAATTGCCTATATTTGGCGTTGATCCGTTTTCAACGCCAAATATAGGCAAATCCACGGACAACTAAACAGGCATTAGGACGAACGTAAAGAGGGCGCTTGAGACGCGCACAAGTCAGCAACGTGGACTGCCATAACATCAATGAAAAACATTACTGAAGGCTACATATTATGCACTATATTATGCAGAAATAGGCTATGTGTGTGTGTGTGTGTGTGTGTGTGTGTGTGTGTGTGTGTGTGTGTGTGTGTGTGTGTGTGTGTGTGTGTGTGTGTGTCAGAACCTGCAGTTGCTGTGTGAAATAGTGTCCCTATTTCGTTTTCGAAACTTGTGTTGGTTGGTCCGATCGATTGTGCAATAAGTGACAGACGCGTGATAACAGCTCGACCGTGATTGAAACCTAAGCGCTTGCGCACGGATGGGAGGGGCGGGTGACATTCATTTTCGGTTTACATTTTCGGCTGTTTTTTTTTTATTTCGGCCCGAAACCGATAATGCCATTTCGGCCGAAAATTTTCGGCGGCCGAAATTTCGGTGCACCCCTAATTATGTCTAAACATAAGATTTATGTATTTGAATTGCATATAGAATTTCCATCCATTTGGATTACATAGTTTTAACATAAACCAATTAATAATCTGAATGTGATTCATATTTTTAAGTCATATATAAATGAAACAGATACGATTTATGTAATTGTATTAATAAACTGAATGTGATTCATATATGTCAGTCATATGTAAATGAAACGGGTAAGATTTATGTAATAGTACACAGAAAAACGCCCATGTTAAATTAACACTTCTCAGTGTTCATACGTGTGCACACTACAAAGTTAAAGTACCATTGAAGCAGTGTTGAAGTTAATGAGATAATTAAGTGGTGATTGAGCATTAATTATGAACACCTGCTGTTAATAAGCAGAATCACTGAAGAACAGAGAAACACAAGAACTACAACTGACTTCAGCCACAGCCACAGATGAAATCAACTGAAGAGAAAAGAAGACATTAAATCTCTCAAGAACTCTGCAGAGGAGGATTAAACAACTCCACAAACAGCATGGAGTCAATATACAGATCCACCGCTGGCATATCACTGGGAAAGTGAGTAGCTAGGGGCTATAGTATAGTGACATCCCACAACAAATCATTAGTCCTATTTTTGGACCTTCCGGCCCGCCATATGCTTCGGCCACTGTTATGAGCCGCGTCCCTTTGTAGTAAAAGGGTCCCCTTACACCATATCTGTGATGTCATGACGCAACAACAATCAAGATTGGACTAGTTTCACATGTGTTCAGACGCTATCACGCTGGACACGTTCCCAAAAGTGTAATTTTTGACACGGCACAAGTTCCCTTCTCAGGGAACAAGGGTTACAAATGTAACACGAGACTCTTTCTTTGTTAATAAAAACCATGGAAACATGTTCTGTGAAATAGCTTATTCAGAACAGTAATAAAAACAATGCAATTTTAATAGTCCATCTTTTTTAAAATGGTAAACCTGTTGCAGATTCTGCAAGGGTTATGAAAACTTAATTGCATCTTACAAATTAATTGTAGGACACTGCAATTTCTCCTCCACAGATGACTTCAAATACAGTCAGTCATAGCCGCATTTAACTTACCGCCATCGCACTCGAAAATACAGGTGAATCCTCTCTAAAGGAGCCGTCTGGCTGTTGTTTGTGGAGAACCAGCCACTTGAGGGCGCTGCAGACCACATTTCTCTCTATAGTAATTAAGTTACTGGCCATGGCGAAGACTTTAGCCACATATGCTGTCAGCCTTTAACAAACAGAAACAAAAAGCTAATAAATAACAAGTAATAATTTGCTACTATTAATCTAAATGTTATTAAATAATAACATGACAGAAGAAAGTGGGCATGAAAATAAAAACAAATAAAACTGATTGATTGATTGATTGATTGATTGATTGATTGATTGATTGATTGAAATGAAAATACCATGTGCTGCTCTTCGAGGATGAATAGGCATGGTAGGATCCATCCGATTGACGATGCTTCAGCTGCTTTTGATGACCTTAATACAAAAAAGAAATAAAGATATTATATTTATGTTTATTATTTGCTTTGTTTTTTATTCCTTTTTGTCTTTTCAAAACCTAGTCAGATTCTGTGTATCTGTTGTATCCTGCTGACCTGTGTAGATATGTTTAATGGCTTCACTACGGCGGTCTATTCCAACAGTCTCCCACTGATTGGTGTTGTCCAGATAATGAGTGGCAATGACAGGAAGAGTCATACTGGCCATGTTCTGCTCTGCACATCCACCGGGTTGTCTAATAAGGCTACCCATGACGTTTCCACTGATGGCCTTCTCGACTGTCTGAGAGATCTCTTCACCTGGAAGGAGAAAAAAGGGAATGGAGGCTGAGAATTCAGTTTTTAAATTATCTTTATGATGAGCTGTAATTTATGCAACACTTTCAACACTATCCAACATAGCAACATTGTGACTAGGGCTGGGCGATTTAAATCGCGATATTGTTATGCGCATCTCGTCAGTAAAGCCGGTTCCTTGATTAGTAGTAAATCACCATCACCTGCTTTCAGATGAAGCGGCATTTAGGGCTGAGGAGATAATTAAGTGATTCATTTAGTGATGATTGAGCATTATTGAAGACACCTGATGTTAACAAGCAGAATCACTGAAGGAGAAAATCACAAATTGTAAGTTACCATTAAGGTGATGGGTGTTTGCTTTAGTTGGGCTCTAGACCATTATATGTTTACTTTAATATTTACTGTTGTTTGTCTGCTGTTATTGATTTATAACAGTTAAATGAACAAAGTAAAATGTTATCTTATAGTGTTGGTTATGTTTTGACATAATCATGCTGTGATCTGGAAAAGAAAATTTATTGAGATAGTTTGATTTAACTTGTTAGCAGCAGTTTTGTGACTCTTCAGCCTACGATTATCAGTACTTTAACTCAAAATATTTAATAAACATTGTTCTGATCAAAAGACATTCAGATAAATTCATTTAAAACACAGACATCAATAATCAGCCTGTGAATCTCAACAATGGTGACAATAATAAAGCATGTTGCAGTGGCTGCCACCAATCACAACTCATTAATGGCTCCCATCATGCATTGAGGTATGAATAAATTATGATCTGAATTGTCTATGTAATTTACTTTTCCTAATTGAATATTCTGCTCCTCACCATTGTTGAGATGCATAGACTGAATCTTGACATCTGTGTGTGCCTAAAAGAATGATTTTTTTTTTTAAACAACTTTTAAGAAATCCTTTATTATATCAAAAATTCTGGGCATTTATGCAGATTCACAGTTATGCTGTAACCAACGACATAAATCGAAGTCAGAAAGAAGGATTTTAATGAGTTCAGTGATCAAGTTCAAATGATGATTGTCATAACATAACCAACACCATCAGATCACTTTTTTCTTTGTTCAACTGGTGATTTTAATTCAGAAACAACAGACAAACAAAATCTAAAGTTAATAATATATGGGTCAAGAGTCCAACTAAAGCAACCATTGATCGTCATAATGGTAACTTTCAATTTGTGATTTTCTCCTTCAGTGATTCTGCTTGTTAACATCAGGTGTCTTCAATAATGCTCAATCATCACTCAATTAATCACTTAATTATCTCATTAACTTAAACACTCTTGAGTGTGGACTCATACACTCCCAGGAGTGTTAATTGAACACTGGAGTTTTTGCTGTGTACAAAGAGCCGTAGTTAACTGACAAGCTGAGCCATATCGCATTAAATATCGCTGGCGATACGTCCGAGATATTGATGCGATATGGCTCAGCTTGTCAGTTAACTACGGTTCTTTGTAGTAAATGCCGCTCCATCTGAAAGCAGGTGATGGTGATTTACTACTAATCAAGGAACCGGCTTTACTGACGAGATGCGCATGACAATATCGCGATTTAAATCGCCCAGCCCTAGTTGATTGTCACCGTTGTTGAGATTCATACGCTGAATCTTGATGTCTGTGCTGGTTTAAATCAAGCAGTAGTTCAAAACCTTTTTTCTACACCATGTATTTTTAAAGTTCTTCAGATTATCTGTTGCTCACTTACAGATATATTATACTCAATAATATTAAATATTTATTTTTAATATTATAATTAATATTATCACTTGCTCAAAGTGAGAGATAAGACTCTTTATGAGATCAGTGAATCTGGCCACAATATGACGAGTATCTCATCATCACCTGATCACATTTTCTCACTGATTTTCATGCCATAACGTTTGTGTTATATAACCACACAGTTAAGGCAGTCAGAGTAAATCTAAAGTTAAAAAGTCAGAGAGCCCAACTAAAGAAAACACTCATCTCCATAATGGTAACTTCAAAATTTATTATTTTCAATAAAACATCAACGTCTAAACCTCTGGTAATTCTCAATAATTAGATTACAGGAAACCACAGCTGGCAGGTTTTTATTTTTTATATAAAAGTTCAGTTCAATGTTCAATGCCATAAAACCTAAAATATTACTAAAAGCAAAAAAAATTCTACCGTATTTTTTACGGTAAAGTACTGGCAACCACAGCTGCCAGTTTTTTTCCGTAATATTTAGATCACTGCCGTAAAACCTAAAATATTACTACCGTATTTTTTACGGTAAATCGCTTTCAACCAGCTGCCAGTTTTTTACCGTAAACTTTAGTTCAATGCCGTAAAACATAAATATTTATACCGTATTTTTACGGTAAAGTACTGTCAACCAGCTGGCAGTTTTTCACCGTAATTTTTAGTTCGATGATGTAAAACTTTGTAAAATTAGTAAACATTTGCTACCGTATTTTTTACGGTAAGGTACGGTAAATGCAACGGTAAGTTTTTTTTTTACAGTGTACTTCCAAAATCCGTACATTTAACAGTATGTTAATGTAAAATTACATGAAATGTCCCGTGAGAGCTATTACAGTTTTTCACTGTATATAGTAAGGGTACATACCGTTAAGGAATTAACTTTTTTTTTTCGTTGCTTTTTTACAGTTTTTTACTGTTAAAATTACGAAAATTTTTTACAGTGTAGTTAACTACATTAGTTAACATTAACTATTAATAAACTGCACGTCTACAGCATTAATTAATCTTTATTAATGTTAATTTCACCATTTAGCCTACATTATTTAAATCAAAAGTTGTATTTGTTAACATTAGTTAGCCTAATGCACTGTGTGAAGTAACAATAAAAATACAGCTATTCATTGTTTGTTCAACTAAGATTAACAAAGATTAATAAATACAGTAACAAATGTATTGCTTGTGGTTCATGTTAGTTAGCCTAATACATTAGCTAATGTAAACAAATCAAACCAGATTTAACACCTCTTAAAATGAGAATGTAAGTGTGCTTACCCCATTTTTTTAGTAAGAGTGGTTAGCAAGATTTAAACTTAATAAACTACTGTATTCAGGTTATCTATATGACAATGTGTAGAACAATTACCAAAACAATCTTTTAGTTTAGACTGTTTGCGGTAAATGCAGTTGGGTTGTCAATGTCAAAACTCGAAATAAGCTGTGAATCAAATAAACTTACTATAAATAATGTTATGTCGGTTTTTTTTTTACTCTTACACTGAATGTTTGGATTTTGTGAAGGTGTGAATGCTGGATTTTTTTCACATAGTAGCACAATATACTTAAATTACTCCGTCATTTATGGTCATACAGAAAAAAGAAATATGAAAAAAGAATCTGTGATATTTCTACTTTTGTATGTGTCCACTTACAATCAAATCAAAACATTGTGCTTTTGTAAAATAAAGAAAATAAACAGGGTGTGCTTTCTGCCTCTCCGTTGCAGTGAACTTTTTTTTTCTTGAGCACGTCTATAAACTGAAACAAAACTCAGCGAATACTTGTCACACATTTATGAGCCATATACCTTTATAAACATTTAAGTGTGTACTTTTAAATGATCGGATTCAAACTGAAAACAAATATTCTCTGTTTAAGTAATTTGTATAAAACCAACAAGATGTACAGTATCTCAAACGCTTGCTCATTATTTTTAATTTGACCACGCCCACGCGCGCAAAAGAGATTCACATGCAAATCTCCACATGGAACGCGAACGCGCTCGTTACTAGTGTTGTTTTTGGCGGCCTGTTTTAATTTTAGTTTTAGTCTAGTCTTTGTGTCAGGCTGTCATTTTAGTTTTTATTAGTTTTAGTCACATTCATACTCTTTTTAGTCTAGTCAAGTTTTAGTCGACGAAAACTGATGACATTTTAGTCTAGTTTTAGTCAACGAAAACTGATGACATTTTAGTCTAGTTTTAGTCGACGAAAACTGATGACATTTTAGTCTAGTTTTAGTCAATGAAAATTGTATTTTAGTCTCTTTTTAGTAATGCGATTCTATTTAACCCAGTCAATATAGGATTTCAAACAAGGCTATCTTATTATAGGCTATTTAGTAGGCCTATATTTAGGGCTGTGACGGTGGCAGGTTTTTTTACCACCGCGGTAAGGGACCAACTACCGGCGGTGGTTGGGGGGTTATTAAAAAAAAAAAAACTCGTTTTATATTTCCACACAAAGACGCGTGATACACTCTGGCTTTGAGAGGGATGTGGGACAAGAGCAGGAAAACACGAAGATATCGATCTCTTTATGATATCTTCGTGTTTTCTACTTGATGTAAATTGGTTTGAAGAGCGAATTTTATCCTCCACAAGGGCGAGATATTTAGGCTGTGTTTGAGATTGCGCTGCCAGAGAAAGTGAAACTAAAAATCACCCACACGTGTCAAACGCGCTTTACAACTAAACTCGCGCCCAATGTCTAATATAACAAGCACAAACTGTGTTAAAAAGAATTTGACATGCAAGTACAAATGTAGGCTATCTGTCCTACAGCGTTTTTCTGCTTTACCACAGTAAAGAATACGAATATAATAGGCCTAATTAAAAGCGAACCAAGAAACGTTTATAATACCTTTAGAAAATGGGTGAGACGAACCAAGAAATACTTCCCTCAGTCTCGTTCACTCAGATGTACGTCATTGCTTACGTTGCACGAGTGTCCACTACTGGTGGAACCCTTGCAATGTGCTGGATGTGGTGGAACCCTTGCAATGTGCCAAATCTTCACTCACGTCACGTGAGTGAAGATTTGGGAAAAGAAACAAGAGATTCCATGCAGGGATGAGTCATGATTTTTGGATATTCGATTAGTTTATTTAATTATAAAATATCGAATAGGTTGTGCGATTATATCTACTCTAAAATAAAATCTCCATGTTCTGGCGCTGATGCGGTGACGTGTTCATGTAACAAGAGACGCTGCCAATAACGCACATAACAGCTGTCACAAAGAACCAGCAAAAGTAATGATTATGAATGTGTCAAATATATCAATGAGACATTTTAATAGAATAACTAATGGAGTAATATATGGTTAAATTCGCTGATAATCGGGTGACCAGATCGCAATCCAGAATTTAAAGCCGACAAAGCTGGGTTCACGCACAACTCTCTCATTCGTCGTGACGTTACATTTCGTCTCGTCTCGTTTTGGTCAACGAAAATGAAGAGACATTTTAGCATAGTTTTTATTTTTTAAACCACATTTAGTCTCGTTTTTATTCGTCAACGATATTGCATTATACATGTATTTTAGTCATCGTCACATGACCATGCATTTACGTCTAGTCTCGTCTCGTTTTCGTCAGGTGATAACGGTTCGTTGACGACAATATTTCGTCATAATTTTCGTTGACGAAAGCAACACTACTCGTTACCTCAAAAACAAAGCACGAAAAAACTTCACAAGTCTCTGCTTTTCGTCGAGTTTGGAAGACACGCCTGAGCTTACATTGGATTTACCTCAGAAGAAGAAGAACGCGATTTGAAGACAAGAAAGATGTAAGGTAAGAAATTCTTAATTATTAGTTAGTTATTGTTGCATAAACTTCACATTGCAGTTGAACTGTTGCTAGATATATGGTGAATATTATAATATTTAGACCCGTGTTTACTGTTACTGTGTTTGTGGATATCTGCTCAAATGTAGATATGTATAATATGGTAACCATAATGTTTCATATTTTGGAGCATGCTGTGCGTTTGAATGTATCATATGTTGTGTGTGTATTCCTGCTGACTTCAACATTCACATGAGTCTCTGTACATGAACATGGTAAAGTGAAAATCAAACACCTTGGAAATGAAAGGTATGTACAATGTTTTTAGGAATGGCATGTTTTAGAAAGGTCTCTGTCTTTGGATCATTGTTTTTAATAATGTGCTTTTTGTCATTTGTTGTGTATCTTTGGATTATGTTGTGTTGTAAATAAATCCAAACAATCAAAAAGCCATTATTTTTTAAATCTCCTCATTCTTTGTGCAAGGTTGCTCAGAATGACAGGGCCTGATCGCTCCTAATAGCGCAATTAGGGAGGGTCTTTGTCTTTCTCAGGTGTGACTGAAAAATAACTCTTTTTCAGTATTTTTGTATAAAAGAAGGGCTCACAGGCTGAACTCTGGTTTTCATAGACTGAAGCGAATAAGCTCACGGCGCGACACGGCAGGTTACGCAATACTCGTTCCCTCTTCTAGAGAGAACCGAGGTTACGTTAGGTAACCGAGTACGTTCTCTTACGAGAGGTTCTCTCGTATTGCGTAAGTTGCTTACGCTATGGGAACCCCTTGTCAACGCCATGCGTGCCGAGCATCCACTGCATGAGTCCCAGGGGAGCCCGGGGAAAACAACATGCGAGAAAAGGCGGCCAGCAACGCGGGCCAGCACGTGTCATAAGCACTTCATAGGAATACAGAGCGGCTCTGCCTATTCATAGGAATACAGAACGCCTGAAGGCAGCGGAGCGTGTGATGTAAACTCTCAGCGCCCTGACGGGGCATAAGAGGTTATCACTGTCCTCGCTGTAGGATGCTGGCAGAGCCGACAGGGAGATGATCTGCGCCCTAAAGGGAGTGCGAATCGCTTTTGGAACATAACCATGTCTCGGTCTGAGGATGACTCTGGAGTCATTTGTCCGAACTCGAGACATGCGGGGCTAACAGATAGCGCGTGTAGATCCCCCACACGTTTTACCGACGACAGAGCTGTCATAAAAACGGTTTTGAGCGAAAGGTATTTCAGATCCACAGATTCTAATGGTTCAAAGGGAAACGCTTTCAGGGCCTCTAGGACCAAAGAAAGATCCCAAATATGAACCAAGGGGGGGCACGGGGGGTTCATCCTTGATTACCTGTGGTAACAGCGAGATCGGAGGGAAAGCATACAGCGGGCGGCTGGGCCAGGTTTGGGTCAGCGCGTCCTCGCTCTTTGAGAAGAACCTCGGGCAACGAGCGTTGTCTTTTGACGCAAAAAGGTCGACTTCCGCCTTGCCGAATAGACGCCACAGTAGCTGGACTGTCTGTGGGTGCAGGGACCATTCTCTCAGGGGAATTTTGTCTCTGGACAGTCTGTCTGGGCCGACATTAATGTGGCCCGGCACGTGTGTGGCTCTCAGCGAGCGCAACGAGCGATGAGCCCACACGAGAAGGTGTTCTGTCAGTTTGCAGAGATTCCTGGATCTGACACCGCCCTGGCGGTTCACATAGGACACCACGGACATGTTGTCCGAGCGGACTAGCACATGGTGGTCCCGTATATGTTGGAGGAAGCGCTTGAGCGTGTTCTCGACCACTATCATCTCCAAACAGTTTATATGGAGGCATTTCTCCTGGTCTGACCACAGGCCAAAGACCGGTTTGCCCTCGAAAAGAGCGCCCCAACCCAAGTTGGATGCGTCCGTCAAGATAACTTTTCGGTGCGAGACGGCTCCCATTGTCACTCCCCGCTGGTACCAGTCGGCCGCTAACAAGGGTCTCAGTGCTGAAACGCAGCTCTGAGTCACTCTGATTCGTATGCCGCCGGACGCCCAGGCTCGGTGAGGCACTCGAGCGTTCAACCAGCGTTGTAGCGGGCGTATATGCAGTAGACCCAGCTGAAGCACTGCTTCAGCTGATGCCATACAACCCAGCATCCTCTGAAATGTTTTTAGAGGTGCGGCGCTGCCCATCTGGAAAGACGTGGCCAAGCGTTGAATACAGCGCGCGCGCTGTGTCGACAGCCGGGCCGTCATTGCCACAGAGTCCAGTTCCAAACCCAGAAAAAAGGCTGACTGACTGGGCAGTAATGAGCTCTTGGTCCAGTTGACCGTGAGACCCAGGCTTTCCAGGTGGCTGAAAAGCACTGTTCTGTGAGAGAGAAGTTCTTCCTCTGACTGTGCTAGAATCAGCCAATCGTCCCAATAGTTCAAAAACCGCATGCTCTGACTTTTCAGGGGAGCGAGAGCCGTGTCCCTGCACTTCATAAATGTACGAGGTGCTAAAGACAGGCCGAACGGCAGGACGGTGAACTGATATACCCGACCGTCGGAGGCGAATCTCAAGAATGGCCTGTGACGGGGTATTATCTGGATCTGAAAGTAAGCGTCTTTCAGATCGAGGGAAATAAATCACCCTCGGGTGAATCTGCGCAAGGATCTGTCTGGTTGTGAGCATTTTGAACGGTCTTTACATAAGAGCTTTGTTCAAATATCTCAGATCTAAAATTGGTCTGAGAGCTCTGTCCTTCTTGGGCACAAGGAAGTAACGGCTGTAAAAGCCTGACTCGCTCAGAGAAGGGGGTACCGGTTCTATGGCCCCTTTGCACAGAAGTTTCACTATTTCTGCACGAAGTAGGTGTGCTACTTCCCCATTCACTCTCGTCTCGGTTTGCGCTTGAAAGCGCGGGGGACGGCGAGCAAACTGCAATAAATAGCCCTCTCTTACTGTGCTCAGCACCCATTCTGACGCACCTGGAATAGCTTCCCACGCTTTCGCATGTACGGCTAGGGGCAGAATGGCCTCCGTGCTCCGGTTGATGCATTCCGCGGGCTTGAGAACCTGATTCGGAGGCGCGGGCGCAGTGTGCGCGCTCTCGGTGCTTGAATACGGCGGCTCGCAGGCAGCGATGGCTGGCCGTTTTACACACGATGTCCCGGTGGCATTGGATGGGGAACATGTTGTGCGAGGAACGGAGCGCGAGAGCGGAGCCGGGGGTAAAGTGTTTGTCAGTATGGAAGGAAGGAAGGAGGTGGTAGGAAGTGGCCGTGTAAAAGAGCGGGTAGTGAGTAGGTGCGGGCACGGGGTTGTGGACACGTGACCTACATCTAACACTCGAGCGGCTTTTGTCCACTTTAGGAGAGTGGGCTCTGTGAGAGACACAGGGTTTATAGTGCTTGTGTGTAGGGGTGAACACAGAAACATGGGCACACTTTCTACAATTAAAACACCAACGGCGTGAGCCGGATACCCAGGCATTACACTCCTTTTGAGATTTCTCTGGGTCGTCGTGAAAACGGCGGTTGCGTGCAGGCGAGCGGGTAGTATTCCCAGCTCGTTGGCTGCCAAATACACTTCTGCAGTAGCCTTTCTTAAGGGGACTGACAAAGCGGATGTGTTGTGTATATCAGTAAGCGTGGGAGCTCACGGGCGGACACAAGACTTACACATAACCGGTGTGTATCGGCTTTATAGGTTCTGTCCCCTGGGATAAAAGTGTACCAGAGCGGGCAGTGTGTAGGTGTGGGCACTGTTTTGTGAGCACATTTCCTACATTCAACACTTGAGCGGCATATGCCAGCTCTAGAGTGGGCTCTGCATGAGTGAATGACACAGGGGGAACCGTGCTTGTGTGTAGGGGTGAACACTGGGAAGCGGGCACATTTTCTACACTCAAGACACCATCGGCGTGAGCCGGATAATCAGAATTGTACTCTTATGAGATTTATCTGGGTTGCCGTGGGTTGTTTGGGTGCAGGCGAGCGGGTTGTACAACGCGCTCGTTGGCTGCAAAAAACACATCTGCAGTCGCCTTCTTAAGGGGACTGACAGAGCAAAATGCTTTGAAGGCTCATATGTTTAGACACTCATAAATACTCGAGCACCATCCTGAGAGCGGGAGGGTGCGAGAGGCGGGTTCGCTTTCTGTATGTAAGAAGCTGGCCGCGAGCTCGGAGAAGCAAAAAGCAAAATGTTTATCTGCCGCCAGAGCCAGGATTCGAACACGGGTCTCTGGCGCGAAAGCCTAAGATTTCGCCACTGAGCCACAGGGGGAAAACACATAAGCTTTCAGTTAGCGCGAGCATATAAGAGAGCGTCATGTTCTGTCATGTTCGGCGTTTGTTTGCAGGCGTGCATGTATTATAACAGGCTCGTTTACTGCAATATTGATATTAGTGTTGTGATAATCTGAAGAATATTTAAAACATTGTGCACAATTAAGGTTTGAACTATTGTATCTTTAAGACACACACAGACATCAAGAATCAGCATATGAATCTCAACAACGGTGATGATAAAAGTGCAGTTGATGGGAGCCTTCAATCAAAACTCATCAGTATCTCCCAGCATGCATTGCAGCATGAATAAATTCTTTTCTTATTTTATCTGCTTTTATTTTTGATGTTGTTTTTGTTGCAACTTTTTAGTAGCCTGTTTTGTGATGTTCAGAGTTCTCTTACGAGAGGTTCTCTCGTATTGCGTAAGTTGCTTACCCTACGAGAAAATTGTCTTTTCTCGAGATCTGAAGCCAAAAATTATCCTTAATCTCCACGTGCCTCAGCCCGCCAGAATGGGTGTGGCTAGCGTGTATAAAAGAAGGGCTCACAGGCTGAACTCCTGAATGTCTTCAGCAAAGCTCTACGCATCGCTGGACTCTGAGAGAAGCTGCCGCCGTTGAAACAAGCGACCAGCAAGCCTTAGGACAGCGTCTGAAGAAGCCGGTTGTCTTCGCCGCCTTCAGCCATCCGTGCCTGCTATGCTATCCGGCGGCATATATCCTTTTGCTGCTGTGTGTGTTCGCCGCTGCGACACACACTCTTCTTCTAAAAGAGAAATTTCCTACGAGGCGCTGTTTCAAATGCCTCGCACCTCTCACTTCCCGCTCTCTCTCCCTCTGTTTGAGCCGCGCAAACTGCACCATTGGCAAGGAATGTCAGAAGCATGCGGTCTCGGGGCTAGCTCTCTTTACGTTACAAGAAAGCTACTTTACGTTGCAAGAAAGCCTATTGTATCTTTAATACTTAAAGATACAATAGTTCAAACCTTAATTGTGCACAATGTTTTAAATATTCTTCAGATTATCACAACACTGATGGATCACATGCTGTACAATCATAGGGCTACTACAATCAATAATGTAAAATTAATGACGCATATACTCAAAGATAAGACTCTATAAGAACTCAGTGAATCAGACCACTACATGATGATTGCCATCATCAATACATAATTATCATCACGTGATTCATTTTCTCTATGATTTACTGGCCATAACCAACCTGTCTTTTAAACACAGAGTTATGGTAGCCAGAGAAAAACTAATACAGCAAACACTGATCACAATCAGTGAAACAATAAATCATCAACGTCTAAACCTCTGTTAATTCTCAAACAGAACTTTAGATGTATGACAGAAATAAAGTCAGTCTGGTTAGTAATAAGTGAAGCTGGTAATGCTGTTTGTGGAGTTGTTTAATCCTCCTCTGCTGAGATCTTCACGGATTTAATGTTTTTTATTTTATTTTATTTTTTTATCTTCAGTTGATTTCATCTAAGACTGTGGCTGAAGTCAGTTGTAGTTCTTGTGTTTCTGCTCGTCTCTTTTTTCTGTTCTTGTTGTTTCTCTAAATTGACATTCCCAGAATTCCCTGCGTGATAGTTCACATGTGATGTTATTTCATTTAAATAATTATGTTTCTTCTTAGTTTTTGTTATCAGTTATGTACATTTGGGGTTTTATTACATCATATATTGTTTAATGAATGTTTATGGCATTATTTGGAGTCGTGTGTGTCACCATGATGGTGTTTTGTATTTATGCGTATGACACTGTGCACCTTCATTGTATTAACATGTGCCTCAGCTTGTGGAAAACTAATAGTGTATTTTAAATCATCATGTGCTTTTCTTTTTTACCACCTGTATTATTATGGTGGTTATCAGTATATTACAAAGGTATAATAAAGCAGATTTTAATACTTTAATGAAATTGAAATATGAGGGGTGTCCCGTGAAAACTAAAAGGTTACTACACTATTTTTTATGGTAAAGTACTGGGAACAACAGCTGATGTTTTTTTTTACCACACATTTAAATCCTGCTGATGTTTTTTTTTTTTTTTTTTTTTTTTTTTAAGTCCAAAGTAAGGTTGCTACGATATTTTTTACGGTAACCAAGCTGACGTTTTTACCGTAAATTTCACAGTTTTTTTTTGCATTGTGTTATTTTGCCCGTAAATTTAAGTCCCGTAAAACATAAAAGTTGCCACCCTATTTTTTACCGTAAATTTCACAGGTTTTCAATATCACCATAACATTACCGCCTGGTACCAACTTAAAGAATTCACTGATTCAAATATTGGTAGCATGCACACATTATATGAAAATAACAACAATGGCATAGATCCAAAAAAAAAAAAATATTCCACTAAGGATCTCGAAGCAACCACATATAGGTGCACACATACTACAACGCATAACAATACACATTTAAAGTTTACTGAACTTCTTTTTAATCTAACAAATAAGGTATAGGTATCTAACAATAATTTAAAAAACATTTGTTTGGACTGGCCGAAAAGAAGGAACATACTGTATGGGAAAATGCGAGGCAAATATAGATAATTATACTAGCCCTCACAATTGTTCATGGACTTTACATCATTGCTTTAATTTCAGCCACCTGTGATTACCAAAAACCCACACAGTGTCCAAAATTGTATACCACCCCAGGTTTCAGCTTTCTTTAAACAAAAAATGCACAACTATACATGACAGAAATAATCACTACATATTCTTAAAAACATATTTTTCCTTACCAGCAATCGAGATGTAGGTGTTAGCAGGTGTGTCTGGAACCCGATCCTTTGGTTTTGCAGATCTAATAAGTATAGTTTTTTCCCCTGTTTCATTTGGGATAAAGAACAGGAAGATGAAGGAAGAGTCATGAGTCATGTGCTGATCAGATGTTGTACAGTTTTGGTGAGTCTTGAGCAGGGAATCTCACCATTCTTAGCAGGATTGAGTTCCACAATATCGCTTTTTAGTGGAATCAGCACACCCTCAGACTGAAAGAGACAGAGTAAGTTACCTACCTGTGGTAATCTAGTTTATCTACTCAAAAAAATAGGACAAATATCTATTAATCATTATATTAACAAATGACCAAATCAAATAAAACAGGATTACTGAAAATTGGCAGAAATGCCATCAAACGTACCACCACCTTCAGGGTCTTTCTCATTCCATCCTCATAGTTCAATACTGAAGCTTTCACCTCAATGTCATGATGTCCCAGTGTCATGGGAATAATCACATATGAAACCGCTATGCTGGAGTCTTTGTCAATGTTTACTGTTGTTCTGTATTTGCCTTTCTTACTGGCAAAGCTGCAAATATTTTCTGTCTCCATAAACTCCACGCGCACCTGTGAAAACAGGAGAGTGAGACACAAATCACTTCAATATCTAGAGGAAACTTCCTCCAAAATAAATTAGAATCTGTAAATCATCTTTGGATCATGAGAGAAACCAGATCTGAAGGAAAGACTTTATGGCTCAGACACTTGTGCTGCCCTTAATGGATAGTTCACTTTGAAATTACATTTTGGTATGTTTTAGCTTACCTCAAGGGCATCCAAGATGTAGGTGTCTTTTTTTCACGCAGCAGTTTCAATTTTGATATTTTTAGGTCAAACCGTTCTTGTCTGTCAGTCATATAATGCAGGTCTATGGTCACTATCTCTAAGAGCATGCACAGAGAAGTCCAAATTAAACAATTCCCCATCGTAAGTACACATTGATGGCCTAAGACACGAAATGAGCGGTTTGTGTGAGAAAACGAACAGTATTTATATCGTTTTTACCTCTTGTTGCTACCCATCGTGCATTGCAGCATGATGCTTTTTTTATTGTCACCATTGTTATGAACCATATGCAAAATCTTGATGTCTGTGTGTGACTACATGATTAGGGATGCACCGATCCGATACTCAGTATCGGAATTGGCTCCGATACTGCCATTTTTGGCGGATTGGGTATCGGTCAGACAAGGCCGATCCAAATCCGATATTGTGCGTATACTATTCAGTGTTATTGTTAAGCCCCACAAACATTTTAAAGCACCATAAGTTTTCGTGCACAATATTATAAGTGTTCTGAAGCCATTATATAGTATAATGTGAGATATAAATTAATATTTAAGTCGTTAAATTTAAGATCACGTAAACGTTTCCCTCAGCTGCGGCTGTCAATCATTCTTCATTCAGCATCAAACAGCGCGTCGCGTTCGGTTATGACAGAACACACGATGAAACTCTCTCCAAGATGATTCAATGTTACTATTATTATACTTGATCTGTAGATAAAGGTCTATGGTTTCACATAAAACAACTTTATCTTGCTGGACTTTATTGCTGTACCTTAATCATGTTACTTTCTAAGGGTGTCTGATAGATCACAACACTGGAGTAAAGTCAGGTACTATTTGTTCTTCACGCGCACAGTAACTGAAATTTAAAAGAAAATGCTGAATAGACTATTGCATAGATAGATACTGTATAATACACTATGCATCAATATGTATTTTCTTTGTGCTTTAAACTTTTCAATGCGGACTCGACGCGCTGCACGCTGACTCGTGTTGCTTCAAGCGCATCATTCTGCGCTCGGGATGCGCATAAGCGCTCTGTGCCGCACTGCATTGGAGCCTTTCATATCATAATACAGTGACGAAATGAAAGATTATTAATAGCCGTTCTTGTCCTGTCCTATCTATTATGTTGCTACCTTATTAAACAGCTGTGCTATACATTTAAAAAATGTCTCAATTTTATAGTAGGATATAAAATAATTGCTATTTTTCAGATTTAGTGTTACACTTATTGTCTCTAATTTGTTCTCCACTAAACATTTTTTTCACAAAATGTTCAGATTTTATACAATTAATTGTGCACTCTTGATTTTTCTGGACTAAATTTTATTGCTGAATTATCCACTAATCTAGTTTATAATAGCATTTATGTCAGATTATGATCATATATTTTTTGTTTTTGTTTTTCTTTTTTTTCAGTTCTTATCAGTTTAACACAGAGTAATAGAAATTCTACTTGATTAAAAAAAAACTGCGCTGGTATCGGTACGGATCGGTATCGGCCGATACTCAGAATTTTTGGTATCGGATCGGATCGGTTCTGAAAAAATGGTATCGTTGCATCCCTATACATGATACACTTGCTCAAAATATTGTGTGCACATCCTTTTCATCCATCTCTAAATAAGTGATAATTTAAACGCTATTGGTGCCAATATTGCAGTTCCACAAGTTGAAGCTATAAATGCCAAACCATCTGGCAACAATAGATGCTTGTTTTGTGAAGATCCTGCTTTATCTTGGTTTTTCTTATTTTTCAAACACAGTTACAGCAGCCAAAGAGAAGCTAACAAAACTAATGGGGACCAAGAGCCCAACTAAAGCAAACACTGATCACCAAAATGGTGACTTCAAATGAAACAAATATCTAAACCTCTGTTAATTCTCACTAAGATCCAGAGGTGGAAAGTCCAGGGGTCAGAAAGTAAAAGTCCTGCCATATGTTTATTCCACCCATGAACTCACACAGCAAAAACTCCAGTGTTAAATGAACTCTCCTGGGAGTTTATTTGGCTCCAGACTCAAGAGTGTTAAAGTTAATGAGATAATTTAGTGATTGATTGAGTGATGATTGAGCATTATTGAAGACACCTGATGCTAACAAGCAGAATCACTGAAGGAGAAAATCTCTTTTTTTTAAAGTTACCATTATGGTGATCAGTGTTGGATTTATTTGGGCTCTTGACCATTAAAATAATAAGGTTAGATTTTGTTTGGCTGTTGTATCTGAGTTATAACTCTCAGATGAACAAGATCAGGTGGTGTTGGTTATGTTTTGACATAATCATCATTTGACCTGAATCACAAAATTCATTTAGAGAGTTTACCTTGTTGATTACAGCAGCCTGTGATTCTGCAGTATAATATTTTCAATATAATTTCAAAATAAAAATTTAAAAAAGATTTCTTAAAAGTTGTTCTGATCAAAAGACTTTGGAGTAGAGTTCTCAACGGGCCTGAAAATTACAACCCGACCCGACCCGGCCCGTGGCTTTTAAAGCCCGGACCCGATGTAACCCGACACATGAACATGAATTATCTGCCCGAACCCGGCCCGCGGCCCGACGCCGTGTCGGCTTATTTTTTTTTCTCATACACGTATTATCATGACCAGCAGATGGGAATTCAAATCAGCCTTTAATGTTCATGCCTTTTAACAATACAAACAATACAAACAACTGAAACAATAAACTTTAAATATATAAATAGGCTGTAGTAGCGAAGGTGAATTCACCTGCAGCAAGTTTACTTTTCACCAACTCCATCTTCTTCTCTCCAGGCTAAAGGCGTGCACGCAGCGGCGTCAGGTCTGCCCCCGCCCCTCTCCATGACGCACGTTGCACGCAGCAGCCAGACTTTCTTTACGATGCGATGATTAATAAATGTTTTTTGTTTTGTTTTGTTTTTCACTGAGCGGAAAAGATTAAGCCCGAGGTCCGACCCGACCCGAGTCATTTGATTATATTTTCGACCCGAACCCGGCCCGAACCCGCGGGTCCCGTCGGGTTTGTCGGGCCGACCCGACCCGTTGAGAACTCTACTTTGGACAGACAGACATCAATAATCAGCCTGTGATTCTCAACAATGGTGACAACAATAAAGCATGTTGCAGTGCATTCTGAGTGCCACCAATCAAAACTCATTCATGGCTCCCATCATGCATTGCGGTGTGAATAAATTATGATCTGAATTGTCTCACAATTGTAATTTCCTTTTCCTAATTGAATATTCTTTTAGTCAGTCTTTTATCAGAACAACTTTAAAGAAATCATTTGAATTATATTGAAAAATCTGGATCTTATTCTGTAGAATCACTGTGATACAATGATAATGACCAATATACATCTAAGTCAGAGATTAGGCTCTAAATGAGTTCAATGATTCAGGTCAAATGATGATTATGTTAAAATATAACCAACACCTGTTCACCTTTTCTCTTTGTTCATCTGGCTGTTATAACTCAGTTACAGCAGCCAAACAAAATCTGAAGTTAAACATTTAAAGGTCAACTGCCCAACTAAATCAAACACTGGTCCCCATAATGGTGACTATAATTTAGATTTTTCTCATTCAGTGATTCTGCTTGTTAACATCAGGTGTCTTCATTAATGGTCAATCATCACTCAATCAGTCACTTAATTAGCTCATTAATTTTAACACTCTTGAATGTTAATTTAACACTCATATTTTAACACTTTAACACTCTTGAGTCTGGAGCCAAATAAACTCCCAGTTCATTTAACACTGATTTCACTAATTAGTTCTCTCTCCTGCTGAATTAGCAAATCCAGGTGATTGGAACAAAATACTGAGGAGGACTTTTACTTTCTGAACCTGGACTTTCCACCTCTGCTAAGATCTTCTGTAGATGTCTGACAGAAATAGTCAAAGTAACTGTATTTTATGTCTGTGATTAAGGGCAGCACAAGTGTCTGAGCCATAAAGTCTTTCCTTCTGATCTGTTATCTCTCATGATCCAAAGATGTGTGATTTACAGGTGTGTCTTTTATGTTCATGATTTTTGGACAAACACAAACTGTCTGTGAGTTGATTTGCAATTATAAAAGGAAATAACATTGAAATAAACATGAGTTTTAATTTAATGCATCCTGAGAGTTTTTATTTGGTCGAGAAACAGTATAAATTATATCTAAATGAGACCATAAATGATGTTGAAAATATATCCATAATGGACACATTTGAACTAGTTTTTAACCTTTTACGGAGGCTCCATGAACGTCTATATCGGAACACGTCAGAACACGTCAAAAAAAGACGTCATAAAAACTTTCATTCTGGCCCCCCAGTGGACGTCTTTTCAACGTCCGACTTTTTGACAAAGACGTTGAAAAGACGTAATTTTGTTTAGTGGGATGAAGGACATTTCTGTTTCAGCACAGTTCAGTATCCTACACTTTTCTTCAGTTTGAGTCACAAGCAGCTCAAAAAACCTGAAATGCTTTTCAGGATAAAAGATTTGACTCAAGCAGAAAAGGTAATTAAGATGCACATGGTTTTAAGAGTCCCATTGCATGGATTATTTTATTATTTTAAAATATTTCCTGGGGTGTCCTTATAATGTTAGTATGTTTTTTAGAACAAAAGTTGTTATAATTTAGAAATAAAATGCATATTTCCTAGCCTGATTTTAGCCTCTGATTTGAACACTCTGTTTAAAGGGGCGTGTCTGCTGTGAGACTTCAGTGTAAATGCCCATTGCTGTGATTGGCTGCTGAGAGACTTCAGTGTAAACGCCCACTGCTGTGATTGGCTGACATGCTTGCATATGAAATATCTAGCATTACATGTGGAACTCTCTCGAAAACTTTTACTATTATAGCTATTATACGTTTTTACTATTACAGCTATCGGGATTAACAAATCGTGAGAAGTTTTTTTAACTATTTAGATCTATTCCCATCACATAAAAGGTTGCAGTGATGAGCATTGAGCAGATCACAGCCTGTTGATCGCGTGAATGAAGATATTATCATTGCAACGCAGTTTCTGCACTCTAATGATTTTACCAATGCAAACATGAGGTAAGTACAGTAAGAGCTTCGTTGTGCAGTGTATTATTTAGTCACTGGCTTGATTTACTGATGCATAAACAGTATTGAACGACTGAGAGAAAGATTATCTGTCTGTACTTGAACAATTACACATCAGAAATGCACATAAACCACTGGTTCTTCAGAGGCTCGGATGAAGGAACTAAAAACTAAAAAAGGAACTTTTGTGTTAATTTGTACATCCAAACACTGAGCAACTGCCATGCTTCGCTCGTTTGCAAGCCATGATGTCTCTCGAGGAAAAAACAATATCGCGCAGCTCATTTTCTTATGGGTGGGCCAAATTATTTTTGTGGGCAAAGAAGAGAAAGGGGAGGTAACCTTTCCCACATAAGAGGAAGATTTAGATTCGCCCGTCTGAGCTTTCATTTTCTCAAAAATACCCAGGGCTTGGTTTACACCCATCAAAACGTCTAGCCACTGGGGGACCATAGGCAGGCTACACAGCAAAATCCCAGTGTTAAATCAACACTGCTCAGAGCAAATATGGTCCCACTTTACAGAGTGTTAAAATAACACTGAAGCAGTGTTAAAGTTAATGAGATAATTAAGTGATTAATTGAGTGATGATTGGACATTAGTGATGAACACCTGCAGTTAACAAGCATAATCACTGAAGGAAAGAGAAACACAAGAACTACAACTGACTTCCAGTCACAGTCACATTAAATCAGATGAAGATAAAAGAAGACATTAAATCTGTGAAGATCTCAGCAGAAGAGGATTAAACAACTCCACAAACAGCATTACCAGCTTCACTTATTACTAACCAGACTGACTTTATTTCTGTCTAATGTCTATGAACAGAGGTTTAGATGTTGATGTTTTAAAATATTTGGCCACCATTATGGTGATTGGTGTTTCCTTTAGTTGGGCAGTTTGAATCTTGGCATTTTAAGTACAATTTTGGTCTTTGTATCAGTATTTATCAAAATACATAATTTGTTACAAAGAATGCCAAAAACAAAGGTGTTCAGGTGGTGCAGTTTTCATTATTATAAAGTAGAGTGAGTTTATAATAATGAGTTTATAATAATTATTGAGCTTATAATAATTACCCTAATCATAAGTTGTCATTTGTTATTAAAAAATAGCTTACACCTTTTTTGATACAGAGCAGACATTTTTATTTTTATATACATTGCTGAATTTTTTTGGAAAATTATTATTTTCTTTTATTTTGATTTTTTTAGGAACAAACAGACATCAAGAAGCAGCATATGAATCTCAACAATGGTGACATGCTTCATGCTGCAATGCATGCTGGGAGCCAAGCGTTTTATACTATGGTGCCTCCCAGAATGCATTGCGGCATAAAAAGCATGTCACCATTGTTGAGATTCATATGTGGATTATTGATGTCTGTGTGTTTGTCCAAAGATTATTTTCCCAATAATAATAAAAAAAAAAAAAAAATCAGCTTGATGCTTGACCTGAAGAAAGAAGTCAATGTTAATAAAAATATATATTAATAACAAATAACCACTTTCAGTCAATGATAAAATTTGTAAACTTTATGATGTTGAAAACTATAGGCCTATCACCTGACTGTCTTTGATTCTGGCTTTCCTTGCAACAAATTATGTGTTTTAGTAAACACTGTTACAAAGACCATAAACTCCCATAAGAAGTCAAGAGTCAAATTGCACAACTAAAGGCAACACTGTTCACCATAATGGTGATTTTTTAATGGTGATTTTAAAACATCAACATCTAAACCTCTGTTAATTCTCAATAAGAACTGTAGACGTCTGACAGAAATAAAGTCAGTCTGGTTAGTAATAAGGGAAGCTGGTAATGCTGTTTGTGGATTTGTTTAATCCTCCTCTGCTGAGATCTTCACAGATTGAATCTCTTCGTTTTATCTTTAGTTAATTTAATCTAAGGCTGTGACTAAAAAGTCTGTTGTAGTTCTTGTGTTTCTCTTTCCTTCAGTGATTCTGCTTGTTAACTGCAGGTGTTCATCACTAATGCTCAATCATCACTCAATTAATCACTTAATTATCTCATTAACTTTAACACTGCTTTAGTGTTACTTTAACACTCTGTAGAGTGGGACCATATTTGCTCTGAGCAGTGTTGATTTAACACTGGGGATTTTGCTGTGTAGGGGAACTCAAAACCTCAAAGTGAAATTTTCATGCAATGGGAGCTTTAATGTATAACATAAATTCTGAATGCATTTTTTAATATTAAATCCAATCTACCTTCTTCAGATTCCTTGGTGTGTAGTTGTGAATAATGGCCTTGATTTCCAGTTGTTCACCGCGCACAGCTGAATAAGGGATCTTGAGGTCAATGAAAAATGGTTTAAAAACTACAATCTCCTCAGGTTCTGCCACACAGAGGCCTTTGAGGAGGAACACAGACACACAGAAGGGTTTAAAGCAGCAGCTCCTGGATGATGATGATGTTTTTCAGACCATTTATCCTGTGTTTGCAGCTTCATCTTACCAAGTGTTGGTGACAGACTGACAGCCAAGATCTGCCAGGTAGTAATAGAGTCTTTCAGGTGGATCACTTTATCTCTGACTGGTGCTGGACTGAGATATGAGGAAAAATAAAAGAAAAACTGTTGCAGTACTCTTCAAATGGTTGTTTACTATCAGATTCACACACACTGTGTCACCAACAGCTCAAGTTGAATGAGATAATTTGATAATTTGAGATAAGTCACTAGTGGTGTGAACGGGGCTCAACTGACGGCTTTTGTCTAAAAGTCTCCTACTCACCAATTTTCACATAGATCAATCTCTTCCCAAAGCCAACTCTCAGGGAACTGAGTACGTGACACGATCTCATCAGAGTCTGTATAATAGTCATCATCATCATCACCTGTTGTAATAGATAAAAATGTGACAGAATATACATTTTAGAGCAAAAGGACACATCAATCAAGTCAAGTAAAAATGTATTAGGGACCCTATTGTATTTGTATGGCTTTACTCATTTTTTTTTCTGCCCTAAAAGGGTCTGGGCTGGTTTTCCCGATAACGTTGTCTCTTAGTGCGCTACGAAGACTCTTAAGGTGTAACTTAACTGAAGGTATACCATTTCTACACAGTAAAAACCCCAGTGTTAAATCAACACTGCTCAGAGCACATAAGGTCCCACTCTACAGAGTGTTAAAATTAACACTGAAGCAGTGTTGAAGTTAATAAGATAATTAAGTGATTAATTAAATGATTGGCCATTAGTGGTGACACCTGATGTTAATAAGCAGAATCATTGACGGAAAGAGAAAAAACAATAACAGAAAAAAGAGAAACACAAGAACTACAACTGACTTCGAGTCATTACACATTGTTGCATTTATTATTACCAGTTTGACTTTATTTCTGTCATACATCGACAAAAGTTCTTGAGATTCAACAGAAGTTTAGACGGTAATGTTTTATGTCAGTGTTTGCTTTAGTTGGGCTCTTGACCCTTTTCATTTTGTTAATATTAGTTTTTCTCTGACTGTTCCAACATTGTGTTTATAAAGCACATTTGTTATTGCAAGAGAAAACATGACCTGCTCACAATATGTTTTGATGATAATGACATTATCATCATGTAGTGACCTGATTCACTGATGTCATTCAAAGTCTAAATCTTTGACTATGCTTGATGTCTCATTTTAGTATTGGTGATTGTAGCTCTGAGATTCTACAGTTTGAGATCCAACAGCAATATGAAAAATTGTGAAAATACTTTGTGCAAAGAAGTTGTTGTGTTAAAACACACAGACATCAAGAATCAGCATATGAATCTCAACAATGGTGACAATAAACAAACTAGTGACAAACAGATCAACCCTGAACATCACAAAACAAGCTACTAAAGTCAGAACAAAACAATAGCTAAATAAAAGCAAACAGAAAAAACAATGAAAATTACAGGACAATTCAGCTGCATAATTTATTCATGCTGCAATGCATGATGTCAGCCATTGATGCGTTCTGATTGGTGGCTCCCATCATGCACTGCAACATTAAGCATTTGTTTGATTGTCACCATTGTTGAGATTCATATGTAGATTCTTGATGTCTGTGTGTGATTTTAAAACGCTCAGATCATTAAAATATTATTGGAAGTAACTACTGTAGTGAAAAATTAATAAAACATGTGGATAATCAGTTTATAATGATGGGTGCCATCATTGAATCAGGTCACTAGTAATTTCATCATCAAATCATAACCAGGGCTGCATTTCCAAAAGCATCTTAAGCCTTACTTGATTGCAGACCAACTGCAACAAATAGTCTGTACGATCAAATTAGGCTTGCGATGCTTTCAGGAAACACAGCCAAAGTCATAGCTTCTTTTGCCACAACACATATGCTTTATAAACACAGAGTTGGAGCAGCCAGAGAAATACTAATGGTCAAAAGTAAAGGGTCAAGAGCCCAACTAAAGCAAACACTGACCACCATAATGGTGACATGAAACGAAACATTCCATAAAACATTACCATCTAAACTTCTGTTAACCCTTTCAAACGTAAGTTTAAAATATTCTGGCTGACCCCCCAGCGTGAGTTTTTCAAGGCGACCGTTATTTAGACCGTGTCGCTTTATGGTTGCCATGGTGACGCGTCATTGCTTGTCACGTGACACAACGCAGCAACAACAGAGCTGAATGAATGATGATCTGCTTTTATGTCATTTTCCCTTTTTTATTCAAAATATTCACACATTTGTTAGATATGGCATGAAATATCTGATATTCCGATTGTCAAATATATGCAAGTGGAAGTGTTTTGTTGTTTAAACACCTTTATAACGATCGCGTTAGTTGAGCTGTATGCGCGATGGGCGCCGCCATTTTAGTTTGTGCCGCAGACGCAGAGAATAGGATCTGTTGGATTTACAACACGTGAATTCATCCACTTCTCCCGAAATGGCTTGTGAACTGGGAGAAGAATAGAGTAAACTTTAAAGTTACTTACACAATGTGTATCTTATTAAAACGTGTCTAATTATAATGGAAAGGATTATTATTGCCTTTTCCTTTGACATCAGTGTGTATTTTACAAACTCTAAATGTACTGTTTTTTTAGTACTTATATGTCTGAAATCTAAAATAAACATTATGTGGTTGAAAACACTGAAAAGTTGTGATTTATGACAGCTCTGAGCTCGCCTGTCTCTGGCTCAGCGCCAGCCAACGCGCGAAAGCACATTTGAATTTAGCAGTTGATCACGTGATGCACTGACCGTTCTAATCACACCGGTGTGATCGTACGCTCCAGGGACCAGCCAAGACTGATCACACCGGTGTGATCGTACGTGTGAAAGGGTTAAATCTAAATAAGACCGTGTGTAGATGTATGACAGAAATAAAGTCAAACTGTTAAAATAATAAGTGCAATAATGGCTCGAAGTCAGTAGTTCTTGTGTTTCTCTTTCCTTCAGTGAGTCTGCTTGTTATCATCAGGTGTCACCACTAATGGCCAATCATCACTTAATTAATCACTTAATTATCTCATTAACTTCAACACTGCTTCAGTGTTAACTTAATTATCTCATTAACTTCAACACTGCTTCAGTGTTAATTTTAACACTCTGTAGAGTGGGACCATATGTGCTCTGAGCAGTGTCAATGCCATGCGATATATCGCCCAGCCCTAATAGATATATGACAGAAATAAAGTCAGTCTGGTTCAGAGGTGGAAAGTCCAGGGGTCAGAAAGTAAAAGTCCTGCCATATGTTTATTCCACCCATGAACTCACACAGCAAAAACTCCAGTGTTAAATGAACTCTCCTGGGAGTTTATTTGGCTCCAGACTCAAGAGTGTTAAAGTTAACGAGATAATTTAGTGATTGATTGAGTGATGATTGAGCATTATTGAAGACACCTGATGTTAACAAGCAGAATCACCAAAGGAGAAAATCTCTTTTTTGAAGTCATCATTATTGTGATCAGTGTTTGCTTTAGTTGGGCTCTTGACCCTTAAACTAATAACTTTATATTTTGTTTGGCTGTTGTATCTGAGTTATAACTCTCAGATGAGCAAAGAAAAAAGCTGATCAGGTGGTGTTGGTTATGTTTTAACAATCATCATTTGACCTGAATCACAAAACTCATTTATAGAGATAGGTTTACCTTGTTGATTACAACAGCCTGTGATTCTACAGTATACTATTTTCAGCGTTTTCAATATAATCAAAAAGATTTCTTAAAAGTTGTTCTGATCAAAAGACTTTGAAAGAGAATTTTATTTGGACACACAGACATCAATAATCAGCCTGTGAGTCTCAACAATGGTGACAATAATAAAGCATGTTGCAGTGCATTCTGGGTGCCACCAATCAAACCTCGTTCATGGCTCCCATCGTGCATTGCTGCATGAATAAATTATGATCTGAATTGTCTCAGTAATTTCCTTTTCCTAATTGAATATTCTTTTTGTCACCATTGTTGAGATTCATACACTGATTCTTGATGTCTGTGTGTGCCTGAAAGAATTTTTACTTTTATTATTATTAGAACAACTTTTAAGAAATCATTTGAATTATATTGAAAAATCTGGATCTTATTCTGTAGAATCACAGTGATACTGTAATGACCAATATACATTTAAGTCAGAGATTAGGCTCTAAATGAGTTCAGTGATTCAGGTCTAGTGATGATTGTTAAAATATAACCAACACCTCCTGTTCACCTTTTCTCTTTGTTCATCTGGCTGTTATAACTCAGATACAGCAGCGAAACAAAATCTAAAGTTAAACATTTAAAGGTCAACTGCCCAACTAAAGCAAACACTGATCTCCACAATGGTGACTAAAACTGTGATTTTTCTCCTTTGTTGATTCTGCTTGTTAACATCAGGTGTCTTCAATAATGGTCAATCATCACTCAGTCAATCACTTAATTAGCTCATTAACTTTAACACTCTTGAGTCTGGAGTCAAATAAACTCCCAGGAGAGTTCAATTAACACTGGAGTTTTTGCTGTGCAGCTGATTTCACTAATTAGTTCTCTCTCCTGCTGAATTAACAAATCCAGGTGATTGGAACAAAATACTGAAGAGGACTTTTACTTTCTGAACCTGGACTTTCCACCTCTGGTCTGGTTAGTAATAAGTGAGGCTGGTAATGCTGTTTGTGGAGTTGTTTAATCCTCCTCTGCTGAGATCTTTACAGATTTAATGTATTTTTATCTTCATCTGAATTAATTTAAGGCTGTGGCTGAAGTCAGTTGTAGTTCTTGTGTTTCTCTTTCCTTCAGTGATTCTGCTTGTTATCATCAGGTGTCTTCAATGCTCAATCATCACTCAATTAATTATTTAATTATCTAATTAACTCTAACACTGCTTCAGTGTTAATTTTAACACTCTGTAGAGTGGGACCATATGTGCTCTGAGCAGTGTTGATTTAACACTGGGGTTCTCTTACGAGAGGTTCTCTCGTATTGCGTAAGCTTGCTTACGCTGCGGGAAAAGTCTTCTTTTCTCGAGATACTGAAGCCAAAAATTATCCTTAATTTCATATTTTGTCAACGCAGTGCAGCTGCGGGCAGCTGAGCTAGAGCGGCATACTGCACGCTCATTGGCTGCCGTGCGGCAACTGCTTAAGCCCACCAGTGAGCCTGGCGTGACGTCACGCCCAATGAGGGCGCGCGCGCCCTCGCGCGTCACAGCCCGCCAGAATGGGCGGCGTCAGAGCGTATATAAGGAAGGCTCGTAGGCTATATTCTCTGATTTCTGTCTTTTCAGCGAAGCACTCGCATCGCTGAACTCTGAGAGGAAGCCGTCGCCGTTGTCCTGCAAGGAACAGCTAACGAGCCAGCTTAGGACAGCCTGAGGAAGCCGGACGAATCTTCGCCGCCTTCAGCCTGCCGTGCCAGCTCAGCTATCCGGCGATATCCTTTGCAAAGCTCTTTTCTGTGTTTTTTGCTTCCGCAGCACTATCTAAAAGAGCGGAGGCGTTGTTGCAAATGCCTCGCACCACGTGCGGCTCATGCCGCTCTACGCTCAGCGACAGAGACCGCCATCTTATCTGCGCTCTCTGCCTGGGCCGGGACCACGCAGCCGTCGTGCTTTCCACGGGCGGCTGCGCCTTCTGTGAAGAGCTGCCGATGTCGACCCTGCGGGCTCGACTCGCCCTCTTCACAGAGCCTGCTCCAACCGTCGTTGGGCCGCGAAAGAAGAAACGCCGCTCTCAACGACCACCGGAGCCCGAGACTCGAGCCAGGGCCTCGCCGGAGCCTCTCCCGCGAGCCTCGCTCTCTCCCTCTCCGCCCCCGCTTCCCGACGCGCAGCCGACGGCTCTCGCCCTCGATGCCGTCGCCTCAGGGGATGAAGCGGATGACAACGCGCTACTGGACACGTGCTCTTTAATGGCGTCGGACAGCGAGGGATGGTCCGGTTCTGTCCGCTCCGCCTCCTCCACCAGAGCGTCCAGCAGGACTCACGCCAGTGTGGACGCCGAGCTTCTCCGCCTCCTCACTTTGGCAGTCGAGCACCTGGGCCTCGAATGGTCTCCGCCAGTGGTGCCACCGCCCAACAGGCTCGACGGTTGCTTCCTGCCCGCCAGTCGACAAGCTCCAGCGTCCAGACCAGCGCCTTTTCTACCGGAGCTTCACGAGGAGCTTGCTAAATCGTGGAATGCTCCAGTTTCGGCCAGACTCCGCTCTCCGGCCTCATCAGCTCTTTCCCGCGTGGACGGAGCCACGGAGAAGGGGTATGACCGGATCCCACCGGTCGAACAGGCGGTTGCAGCGCATCTTTGCCCCCCATCCTCGAGATGGCGCTCAAAGACTGCCCTCCCGTCTAAGGCCTGCAGGACTACTTCGGCGTTTGTCAGCCGCGCTTTCTCCGCCGCTGGACAAGCCGCCTCAGCCCTGCACACAATGGCGGTCCTTCAAGTTCTCCAAGCCGTCGAGCTCCGCTGCAGGCCGCTCTAACACTCAGCCTCCTGCACGCAGCGCCCGTCTCGACCTCCAGCTTCGCAGCAGCGCCAGCGCGGCCGACCCAGGTCCCGCTCCACCAGCCAGCACAGGCCGCTACCCCCGCGGGGTCCCCGGCCTAGAGTTTCGCTGAAACCCGAGCCTGCGAAGTCCTCCTAGCACTCGTCGGGAGGAAAAGACGGTTGAGTCCCGCCGCGGCCGGACCGCCGTCAAAGCTAACTTGTATCCCTCTGCCAGTCCCCTTGATAAAGGCTACTGCAGTAGTGTCCACCGCAGCCAACGAGCCAGTTTCTCAACTCTCTCGCCTGCACACAAACGCCGTTTTTACGGCGACCCAGATAAATCAAATAAAGAGTGTAAAATCTGGTCATTCGGCTCACGCCGTCAGTGTTATGAGTGTAGTAAACATGCCCACGTCCCAGTGTTCATTGCTACACACAAGCACAATCTCCCCTGTGTACCCCACAGAGTGCACTCACATAAAGCGTGCTACGGCCGCTCGAGTGTTAGTTGTAGGTCACGTGCCCACGCCCCAGTGCTCACACCTACACAGTGCTCGCTCTGTCTCACACATTCGGGGTCCAGAGCAATCCGCCACCGGCTGTGTGTTAATAAAGAGCCCTGTGCCCGCTACACAGCACGCACACTCTCATGTGAACACTAACGAGCCCGCCCCGCTTCTGCGCCGCGAGCCGTCACACACAACGCTCTCTCACAGCGTCACTCAGCCGGCTGCCGCTATCAGCGAGCCCCCGTCTCCCCTCACTGTCACTGCGCGACTCGCGCACATACCGCCACAGGCTCCCTGTCCCGCGCTGTGCGGCGGGCGGGACCCGGAGGCGATTCGACCCCTAGCTATGAGTGCGAATGCATGGAAAGCTATTCCGGGAGTGTCGAAGTGGGTACTAAACACAGTGATAAAGGGCTATTCGCTTCAATTCGCTCGCCGCCGCCCCCCGCGCTTTCGCGCCCGGGTCGAGACTCAAGTGAAGGCGGATGCAGCTCATCTGCTTCACGCAGAAATAGCACATTTGCTGCACAAAGGGGCGATAGAACGAGTTCACCCGCCGGTTACCGAGGCAGGCTTATACAGCCGTTATTTCCTCGTACCCAAGAAGGGCGGAGCGCTCAGACCTATATTAGATCTGAGACATTTGAACAAAGCGCTCGTGAAACGACCGTTCAAAATGCTCACGACCAGTCAAATCCTCGCGCAGATTCGCCCGGGGGACTGGTTCATCTCTCTCGATCTGAAAGACGCGTATTTTCAGATTCAGATTATACCCCGTCACAGGCCATTCTTGAGATTCGCCTTCGACGGTCAGGTATATCAGTACACCGTCCTGCCGTTCGGCCTGTCCCTGGCACCCCGTACATTTACGAAGTGCATGGATGCGGCTCTCGCACCCCTGAGATCGAAGGGAATGCGAATTCTGAACTATCTGGACGATTGGCTCATTATAGCGCACTCAACAGAGGAACTAGTTTCTCACAAGATAGCGCTTCTCGGTCATTTGGAAAGCCTGGGTCTTTCCGTGAACTGGGACAAGAGCTCTCTAACCCCCAGCCAGTCTATCACTTTTCTGGGTATAGATCTGGATTCGGCGGCGATGACGGCCAGATTGTCAACACAGCGCGCACGCTGTGTTCGACACCTCGCCGCTTCCATTCAAGTGGGGAAAGTTTTTCCCCTGAAAACCTTTCAGAGGCTTTTGGGCCATATGGCGTCAGCCGCAGCGGTCCTGCAGCTGGGTTTACTTCGAATGCGCCCGCTTCAATGCTGGCTAAAGTCGGAAGTGCCCCGCAATGCATGGTTTTCGGGCCGTGCACCAGTCAGAGTGACTCAGCGCTGTGTCTCAGCCCTGCAGCCCTGGCTGGCGGCAGAATGGTATCAGCGGGGAGTGACGATGGGGGTCATCGCACACCGCAAAGTGGTCTCGACAGACGCGTCCAACATGGGTTGGGGAGCGACTCACGAGGGCAGTCCGATTTGCGGCCCATGGTCGAATACGGAGAAAAGCCTTCACATAAACTGTCTAGAGATGCTGGCGGTCGAGAAAGCGCTGAAGCACTTTCTACCGCTTCTACGGGGACACCATGTGCTAGTTCGCTCGGACAACATGTCAGTGGTGTCTAACGTGAACCGCCAGGGCGGAATCAGATCCAGAACCCTGCGCGCTCTCACAGAGCGCCTCCTATCCTGGGCTCAGGGCCCGCTGCGCTCCCTAAGGGCAGCTCATGTACCCGGTCGTCTGAACGACGGCCCGGACAGACTGTCCAGGGACAACGTTCCCCCAGGGGAATGGTCTCTACACCGCCAGACGGTCCAAACGCTTTGGCGTCGTTTCAGCGAAGCGGAGATCGACCTCTTCGCCGCGAGCGAGAACGCTCAGTGCCAGAGGTTTTTCTCAAAACACGAGGACGCGCTGGCCCAGACCTGGCCCAGCGTTCCGCTGTATGCGTTCCCCCCGATCTCGATGCTGCCTCAAGTGCTAGCGAGGATCGGGGAGGCGGACTGCGCAGTGCTCCTCATAGCTCCGCGCTGGGAAAACCAACCGTGGTTCCCCGAGCTAATGAGACTGGCAGACACAGCCCCATGGCCGATTCCGGTGAGGAGAGATCTTCTCTCTCAAGCCCGAGGATCGATTCTGCATCCCCATCCAGAGCAATGGTCTCTGCATGCGTGGGAAATCAACGGATATTCGTTGATCTGCCAGAAGGGGTAATTAACACGATCACGCAGTCCAGAGCCCCCTCGACGAGGCGGCTCTATGCGTCTAAATGGTCGGTGTTTAGCAAATGGTGTGTGGAAAAGGGTTCTAATGCTCAGTCCTGTGGAGTCCCACAGGTATTAAACTTTCTCCAAGAGATGTTGGACGCGGGCAGGTCCCCCTCCACGCTCAAGGTGTACGTCGCGGCCATAGCAGCGTTCGCCGATTCGGCGCGCGGCCGCTCGCTGGGCAGGAACGAACTCATTACCCGCTTTCTGCGCGGGGCCAGGAGGATGAACCCTCCTCGGCCCCCGTCAGTCCCTATTTGGGACCTGTCTCTGGTCCTAGAGTCCCTAAAAGTGCATCCCTTCGAGCCTTTGGACTCTGTGGAGTTGAAATAATTGACGCTTAAACTGTTTTTCTGCTAGCTCTGGCTTCAGTCAAACGAGTGGGTGATTTGCATGCGCTGTCCGTCAGCGCGTCGTGCCTCGAGTTTGGACCTAACGACTCGTTAGCCATTCTCAAACCGAAGCACGGTTATGTCCCCAAAGTGTTAGGTACTCCCTTTAGGGCTCAAGTCATCACCCTATCGGCCCTGCCGTCATCCGGCAGTGAGGAGGGTGTTAACCGCCTTTGCCCGGTCAGGGCGTTAAGGTGTTATGTCATGCGCTCTGCAGCCTTCAGGCTCTCAGAGCAGCTTTTCGTCTCGTTTGGAGGGCGCGCTAAGGGTCGCGCCGCCTCGAAACAGACGCTATCCAGATGGATTGTGGATGCTATTGCAGCAGCATATGCGTCAAAAGACCTGCAATGTCCGTTGGGCATACGGGCTCATTCCACCAGAGGCATGGCCTCATCGTGGGCATGGTCCAGGGGGATTTCCATTCATGACATTTGTATGGCGGCAGGCTGGGCGTCCCCCTCTACATTTGTTAGGTTTTATAACCTGGAAGTTCCCGCCCTGCAGGCTAAACTTCTGTCAGTCTAGTCGTGTTCATGTCCTGCTCATGTGCGCAGGCTGTATTATCGATTAGCTTGTCTGTTGAGCTGCACGCTCAGGGTATCAGTATGCATAGACCGGCCATGCCGTTCTTGTGTTCCCTAGGTGTGCTTATGAACGTGTGTTGGCCCGCACCGCTGGCCACCTGTCATTTCACCTCTATGCTTTTCATAAAGAGTCATATGTGATCGTTAGGCGCGCACGGCGTGGACAAGGGGTTCCCGCAGCGTAAGCAAGCTTACGCAATACGAGAGAACCTCTCGTAAGAGAACGATACTTGGTTACTCACGTAACCTCGGTTCTCTCTAGAGAGGGAACGAGTATTGCGTTCCCTGCCGTGCTTAAAGCCTATAGATAGTGTCGCTTCATTCGACAGAAAACAGAGAATATAGCCTACGAGCCTTCCTTATATACGCTCTGACGCCGCCCATTCTGGCGGGCTGTGACGCGCGAGGGCGCGCGCGCCCTCATTGGGCGTGACGTCACGCCAGGCTCACTGGTAGGCTTAAGCAGTTGCCGCGCGGCAGCCAATGAGCGTGCAGTATGCCGCTCTAGCTCAGCTGCCCGCAGCTGCACTGCGTTGACAAAATATGAAATTAAGGATAATTTTTGGCTTCAGTATCTCGAGAAAAGAAGACTTTTCCCGCAGCATAAGCAAGCTTACGCAATACTCGTTCCCTCTCTAGAGAGAACCGAGGTTACGTGAGTAACCAAGTATCGTTTTTGCTGTGTAGGCGTGTTCCCCGAACCATACTATAGGAAGCTGCTTAAGATATACCTTCTTATGTGCGATGTTACCCGGTGCTGTCCGTGGCAATGGCGCTGAATTGGTTGATGTCGATGGCTCGAGAATAAATTATTCTCTCGTTATGTGAGAAAGCGGTGCACTTTATAAAAGAAGCACTTCAGAAATAGTTGAAATTGCATTTATTAGGACTCATGGGATATTATAAAAAAATAATCCAAACTATAATAGCCTATAATAGCCTAGCCTACATATTTTTAAATTGTATCATACACTGTTAGACCTTACCAGGTTTTTTAGTAATATACTGTTAATTGTACAGTTCTTTACTGTAATCTACAGTATGTTACTGTAAAAATGCACTAAAACTGGAGTTAACTAATTTCACTTGCAGAAACCAACTGGCTTAAATTGACCAACTGTCATTTAAATGTATTAACTACAATTTATAATGCATAAATAATGTGAGCAAAGTATTACTGTGAATTTATTTCATTTGAAACCACAAAAAACTATTGCACATAAAAGATTTCCACTGGATCAGCAACTACACAGTCACCGGCTGTTAATTAACCTCCTGAGGTCGGCTATCGCGCCGGCGCGATAGGCTCGTTTTTTTCCTTATCAGTGCAAAAAAAAAAAAAAAAAAAAAAATTATCTTATAACAGTGTTGCCAGTATATACCTGTTTTATAACTTACAGTTTATTACTGTTAAAATATATTTTGTGGGTGTGTCTTTTTATCTAACACTGTTAACCCTTTCAACTCCACAGGAAAATCCACACTACAAAGAGTAAAAGTAACACTGAGACAGTGTTGCAGTGAGATAATTAAGAGAATATGCAAGTGATTGTTGAGCATTAGTGATGAACACCTGCTGTTAACAAGCAGAATCACTGAAGGAAAGAGGAACACACAAAATACAACTGACTTTCAGCCATTACACATTATTACACTTATTATTAACCAGTATGACTTTATTTCTGTCATACATCTACATAAGTTGTTATTGAGATGTTTAATTGAAAATGTTTGGTTTGAAGTTACCGCTATAGAGATCAGTGCTTGCTTTAGTTGGGATGCTGATGCTAAAACATTAGTTTTTCTTTTGCTGCTTGAGCTGTGTTTTTGCAAGTCACACTTGTGCACACACAGTTTATGAATGACTGCAGTTATAATGATTATGATGACAAAATCATCATATTGTCTGTTTATTCACTAAGGAATTCATTCTCACTTATTCAGAGTTTAATCCTCAATCAAAAGTGTTACATTACCACCACTGTGAAAACGCAGCAATAAGATACAATGACTCTTTTTTTTTTAACACATGATGCACAACCAGAGAAACAGAGCTACACTGTGTTTTAGAAACACCGAGATATCACAATTTAGCACATGAATCTCAACAATGGTGGCAATATTTCTTTTTTATTATTATTATTATTCATGCAGCAGTGCATGCTGGGAGTTTTATATTATCCTGGAACCCAGCATGCATTGCGACATGAAACTTTTCACCATTGTTGAGATTCATATGCTGATTGTTGATATCTGTGTGTGTCTGAGCCAAGCAGGAGTAAAATAAAATTGAATGCACTATATGATTACAATATTCTTCAGAAGACCTGATTATAGAAATATTGATTTCATTTAGTAGATTCACAGATATATGCTAAATATGAGATAACAATAATTTCAATGACTATATACAGGAAAAATCTGAAAATCAGGCATGTCCAGGATGATTGTGACATCATCACAAAAAAATAAAAACACCTAATCATCTTCCTCTTGACTTTTTCTTGCCATAACAAATGTGTTTTATAAACTCACCGTTACAGCAGTCAGAGAGAAATTAATGGTAAGAAGTCCAGGGACAAGAGACCAACTAAAGCAAATACTGATCTCCATCATGGTGACAACAAATTTTATTAATAACTAAATCTCTGTTAATTCTCAACAAGAACTTTTGTACATGTATGAAAGAAATAATCGTAAACTGGTTTGTAAACTGGTTTCACACTCAGTGTGGCTGGAAGTCAGTTGTAGTTTTTGTGTTTCTCTTTTTTCTGTTCTTGTTTCTCTGTCCTTCAGTGATTCTGCTTATCAGGTGTTCATCAGTATCTCAATTCACTCACTTCTTTTCATTCAAGTGGACTATATTAGTGAACTAATGTAGGGAATAGTGAATGAGGGTATAGGGTGTGATTGGGAAAACAGCCTCTGAGTGTCGACTTTGAGCACTGTTAATTCACAGTATATTCCTGTAGGCTACTTTTATTTTCTACGGTATATTACTGTTTTAATGGAAAATGGTATGATATTGTCAGAATTTTACAGCAAGGGTTAACAGTGTATACCACAAATACAAGAAACGTTGTAACCGTTTGCAGGGTAAAAATCAAGACATTGAAAGTCCAAGAACGAAGACGAGAAGCACTCTACAAGTCTGTCCTGCCTCTTCATCAATTAGAAGAACTTTAAACTTCCATTATGCTCTCTTGGGGGATCTAAGAGCAAAGTACAAAGCAGACAAAGCCAAACAGGGGGTTGTAAATGTACTGACAGGAAAGCTGATAAAGAAATACAAATTCAAAAAGTTGTGCGAGCAGATGATTGGTTTTTCATACAAAGCCTGGAAGCCACAAAACAGAGCTCGACAAACAAGTTTGGCCGAAATAAACGAGAGCTGTAAGACAGTTCTACCTAAGAGATGATGTCAGCAGGCAAACCCCTGGCAAGAAAAACACAATCACACTAAGAAAAATTAAGAAACAGAGAAGGCTCCTTTGTGATTCCCAGAAAAACCTTCACAGGAAATTTGGAAACATTTCATATGCCTTCTTCTGTAGGGAGAGACCATTTTGGGTGGTGACACCGAAGGAGAGAGACCGAGAAACTTGCCAGTGCAAGACCCATGAGAACCTACAGTTTATGGTGGAAAAAATTCACAAACTTGGTCTTTCACTGTCTATCAATCTGGAGGAGATGGCAGATAGCACAGTCTGTAACAATTCAAAGACATGTGCTTATGGTGAATGCCAAAAATGTGAATACTCCACTGTACCACCGGCCAGACAGCAATCCAACAAAGAGGTGTCGCTCACCCAGTGGTGTCTGGAGAAGATAGAGCACACCAGAGCAAATGAAGAACAAGAGAAAAGTACACAGCAAAAACTCCAGTGTTAAATTAACACTCCTGGGAGTACATATGAGACCACACTTGTAGAGTGTAAAGTGTTAAAATATGAGTGTTAAATTAACACTCAAGAGTGTTAAAGTTAATGAGATAATTAAGTGATTAATTGAGTGATGATTGATCATTATTGAAGACACCTGATGTTAACAAGCAGAATCACTGAAGGAGAAAATCACAAATTGTAAGCCACCGTTATGGTGATGATTGTTTGCTTTAGTTGGGCTCTAGACCATTATATGTGTACTTTAAATTTTGTTTGTCTGCTGTTATTGATTTATAACAGTCAGATGAACAAAGAAAAAATGTGATCTGATAGTGTTGGTTATGTTTTGACATAATCATGTTGTGATCTGAAAAACTAAACTTTTGAGATAGTTTGGATTTGTTAATTACAGCAGCTCTGTGATTCTACAGCATATGATTATCAGTATTTTTCATGTAATCCAAAATATTTAATTAACATTGTTCTGATCAAAAGACTTTCAAATTAATGAATTTATTTAGAAACACAGACATCAATAATCAGCCTGTGAATCTCAACAATGGTGACAATAATAAAGCATGTTGCAGTGGCTGCCACCAATCACAACTCATTAATGGCTCCCATCATGCATTGCGGTATGAATAAATTATGATCTGAATTGTCTATGTCAGGGGTGCCCAATCCTGCTCCTGGCGATCGACTGTCCTGCACAGTTCATCTCCAACCCTAATTAAACACACCTGAAGCAACCAATTAAGGTCTTCAGAGCACGCCAGGATCACTTGAAAATTAAAGGCAGGTGTGTTTGATTAGGGTTGGAGATGAACTGTGCAGGACAGTCGATCACCAGGAGCAGGATTGGGCACCCCTGGTCTATGTAATTTACTTTTCCTAATTGAATATTCTGCTCGTCACCATTGTTGAGATGCATTGACTGAATCTTGACGTCTGTGTGTGCCTAAAAGAAAGATTTTTTTTTTTCAAAACAACTTTTAAGAAGTCCTTTGTATTATATCTAAAATTCTGGATATTTATGCAGAATCACAGTTGTGCTGTAACCAACAACATAAATCTAAGTCAGAAATATGAGTTCAGTGATCAAGTTCAAATGATGATTGTCATAATATAACCAAAACCATCAGATCACATTTTTTCTTTGTTCATCTGGCAGTTATAACTCAGATACAACAACCAAACAAAATCTAAAGTTAATAATTTAAGGGTCAAGAGCCCAACTAAAGCAAACAATCATCGCCATAATGGTGGCTTACAATTTGTGATTTTCTCCTTCAGTGATTCTGCTTGTTAACATCAGGTGTCTTCAATAATGATCAATCATCACTCAATTAATCACTTAATTATCTCATTAACTTTAACACTCTTGAGTGTTAATTTAACACTCATATTTTAACACTTTACACTCTACAAGTGTGGTCTCACATGTACTCCCAGGAGTGTTAATTTAACACTGGAGTTTTTGCTGTGTAGCTTAATCACTGTGAAGAAGGATATAACCATAACAGAGGAAGAGCTGGTGAACCAATTCCAAAATAGGCTCTTTAAATTCAGGAGACATCTGTTCAACATCAGATGGCAGTACAGCATCTACCGGACCCTGAGGGAAAACCTGACCAATGATTGCCTGATCCATATAGACTTTAGTGAGAACTTCACTTGCAAGTACGCTTCAGAGATCCAGTCAGTTCACTTTGGGGGGTCACACAAGCAAGTGACGCTCCACACTGGTGTCCTCTATGTGGGGAAGGAGCCCCCCATCTTCTTCTGCACCATCTCACCCAGCAGAAGGCATGATCCAGCAGCCATATGGGCTTACCTGGACCCCATCCTGGACATGATAAAACATCAGTACCCTGCCGTGCAACACCTTCACTTCTTCAGTGATGGTCCAGCCACACAATATAAACAGAAGGGCAACTTTTACATGGTTTGCACGGAACCCTACAACAAGGGCTTCCAGGGGACTACATGGAACTTTTTCGAGGCCAGTCACGGAAAGGGTGCCCCGGATGGAGTGGGGGGTTCATTAAAGAGGTCAGCCGACCTCTTGGTCCACCACGGGAGAGACATAACGGATGCAATGTCTTTCTACCAGGAGTTGAGGAACTCTGGCAGTCAAATACAGTTGTATTATGTCAGCGAGGAAGAGGTGGAAAGAAAGGCACAGATGATGTCTGGGGTACATCTGGTAACCATAAAAGGAACCATGCGAATGCACCAGGTTATAAGTATCACACCTGGCATCCTAAAATTTAGAGACTTGAAGTTGCATCTGCCAAGCAGTGGAAGGCGTGTGGGATTGCCCATGTTATGGACTCCAAGAAGTCACCCTCCCGACAGTGTTGGCTAATGGCCGTGATCTCTCACCTCCACATCAACCAGGTGTCATCAACCCGGATACCTCAGCTCCACTTCGTCCAGATGTCATCGAGTCTCACCACAGTGGACAGTGGTGCATTGTGAACTATGACGAACAACCATACCCTGGCATTATACTGGATGTCGAAGAACATAATGTGAAAGTTAAGTGCATGCACAGGAATGGAGTAAACAAGTTATACTGGCCAAGCCTAAGAGATGATATCAACTGTTATGGAGATGACCAGATTGTTTGTCTGATGCCAGAGCCGCTGCCAGTGAACAAAAGATCAGTTCAGATTGACCACAGTATCTGGAAGTACTTTAAGGAGCACCTGAATGTATGAAAGTGTCAGATGTGAACTGGCTACTAGTGAAGAAGCCATCAGTGGCTTCAATGGAGACTGGCTCGGAAATGATAACAGATGGACGCAGCACAATAACATGGCAAAGACAAACATATCTCAAGTAAAAGTGAAGAACAGTTAGTATAGGAAATATTTCATCAACATGTTTTACTGCATACAAAATGTTCGTATCAGTGCTGTTGGGAAAACAGTTTTAGTTTTGTGTTCAATGTAAGTGTTTCTAATATTCTAGTGGACATGTTTTGTTTATGACAATGTTGTGTTATGAAAGACACATTTTAGTCAGAAGGCTTGATCTTTCGGTCTTAATCTGGTCAATAACCTTTATTTTATTGTTCATATTAAATTTACACATTTTATGGAATATGAAATTATTTGTAATGTAAAATATTACTAATAAACGTATCAAATTGTTTGAAATAATCGTATGTTTTGTCATTGGTTTCACTTTGCGTCACTGGTGTTACATTGCGTCACTGGTGTTACCGCATGGCATATTGGTTTTCTGGCATCAGAGTTGCCCAGTTTCATAGAATATGGTTTTTGTATCTACCTAACTGTTGCTGCATTCATTAGTAAGCATTTTAAGGATATGATCATTCAATTTTGATCACTCAACCTCAATTATTTCTAATGTTACAACAAAAAACTTTTTCTGTATTTGATTATGTATGCAAATTAAATAGTCAAATTACATTCTGGGAAGCCTGAATTGTCATCTAAAATATAGGTAACACCAGTGACAAAAAAGCAGTGCAAGCATTTTTTAATGTAATGTAGTAAAAATATAAAAATACATTAATCAACCGAGAGTTCAGGGTATATTTGATGGTAAGATAACCTTGCTTTCTGGAACACTCATCAGTTGTTGTTCTTGTGTTTCTCTTTTTTCTCTTTAGTTGTTTCTCTTTCCTTCAGTAATTCTGCTCATTAGCATCAGGTGTCACCACAAATTATCACTTTATTAATCACTTAATTATCTAATTAACTTTAACACTGCTTCACTGCAACTTTAACACTCTGTAGAGTGGGACCATATGTGCTCTGAGCAGTGTAGATTTAACACTGGGGATTTTTCTGTGTACTTACTGCGAGCCAGAATCATTTCCTCTTCTTCTGTCTTCACGTTTTTGCGGGTTTTCATCTCTTTGCAGCATTGCAGGAAGGCCTGGACACACTCTGGCCCATCTACAATATACGTGGCTCTTCGTTCACAGGTGTAGCCGAGTTTATTATCCCTCATACCATCAATGCAGCACTGCTTCAATTCACCAGAGTATTGACCAGCTGAGAAGACAATGAACAATGTAGGTGAACATGGTGAGAATTACTGGGGGGAAAGACAATGTTCCCTAAAACATGAACCGTGAACAGAAAGGTTTGGGAACAGTAAAAAAAAAAAAAAAAAAAAAAAAAAACGATCCCTTTCTGATTTACATTGCAAAAGTAAAATCTGACTAAATTTCAGTTCCTCACCCAGTGTACCAGTGATCTGCAGGAGACTCTCAGCTCTTCGTTTTCTCTTTGCAGTGGCGGGACACTCAGGCTCTAGACGACAATTCATTTGAATGAATTAGTATATTTTAAAAATCACTTGGCAAAGTTTTTATTGAGAATTAACAGAGGTTTAACTCTAATGTGTTTCATTTAAAGTCACCATAAGAGTGATTAGTGTTTCCAATAGTTGGGCTCTTAACTCTTATTATATCTTTTATCTTTTTTGGCCGCTGTGACAGTGTGTTTGTCAAACACATTTGCAGCAGCAAAGAAAGCTAAAATGAAACGAGATCAGGTGATGATGGTTTCCTGTTGATGTATTTATAATCATCATGAAATAACCTGTTTCACTGAAGTCTTTGGAATCTAACAATTGTGTTGATCCATTTAATATTTTCACATAACAAACCCTGTATTTCTGCAGCATGAGATCTAGCAATATTATAACAGTCAGCTTAAAGCTTTTAACAAACATTAGAATTCCGAGGAAACTTGGAATTCCGGCACCACGACAGATATGATGAAGACCTTGACAGTGCACAGAGCAGAAAGTTGCTCCGTCTTCGACTGGTAAATGAAGAGATACCTTGTTGATCACTCTGACAGTGTTTATATTGCAATAATGACCTACTGAATGTACACTGCCGTTCAAAATGTGTTGGTTAGTCAGATTTTTTTTCAGTAAGGATGCATTAAAGTGATAAAAAATGACCTTAAATATACAAAAGATTTCGGTTTCAAATAAATGCTGTTCTTTTGAAATTTTTATTCATCAAAGAATCGTGAAAAAATGTATCATAGTTTCCAAAATATTAAGCAAGAAACTGTTTTCATATTTCTGAAGGATCATGTGACACTGAAGTAATGATTTTTGAAAATTCAGCTTTGACATCACAGGAATAACTTACATTTTGAAATATATTCAAATAAGATCTTAAATTGTAATGCTATTTCACAATGTTACAAGTTTTACTGTATTTTTGATCAAACAAATTCAGCTTTGGTGAGCATGAGCTCTTTATAAAAAAAATGTGTTCCTTTGTGCACTGGCTAAGGAGCATGAGTTAAACTGAAAAAAAGAAAAAGTTTTTCTGAGGTAATGTGTTATGTAATCTTGTTAAAATGGATTTCATAAAATTGGTATTGAAAAAAGTATCGTTCAGGAACCGCTATCGAAATCAAGGTATCGGTATAAAATTTTTTTGAATGATACCCAGCCCTAGAATCACCAAATGAGAAAATCCATTATGGTGATCAGTGTTTGCTTTAGTTGGGCTCTTGACCCTTAAACTAATAACGTTATATTTAGTTTGGCTGCTGTAACTAAGTTATACCAGCCAGATGAACAAAGAGAAAAGTTAATCAGGTGGTGTTGGTTATGTTTTGACATAATCATCATTTGACCTGAATCACAAAACTCATTTAGAGAGTTATGTCTACCTTGTTGATAACAGCAGCCTGTGATTCTACAGTATACTATTTTCAGCATTTTCAATATAATCAAAAACATTTCTTAAATGTTGTTTTGATCAAAAGACTGAAAAATGATTTTACTTGGACACACATACATCAAGAATCAGCCTGTGATTCTCAACAATGGTGACAATAATAAAGCATGTTGCAGTGCATTCTGGGTGCCACCAATCAAAACTCATTCATGGCTCCCATCATGCATTGTGGTATGAATAAATTATGAATTAAATTATTAGTACTTTCCTTTTCCTAATTGAATATTCTTTTTGTCACCATTGTTGAGAATCATACACTGATTCTTGATGTCTGTGTGTGCCTGAAAGAACCTTTTTTTTTTCTTTTTTTTTATCAGAACTTTTAAGAAATCATTTGAATTATATTGAAAAATCTGGATCTTATTCTGTAGAATCACTGTGATGTTGTAATGACCAATATGCATAGTTCCTACATGACGTCACAACATATGGGCATTTGCCGACCCGGCTCCATTTCTGTGGGCAGAACATTAGAAGAAGAAGAAGCTGAAATGAGTTAATTTCGTGATAAAAAGTGAAAATGGTCATCTCCTGCTGGGTCAATGGATGTTCAAATCGTGCCAGAGGTTCAGTTAAATTTGGATTTTACAGTATACCCATCATTAGACTTCATGAATGTGAGAAGACTAAGCTTTTGTCAGAACAACGACGGAGGTTTATGGCTGGCGAGGATAAACAGGAAAGAAACTCCCTCAAAACATGCAAGAATTTGCTCAGAGCACTGACAAAAACAACATTGTTTCCACTGTTCGATCGCGCCCGCGCCTCTCACTCACACACACACACATATTCCAGCATTGCAATCTCAGATTATGTCCCTAAAGAACCTGTGTATAAAGTAGTTCCGCATTACATTAATTAATTTGCACGCAAGTTTTATTTTTTATTTTTATACCGTGTATATTCATGCACCGAACCGTGACGCCCGTACCGTTTCGGTTCAATACGAATACATGTACCGTTCCACCCCTATTCTTCAGTGTACAAATAAGTACATGCATATTACAGAAAGCACCGATGACTGTTTTAAGGGGAACATAGGAATTAAGTTGTGCATGCTATGGCTTTTTAATAGACAGATAGTCTAGCATCATGCTACATACCTTCGCTATGATGACTACTTTTCCATTGATTGCACTTGAGCAAACGTCACCAACCCAACCCTCGGCAAACTGATTGTACGCCTCCAGTGATTTCCAGGCTCAGAATTGCACACATGTGTAAAAACTCCTAGCCAATATCAGATAATGGTACACATGATAATACTGTATCTGAGGCAAAGCTGCATAATCAGTGCTCAGTGCTTCCTTCGTTAGCGCATACGGATCCACACCATTTATGACTGAAATTTTCGCATTGTACCTCTCTCTGTCTTGTGTTAATAAAGTCTCTTTATAATCTCTGTCACTTTGTCTCTTCATGATTTTCGTAACATTATAAACAGAAAGAAATATTCGAAATTTGCTTGTAAAACTTTGTAAACACAGCAGCTTATGCCATCAAAGATGGTGTCTCCGGGGAGGTCACGTGACATTAATTGGCCTGTGGGAAATATGTATACATTTAAGTCAGAGATTAGGCTCTAAATGAGATCAGTGATTCAGGTCAAATGATGATTATATTAAAATATAACCAACACCACCTGTTCACCTTTTCTCTTTGTTCATCTGGCTGTTATAACTCAGATACAGCAGCCAATCTAAAGTTAAACATTTAAAGGTCAACTGCCCAACGAAATCAAACACTGATCTCCATAATAATGACTAAATTGTGTGATTTTCTCCTTTGGTGATGCTGCTTGTTAACATCAGGTGTCTTCAATAATGGTTAATCATCACTCAATCAATCACTTAACTAGCTCATTAACTTTAACACTCATATTTTAACACTTTAACACTCTTGAGTCTGAAGCCAAATAAACTCCCAGGAGAGTTCATTTAACACTGGAGTTTTTGCTGTGCAGCTGATTTCACTAATTAGTTCTCTCCTGCTGAATTAACAAATCCAGGTGATTGGAACAAAATACTGAGGAGGATTTTTACTTTCTGAACCTGGACTTTCCACCTCTGCGAGTCAGCATCGTCAACTTCATCTTGACAGCCGACACTAACATAGAAAACACTTGTTTATTAATAAACAATTAAAATGTCTCCTTGCTATATTTTACATTTACAGTGAGGAAAATAAGTATTTGAACACCCTGCTATTTTGCAAGTTCTCCCACTTGGAAATCATGGAGGGGTCTGAAATTGTCATCGTAGGTGCATGTCCACTGTGAGAGACATAATCTAAAAAAAAATCCAGAAATCACAATATATGATTTTTTAACTATTTATTTGTATGATACAGCTGCAAATAAGTATTTGAACACCTGTCTATCAGCTAGAATTCTGACCCTCAAAGACCTGTTAGTCTGCCTTTAAAATGTCCACCTCCACTCCATTTATTATCCTAAATTAGATGCACCTGTTTGAGGTCGTTAGCTGCATAAAGACACCTGTCCACCCCATACAATCAGTAGGAATCTAACTACTAACATGGCCAAGACCAAAGAGCTGTCCAAAGACACTAGAGACAAAATTGTACACCTCCACAAGGCTGGAAAGGGCTACGGGGAAATTGCCAAGCAGCTTGGTGAAAAAAGGTCCACTGTTGGAGCAATCATTAGAAAATGGAAGAAGTTAAACATGACTGTCAATCTCCCTCGGACTGGGGCTCCATGCAAGATCTCACCTCATGGGGTCTCAATGATCCTAAGAAAGGTGAGAAATCAGCCCAGAACTACACGGGAGGAGCTGGTCAATGACCTGAAAAGAGCTGGGACCACCGTTTCCAAGGTTACTGTTGGTAATACACTAAGACGTCATGGTTTGAAATCATGCATGGGACGGAAGGTTCCCCTGCTTAAACCAGCACATGTCAAGGCCCGTCTTAAGTTTGCCAATGACCATTTGGATGATCCAGAGGAGTCATGGGAGAAAGTCATGTGGTGAGACCAAAATATAACTTTTTGGTCATAATTCCACTAAACGTGTTTGGAGGAAGAAGAATGATGAGTACCATCCCAAGAACACCATCCTTACTGTGAAGCATGGGGGTGGTAGCATCATGCTTTGGGGGTGTTTTTCTGCACATGGGACAGGGCGACTGCACTGTATTAAGGAGAGGATGACCGGGGCCATGTATTGCAAGATTTTGGGGAACAACCTCCTTCCCTCAGTTAGAGCATTGAAGATGGGTCGAGGCTGGGTCTTCCAACATGACAATGACCCAAAGCACACAGCCAGGATAACCAAGGAGTGGCTCTGTAAGAAGCATATCAAGGTTCTGGCGTGGCCTAGCCAGTCTCCAGACCTAAACCCAATAGAGAATCTTTGGAGGGAGCTCAAACTCTGTGTTTCTCAGCGACAGCCCAGAAACCTGACTGATCTAGAGAAGATCTGTGTGGAGGAGTGGGCCAAAATCCCTCCTGCAGTGTGTGCAAACCTGGTGAAAAACTACAGGAAACGTTTGACCTCTGTAATTGCAAACAAAGGCTACTGTACCAAATATTAACATTGATTTTCTCAGGTGTTCAAATACTTATTTGCAGCTGTATCATACAAATAAATAGTTAAAAAATCATACATTGTGATTTCTGGATTTTTTTTTTTAGACTATGTCTCTCACAGTGGACATGCACCTACGATGACAATTTCAGACCCCTCCATGATTTCTAAGTGGGAGAACTTGCAAAATAGCAGGGTGTTTAAATACTTATTTTCCTCACTGTACATGAATGCGTCATCACCGCACCTGTGGGGGATGGTGCAATTTTTGTTGGTTACATGGAGATACATGGAAAGCTACATGGAGATACATGGAAAAATATGCACCAAACAAGCCACTTTGAAATTTTGCTGTTTTCATGAATACAAAAGTTGGGTGACTCTCCCCCTAGACTAAAAAAACATGGATGACCCTCCCCTCAACAAAGAATAAAAAGACATGAACAAACCTCCCCTATTTTCCTCAGGTGGTCCATTCCATAAATACCGAACGGTCCCTTAAAAAAACAAAACTTAATCCTACAACAGATGACAACTACAGAATTTTATTTTATTTATTTATTTATTTATTTTATTTTTTTCAAGCATAAACAATGAAAAAGTGTACAATATGTACAACATAAAACAATAATTGAAAAAACACTGATGATCCAACAAATAAAATTCACCACTGCTTGAAAAGGAGTGGGCTGAATTTTATTTGTTGGATCATCAGTGTTTTTTCAATTATTGTTTTATGTTGTACATATTGTACACTTTTTCAAAGAATAGTCTCCTTTCTTCCTTTTCTGTGAAATACTCCTGAAAGAGTTGTATTCAATCCACTTTTCTCTCACAGAATGACCTACTTGACAAAATTGGACACTCTACGAAGATCATCCATTGCAGTCTGTTGTTGAAACTCTTCAGCTGACAAGAGCAAACTCCAATGTCATATTCTATGCAGCTCGACTAAGCCTCTGCAGATAATCCAGAATGTGACAGCATGTCTGGTCTTCAATCAGCTAAAGAGGACCCAAAGTCACACCCCTCCTGATCTCACTAGACTGACTCCCAGTGGCAGCCAGGATCATACTTAAAATTTTGATGTTGACTTTCAAGACTGACACTGGAACTGCACCTCCATACCTCAATTCACCCTAAGAGTATGTGCTCCCTCCCTCCAGATAGGGTAACTGAAATAGGGGCGCCTTGGTGTTCCTTCACAATGAGGCACAAAGTCACTTTCCAAAATCTTCATGTCTGCTAAATGCATGTAAATATAGATACTGACCTGGTGACAACTTGACCCAGTCTTCCCTATTTACACAATTCCTGACAAATTATGACAATGTGATAGCCTGACGTTGTCATACTCAGATTCTAGTCAAAATATGAGTCTGATACTGGTCCACTGGGCTGTGATTATGGGGCGTGTTTCAACCGAACCAGGAAGGAAAATGCCACTGCACTCAATTGGATAGACCTACAACCAATCAGAGCAACAGAGTGAGTGACGTATGTTCTTCATTCATCTTTCAGATCGACAAATTCCTTGATCGCGGTTCTCTGTTCCTCTTTTCAAATTTATGCGCTGTCGATATCTTCTATAACAGACGCGATGGCGGAATCTACACATAATGTTTCATAAACAAAGTTCGGGAGGAGCACGTTCAAATAATCAATCCAATCAACTTGTCATCAAACAATTACCGTCTACCCTATCAGCATGAAAGGGAGCATATATTTATTCACTCTGTCAACTCACCTAACAATCTTTGACAGTTTCCAGCATCCCTCCACTCACTCTTGGCTTGTTCTTCCACAGCCTGGAATACGGGGGGAGCCCTTTGGGCTCGGGCCGAATACCGACCCCAGAGCCCTCTCCTCGGACAGTACGCCAAATATGCTTTTATTCTATCTGACTTATTTGTAAGTGTGAAATCTCAATTCTCCAGCGGCAGTAACCTTAGTTGTGAACGAATTCGACCCAAGCACTCGTTGGTGACATGGATGCTTACGTTACTGTTGTCATCGTATAAAGCCCACCCTGACAATTTGATTGGTTCGAACAGCTTTTGGACGGAACAGCTCCACAGCGGATTGAGTCCAGACCGAACTTCCCGACCTAAAAATGTTGTGGGCGGGGCTAAGTTCGGCTGGTATCCAGGCTAACAATGTGAAGTAATGAACATAAACATTCATACAAAAATTCATAATTCCAGTTTTGCATCAAAATGTGTTTTCTATATATCGCCAATCATCACCCAAAACTCAGTTTTAATACCCATACTTGTCAGACCAGAGATGCACTCCTTAAAATAACCCTCAGAAATCTATTTGTTCAGTGAATAAAGCTAATATTGTCATGGTTTGGGTTTTGTTTTCTTGTTCTTGTCATTGTCATGTTTATGTGTCTTGTCTTGTGATTCCCTGTTTGTCATGTGATCCTGTCATGTGTCTTGTCATTGGTTAATCGTCTGGTTCATTGTTCACAGGTGTCCCTTGTCTAGTAATTAATCTGTGTATTTAAGCCCTCATGTTTGCCCTGTGTCTTTGTTAAGTATTGTATGAATGTTTTGAGTTGTGAATGGTTCTTGTCCTGGTTCTTGTCCAGTTTCTTGTTCTTGTTTTGAGTTACCAGTTTCCAGCCTTTGTTTTATGTTTGATAATTAAAGTTGCATTTGGGTTCTCTATATCTTGCCTCTAGTGGATTTTGTTACAAATATAATAATTTTTTCATTAGCTGAAATAAATTTGTTTATTTGTTCATTTGTTTTTTTTTTTTTTTTTTTTAAACCTGTTCTGGTGTTGGTTCCTCCTGCAGTGTGTGACTCAAACATCAGACCTGCATCAGTGAAAACCCCCATACTCTCCCTTCCACCTCCTGCTGTACAGCCGGTGTCATGCTTCTCTATGACGTCCCAGATCTAAAGGTGCAAAAAGACACCAGTTATGTACGTTTTATGCCAGAAACGGGGAGATTAGATGTTTTCGCAATGACGTCTGAAGAAGGTCCTTCACCTGAGTCTGAGTGAGTCTGTTCTTGTTAAGGACATGCACAGCCTTGTCAACCGCCACCAGCCCAACTCTAGCTCCAGGATCTCCAGTTATCTGCAGCTTGACCTCATCTCCTGTTTCATAGGTATTCATCTTGTTCTTCACCTGAAGCTTGAGCTGTCATTAAAATGAGAGATGCTGTGTCAGTCAAACAGACTTAAGGGTAAGTTCACCCAAAAATGAAAATTATGTCATTAATTACTCCCCTTCATGTCGTTGCAGACCTGTAAGACCCTCGGAATGCAAATTAAGATATTTTTGATGAAATCTGAGAGTTACAGAGTACATCTGAGATCTCTCCATAGACTGCAACGTCATGGCAACTTTCAAGGCCCAGAAAGGTAGTAGAGACATCGTTAAAATAGTCCTAAATATGACTACAGTGGTTCAACCTTAATGTTATGAAGCGACGAGAATACTTCTTGTGCATCTTACGATAATACTTCTTAAGAAAGCTCTCGGATTTCTTCAAAAATATTATATATTCATTTGCATTCTGAGGGTCTTACGGGTCTGGAACAACATGAAGGGGTGTAATTAATGGCAGAATTTTCATTTTTGGGTGAACTATCAATTTAGTTGCTTGGCATATCAATCATTTCTTGTGATGGTTGACCCACCGTTCCCATGCACGTGTCCTTCACGTCGACCCAGACTGAATCAGACACCACCTCAGACGAGCCCACATGGTAATAAGCCACAAAGCGGAAGGACGGCACCATGTCTCTGGTTACAGGTAGAGACAGAGTCACTAGAGCTTGTCCTCTCCTCTTGAACCTGTCTGCTTGAACAATCTGACCTTTACTTAAGATCTGTAAATGAGGAAGATGAGTTAACAGTATTTATGACATTCATATGATTTCAAACACAAGCTGTGGTGGTAATCATATATTGATATAATAAATACATTTGTGGTGCAGCTTTAGAAATAACCATAATCGTTACCATGTATGTGTAATCTTGATCTTTGACTCCTGGACTTTGTCCTGTGTTGAGATTGACTGTCATTTGACCATCGATCTGAAGCTCTGCAGCATCAATGCCGACGTGCAGGTAGTTGTTGGAGCCGCCTTTGGGAATGTAAGCGAGAGCCGTCATCGTCTTCACTGCCTGCTGTTCGTTGCTTAATTGTGGATCTTTGGTCTTTGCCTGGAAAGAATACATTTGTTTTCTAATGTGCTATGTAGTATATGCTCCATTGATTGTTCAACATATGTTAACTGACATATGTTAACATGTGTGACCCTGGATGACAAAACCAGTCACAAGTAGCACGGGTATATTTGTGGCAATAGCCAACAATACATTGTATGCAGAGGTGTAAAGTCCAGGTTCATACACAGGGGGGTTGCTCAGGTTGCCCGGGCAACTCCCCATATGCCCTTCTCGACTCACGTTGCCCTTCCGAGGGGGAAAATAAATAAATAAATAAATCGTACAATGGATGCAGAATTTCACGTAGGCCTAGAAAAAAAAAAAAAAAATGCAAAGCCTCATTCACTTCCATTCGGGCACCGAAAGTGAAAGTCAGTAGGAGAAGGGCAAACTCTGTTTACATAGCTGTAGCGCTGCATGCGACCAGTGTAGCACGCAATCATACTACAAATCTTGCGTAGTTGCCCAGTTACCATACGTACCATCAGAACTGAATACAAGCAAGAAGCACAACTGAATGTACGGGAAGCCAAAAGGTTAAAAAAGGATTGTATTTTTTCCCGAAATTTAAGCGTTTTTTTTATTTATTTATTTATTAGAAGCAAGTTTTTCCCCATCTGTCAATTCAATCCAGATTATTTCTTTTCAAATAAAAAAATAAAAAAAATAAAAATAATAATAATAATAAATAATTTTTTCAGGTCAGAGCAACTGCCCCTCAAAATTCCTGTGCACGTCCCTGTTCATACAGTAAAAGTCCTCCTCAGTATTTTGTTCCAATCACCTGCATTTGCTAATTCAGACAGGAGAGAGAACTAATTAGTGAAATCAGCTGATTGAGTTCATGGGTGGAATAAACATATCTGCCATATATGAACAGACTTCTACTTTCTGACCCCTGGACTATACACCTCTGATTGTATGAGTCAAAATTATTGATTTTTCTTTTATGCCAAAAATCATTTGAATATTATGTAAAGATCATGTTCCATGAAGATATTTTTTAAATTTCTTACCATAAATATATAAAATATTTCTTTTTGTGAGTAAATGCAGCACAATCGCAATCATAAATGGACAACTTAAAAGGCGATTTTCTCAATGTTTAGATTTTTTTGCACCCTCAGATTCCAGATTTCAAATAGTTGTATCTCAACCAAATATTGCCCTAACAAACCATTATTTATGTATTCAGCTTTCAGTTGATTTATAAATCTCAATTTTGAAAAATTGACCCATGTGACTGGTTTTGTGGTCCAGGGTCACATATGTTAATTCTCCACTAGTTCACCAGTGAAAGTGACTGAACATTAGTTGAGTTTGCAGGTCTTACAGTGATCTGCAGTGTAGAAGATCCTCCTGGAGTGTTGACGGTAACCTTTGCAATGCCATTGGCTCTTGTTTGACCTTTGACCCCTCCAGGATTGACCTCCACTACCACATTTTCCGCAGGAGTCTGGTCAGGATTTGTTACGTAAACCTTTTATAGAAGCCAGAGCAAAAATTAATGAAATTCTTCCATAGTTTCCACAACCTTTCAGATTCTAATTGTAAAATTGTAAATCAGTGACAGATTTCCAGGATGAAATGTTGTAACATTGCCGGCAACTTAGCGTTACAAGCAATGGCATTGAGTGAGCCATTAATTTGAGAACTGCTCAAATATATGCAAATGACAGGTGAAAAATGCCAATTGCTAAAAGGTTCGAATAGTTAAATCTGTCATGAGTGTTTCAAAATCTGCCATTTGTTCAATATTTTGGTGCTGATGTGGGAATGTTATCTTAACAGTATCCTAATGGTAACATAAAAGCAATAGCTTGTGTGAACAGCAGATATGGTGTGTCTTACTAGAATAGCCAATCTGCTAATTTTATACTAATTTACAGAGTTTAATGTGTAAAATCAGCTACTGTTTCATACCGAGACGCTGAAGGGCATCCCAAGTTTGAAGAATTGTGGTGTTTTTTTGAAGTGGATGGTGTACGGTGACGTCACAATCTGAATGCCTCTCCTTTCTGCTTTCACCATTTCACTGCCTGAAACACACACACACACACACACACACACACACACACACACACACACGCACACACGCACGCACACACACAATTAACCTCTATAAAATCACACACATGCATGTAAACATGTGCATACAGATGTACAGTATCTGTTGAGTCTTACCACTTTCTGTTAAAAGACTGACTGAAACATAGATTGATCGTCCAACCAGCTGGTTAATGTCTGGAAAGGTCTTAGTGATCATCTCCCTGCTCAGTTCTGCTGTACCTTCTCCTTCCCTAATCTATTCATATGAGAAAAAGGCCAATTTCCGACAATATCATATCATAGTAATATACCATAGAAAACAAAAATAGCCTACAGGAATATACTGTAAATCAACAGTGCTCAAAATCAACACTCAGAGGCTGTTTTCCCAATCACACCCTATACCCTCATTCACTATTCCCTACATTAGTTCACTAATATTGTCCCCTTGACAGAGTGAATGAAAAGAAGTGAGTGAATTGAGAAACTGATGAACACCTGATAAGCAGAATAACTGAAGGACAGAGAAACAAGAACAGAAAAACGAGAAATACAAGAACTACAACTGACTTCCAGCCACCGAGTGTGAAACCAGTTTACAAACCAGTTTAACATTATTTCTTTCCTACATGTACAAAAGTTCTTGTTGAGAATTAACAGATATTTAGTTGTTGATGTTTTATTGAATATAATAAGGTTATTCACCATATTTTGCTTTAGTTGGTCTCTTGACCCTTGACTTTATAACATTTAGTTTTGCTCTGGCTGCTGTAACTATGAGTTTATAAAACACATTTGTTATGGCAATAAAAAGTCAAGAGGAAAGTTTATCAGGTGTTTTAGGCTGTTGAGGTGATGTCATAATCATCCTGGATATGTCTGATTCTCTGATCACACCAGTATATAAGCTTTGAATTTGTGGGTGTTTAATGTTTATGGTACATCTGTTAATCTACAACATGAAATAAAGCAATATATCTGTTATCAGTTATTCTGTAGTCACCATGATAGAGATCAGTACTTTAGTTGGGCTCTTGACCCTTGACTATAAGTTAACATTAGTTTCTCTCTGGCTGCTGTAATGGTGAGTGTATAAAACACATTTGTTATGGCAAGAAAAAGCCTAGAGGAAGTTGATCAGGTGTTTTTGGCAGTTGTGGTGATGCCATAATCATCCTGGACATGTCTGATTCTCTGATCACACCAGTATATAAGCTTTGAATTTATGGATATTTAATATTTGTTACTCATATATCTGTGAATCTACAACATGAAATCCAGCAATGTTTCTGTTAAGATTTATTGTGAAAAATATTAAAATAATATAGTGCATTAATACATTTCAAACTCTTTGATTAAGACACAGACAGACATCAACAATCAGCACATGAATCTCAACAATGGTGACAATCAAAAGTTTCATGTCGCAATGCATGCTGGGTTACTGGATAGTATAAAACTCACAACATGCACTGCAGCATGAATAAAAAAATATTGCCACCATTGTTGAGAGACATGTGCTGATTTTTGATATCTCTGTGTTTCTGCAAGACAGTGTAGCTATGTTTATTTGGTTGTGCATGATCTGTTAAAGGGTTAGTTCACCCAAAAATGAAAATTCTGTCAGTAATTACTCACCCTCATGTTGTTCCAACCGCGTAAGACCTTCGTTCATCTTCGGAACATCAATTAAGATATTTTTTGATGAAATCTGAGCCCTGTCTCACTTCTCCATAGGCTGCTAGGTGACTGAAACTTGCTGGCCCAGAAAAGTTATTAAAGAGATCGTTAATATAGTCCAAGTGACTACAGTGGCTTAATCTTAAGTATATCAAGCGACGAGAATACTTTTTGTACGCAAAAACAAACAAAAATAACGACTTTATTCCACTATTCATTTCCTTCTCTCTGGGCCTCTAGTTGGTTCACGTAGTGTTTTTGCGCAGCGCGTCTGTGTTGCACGTCACCACGTAGGCTCACAATTGGCCGAAGCTGGTCATGTGTGTGATGCGTGTTGACGTGCAACACAGACGCGCAGCGCAAAAACACTACGAGGCCCAGAGAGAAGGAAATGAATAGTGGAATAAAGTCGTTATTTTTGTTTGTTTTTGCGCACAAAAAGTATTCTCGTAGCTTGATATACTTAAGATTAAGCCACTGTAGTCACTTGGACTACGGTATATTAACGATCTCTTTAATAACTTTTCTGGGCCAGCAAGTTTCGGTCACCTAGCAGCCTATGGAGAAGTGAGACAGGGCTCAGATTTCATCAAAAATATCTTAATTTGTGTTCCGAAGATGAACAAAGGTCTTACGCGGTTGGAACAACATGAGGGTGAGTAATTACTGACAGAATTTTCATTGTTGGGTGAACTAACCCTTTAAAGAAATTCATTATTGTAAATGATTGCTAGTTTCACAGTGGTGATAATATAATCCTTTTGATACAGAATTAAACTCTGAATGAGATTAGTAAATGAACAGGTTGATGAATGAACTGCGTTCCGGCACCTCAGATAAATTAATAAATAAATAGATTCAAATCAAATCATTCTCATTAAATTCAATAATAATCATCATTCATCAAATCAAAACTGAATATCACCCCCTGCCCCGCATTCACAAACAAGCTTCCCGACGTTATGTTCTCAGTCACGATTCTCCTGTCTGATTTTAGTGCATCTACCGGTTCACTCCTCCCCTCCCCGCTGAACGCCACACAGCAAAATCCCCAGAGTTAAATTAACTCTGCTCAGAGAACATTCTCAGAGAGTTAAAATAACTCTAAACAGAGTTAAAGTTAATGAGATACTTAAGTGATTAATTAAGTGATGATTGGGCATTAATGATGAACACCTGCTGTCAACAAGCAGAATCACTGAAGGAAAGAGAAACACAAGAACTACAATTGACTTCCAGCCACAGCCTTAGATGAAATCAACTGAAGACAAAATAAAACATTAAATCTCTCAAGATCTCAGCAGAGGAGGATTAAACAACTCCACAAACAGCATTACCAGCTTCACTTATTACTAACCAGACTGACTTTATTTATGTCATACGTTTACAGAAGTTCTTATTGTGAATTAACATAGGTTTAGATGTTGACGATTTATTGAAAATGGTTGGTCACCATTATGGTGATGAGTGTTTCCTTTAGTTGGGCAGTTTGACTCTTAACTTATTTTTTTGTGAATTTGTGTTATTTGTAACAGTTTTTTTTTTTTTCTAAGACACAGACATCAAGAATCAGCATATGAATCTCAACAATGGTGACATGTTTCATGCCGCAATGCATCCTGGGAGCCATGAGTTTTATACTATTGTGGCTCCCAGCATGCATTGCAGCATGAAGCATGTCACCATTGTTGAGATTCATATGCTGATTATTGATGTCTTTGTCTAAAAAAATAAAATAAAAAAAATCCCTATAATGTATTTTAAAAATCTAAATTCAGAATGTCTGGTCTTTGGCTATAGAGTACTGTTAGTGAATATAATCTATTAACATCAAATAATCACTTTTAGACAGCTGAGATCTTGTTGACAGCAGGTGTTCATCATTAATGCCCAATCATCACTTAATTAATCACTTAAGTATCTCATTAACTTTAACTCTGATTCAGAGTTATTTTAACTCTCTGTAGAGAGGGACCAAATGTTCTCTGAACAGAGTTAATTTAAAGGGATAGTTCACTTTGAAATTAATTTTTTATATGTTTTAGCTTACCTCAAGGGCATCCAAGATGTAGGTGTCTTTGTTTCCGCAGTAGTTTCAATTTTGATATTTTTAGGTCAAACCGTTCTTGTCTGTCAGTCATATAATGCAGGTCTGTGGTCACTGTCTCAAAACTCAAGCACAGAGTCCAAATTAAAACAATTCCCCATCGTCCAAATGAAACAATTCCCCATCATAAGTACACATTGATGGCCTAAGACACGAAACGAGCGGTTTGTGTGAGAAAACGAACAGTATTTATATTGTTTTTAGCTCTTGAAAACAGCACACGTCCAAATGGTCTGACGACGCGGGCGAGTATAGATGTATACATAGATGTCGCCTTGGCTACGGTTTCGTTCCAATGAACTGCAGTAGCGAAGGCGACATCTAGTGTATACATCTATACCCGCATAGATATATACAATAGATGTCGCTTTGCTACGGTTTCGTTCCAATGAACTGCAGTAGCCAAGGCGACATCTATGTATACATCTATACTCGCCCGCGCCGTCAGACCATTTGGACGTGTGCTGTTTTCAAGAGCTAAAAACTATATAAATACTGTTCGTTTTCTCACACAAACCGCTCGTTTCGTGTCTTAGGCCATCAATGTGTACTTATGATGGGGAATTGTTTCATTTGGACGATGGGGAATTGTTTTAATTTGGACTCTGTGCTTGTGGTTTGAGACAGTGACCACAGACCTGCATTATATGACTGACAGACAAGAACGGTTTGACCTAAAAATATCAAAATTGAAACTACTGCGGAAACAAAGACACCTACATCTTGGATGCCCTTGAGGTAAGCTAAAACATATCAAAAATTAATTTCAAAGTGAACTATCCCTTTAACTCTGGGGATTTTGCTGTGCAGCGATTACTAATGCGTAAAATGCTCTCATGGTGGTTGAGCGCATTAAAGTTAGTTTTAGGTTCAATATTTGCCTGACATTTGTTTTCCCTTGTAATATTTTTTATTATTAGGGCCCAAGCCCTGAAAGGGCGAATGCCCTATTGTTTTCGTTAGGATTATTTGTTGTTATTATTATTATTATTATTATTATTATTATTTTCTACTTCTCTGGCACTTTTGGGGCCCTTAACATGCTCGAAAACTCTTGAAACTTTGCACACAGGTTAGAACCCACGGCCATCAGGGCCGGGCTGAAGCTGGTACCCGGGCGTGGCAGGGGGGCTCAACAGAGCCCCCTTGAATGGGGTCCGAAAACTTGGTCGTTAAGAGTCTCAAAAGCTTCAAAAAAGAATATTAAAGTTTGCCCTTCCGATATAATATTACAGTATCTAAGATATCAATAATCATTTCACAGGTCTACATCTGCCGTGTGTCTACATTATACACATAAAATCTGAAGCAAATCGGGTAAAAATAAGAGGGAGATTTCAAAGCATTTTGAAAATGACACACTTCCTGCTGCCAGTTGGTGGCGCTATAACTTTGACTCACAATAGTCACATCCTTGTGTTCGGCCTCTTACAACGAACACACTGCTGAAGTTTCATCAAGATCAGTCAATGTATGCTGAAGTTATAATACGCTTCTTGTTTCTCTTTTCTCACCATAATTTAGTTTCCTCGCCACGGCCAAACCGTTCGAGATATCAAAAATTCGCCCGCAATTTATCATCCTCAATGTCTTAACTTCATGTTGACCGAGTTTGGTCGCGATTGGATGAATTCTCTAGGAGGAGTATTTCAAATTCCAGAGGACGCATTTTTCAAAAAACCCTGTGAGGTGCAGGGTGCGAGGGCCCTTTTCATCACTGCTTGCAGCTTCAATTCCTTATGAATTTGTTTAACCTTCAAAAGCCCTAAAGATCACATATGTAGGTCAGAGAAATCCAAATTTTCTCGGGGGAGCATGCCCCTGAACCCCCCTAACTACCTCACATTTGAGTCCGTACACAGCAAAATCCCCAGTGTTAAATTAACACTCCTCAGTGTACATATTGTGGACACATATGTACACTGAGGGTGTTAAAAATTAACACTGAAGCAGTGTTGAAGTTAATGAGATAATTAAGTTAACACTGAAGCAGTGTTGAAGTTAATGAGATAATTAAGTGATTAATTAAGTGATGTCACCATTATGGTGACCAGTGGTTGCTTTAGTTGGGCTCTTGACCCTTTATTATTTAACATTAGTTTTTTCTCTGGATGCTCCAGCTCTGTGCTTATAGAGCATATGTGTTGTGGCAAGAAAAACTATGATTTGGGCTTTGTTTCCTGAAAGCATCGCAAGCCTAATTTGATCGTATAGACCATTTGTTGCAGTTGGTCTGTGATCAAGTTAGGCTTAAGATGCTATTGGGAAACACAGCCCTGGTTATGTTTTGATGATGAAATTTCTAGTGACCTGATTTACTGATGGCACCCATCATTATAAACTGATTATCTAAATGTTTTATTAATTTTTCACTACAGTAATTACTTCCAGCACTGTTTTAAAGATCTGAAGGATTTAAAATCACACACAGACATCAATAATCTACATATGAATCTCAACAATGGTGACAATCAAACAAATGCTTAATGTTGCAGTGCATGATGGGAGCCACCAATCAGAACGCATCAATGGCTGACATCATGCATTGCAGCATGAATAAATTATGCAGCTGAATTGTCCTGTAATTTTAATTGTTTTTCCTGTTTGCTTTTATTTTGCTATTGTTTTGTTCTGACTTTAGTAGCTTGTTTTGTGATGTTCAGAGTTGATCTGTTTGTCACTAGTTTGTTTTTTGTCACCATTGTTGAGATTCATATGCTGATTCTTGATGTCTGTGTGTTTAAACACAATAACTTCTTTGCTCAAAGTATTTTCAAAATTTTTCATATTGCTGTTGGATCTCAAACTGTAGAATCTCAGAGCTACAATCACCAATACTAAAACAAGACATCAAGCATATAGTCAAAAATTTAGCTTCTGAATGACATCAGTGAATCAGGACACTACATGATAATGTTTTTATCATCAAAACATATTGTGAGCAGGTCATGTTTTCTCTTGCAGTAACAAATGTGCTTTATAAACACAGAGTTGTAGCAACCAGAGAAAAACTAATATTAAAAAATGAAAAGGGTCAAGAGCCCAACTAAAGCAAACACTGACCACCATAATGGTGACTTGAAAAGAAAAATTCCATAAAACATTACCGTCTAAACTTCTGTTAAATCTCAAGAACTTTTGTCGATGTATGACAGAAATAAAGTCAAACTGGTAATAATAAGTGCAACAATGTGCAATGACTCGAAGTCAGTTGTAGTTCTTGTGTTTCTCTTTTTTCTGTTATTGTTTTTTTCTCTTTCCGTCAATGATTCTGCTTATTAACATCAGGTGTCACCACTAATGGCCAATCACTTAATTAATCACTTAATTATCTCATTAACTTCAACACTGCTTCAGTGTTAATTTTAACACCCTGTAGTGTGGACACATATGTACACTGAGGAGTGTTAATTTAACACTGGGGATTTTGCTGTGTACATTGTGAAAAACAAGGTTGTGTTCCATATTGTGGTGTGATGGTGCCACAGTGACACTCTTGTCCCGAAAAGTATTGCTATACCACGATACTCAATATGTAGTCCCACGGTGAGTCATTTTGTATGATGTATGACAGAAATAAAGTCATAGTTAATAATAAGTGTAATAATGTGTAATGGCTGGAATTCAGTTGTATTTATTGTGTTTCTCTATTTTCTGTTCTTGTGTTTCTCTTTCCTTCAGTGATTCATCACTAATGCTCAACAATCACTTACATATTCACTTAATTATCTCACTGCAACACTGTCTCCATGTTACTTTTACTCTTTGTAGTGTGGATTTCCTTGTGGGGTTGAAAGGGTTAACAGTGTAAGATAAAAAGACACACCCACTGAATGTATTTTAACAGTAACAAACTGTAAATTATAAAAGAGGTATATACTGGTGACACTGTTGCCAGTAGTTAAATGTAAAATGTATATATTTTTTTTAATTAATGTATCCAACCTGAGCTCTCTGCAGAGAGGCAGGAATACTTGTTTTCTTCTCACCGACCATCACACCAAACTCCACAAACGCATGTCCTTCCACCTTCTGTCCAAACAGGTACCTATAAAAGCACATACAATTTCTTCTGTAAAAACTGAACAGTGACGACGACTGTCCCTGATCCACATCCACTTTCATTATATAGAAACATTAGCTTGGACATTTTCTGTTCCTCAGAAGAAGGAAATAAGACATTTTACCATTTAACTTCGATCTGACCATTAAAATTACGTTAGCTGGTGTAACCCAATGATGTCAGTTTGGGCTTGCCCAGAGCAGAACCACACTGCCAATCCAAACTGTATGCTAATTGTTAATTACCTTTGACCGAAGTGGTCCTGACAGAATTACATACAAATCTATTTCAAATCAGTGTTTACTCACATTATAGATTTATTTTCAATACAATAAAGCAGAACATATTTTGTCTTACTTGGCTTCAATGTCGACTGTCAGGCTCTCGTCACCCACATAGAAGAATGACTTACTGGGTTTTAATTTCACTTCAAATGTTGGAAGCACTATAAACCAAACCAGAAAAAAGACACAAATAAAAAAAATAAATAAATAAATAAAAAAAATTAAAAGCATTCTAGTTAACACAGCCTGTATCACACAGCAAAATCCCCAGTGTTAAATTAACACTCCTCAGTGTACATATGTGTCCACATTACAGGGTGTTAAAATTAACACTGAAGCAGTGTTGAAGTTAATGAGATAATTAAGTGATTAATTAAGTGATGATTGAGCATTATTGAAGATACCTGATGTTAATAAGCAGAATCATTGACGGAAAGAGAAAAAACAATAACAGAAAAAAAAGAAACACAAGAACTACAACTGACTTCGAGTCATTACACATTGTTGCTCTTATTATTACCAGTTTGACTTTATTTCTGTCATACATCGACAAAAGTTCTTGAGATTTAACAGAAGTTTAGACGGTAATGTTTTATGGAATTTTTCTTTTCAAGTTACCATTATGGTGGTCAGTGTTTGCTTTAGTTGGGCTATTGACCCTTATCATTTTTTAATGCAATGTTTTTGGGAAACACAGCCCAAATCATAGTTTCTCTTGCCACAATAAATGTGCTTTATAAACACAGAGTTGTAGCAACCAGAGAAAAACTAATGTTAAAAAGTAAAGGGTCAAGAGCCCAGCTATAGCAAACACTGGTAACCATAATGGTGACATGAAACAAAACATTCCATAAAACATTACCATCTAAACGTCTGTTAAATCTAAATAAGACCGTGTGTAGATGTATGACAGAAATAAAGTCAAACTGGTAAAATAATAAGTGCAATAATGGTTCAAAGTCAGTAGTTCTTGTGTTTCTCTTTTTTCTGTTCTTGTTTCTCTTTCCTTCAGTGAGTCTGCTTGTTATCATCAGGTGTCACCACTAATGGCCAATCATCACTTAATTAATCACTTAATTATCTCATTAACTTCAACACTGCTTCAGTGTTAACTTAATTATCTCATTAACTTCAACACTGCTTCAGTGTTAATTTTAACACTCTGTAGTGTGGACACATATGTACACTGAGGAGTGTTAATTTAACACTGGGGATTTTGCTGTGCAGGGCTATTCAAATGGTGGCCTGCCAATCATCTCCATCCGGCCCGATGGCACCCGATGGCTCCCTCCTCCTCTTTTCCTGGCGGTGCGGCTAATTTAGTTTGATACTCGCTCCGATTGACCTGAGAAATGTTTTACATGCAAATATTTCAGCAGTTATTATATGTGTCCCGAATTTCTGTCGACTGAATAATCATTTGTGAATGAATCATTATTTTGGTTTGATTCTGTCTAAACGCGCTTGCATAATGGAACTATTCGGATTCATTTGGACCGCTCCGTCACTGAATCACCTGAAGCGGTTTCTCAGTCAGGACAGTAACAACAAATAGCGCTGTTTTCAGTTGTTTCACTAGTTGTTTCAACACGAACACAGAACAGAGTCTGTAAAACAAATTTTTAAGCAATTAAAGCTGTGTCACACACAGATACTCAGTGCAGTTACATGACCAGTCCAGTCTAGTCTAGTCATCTAGTCTGTTCTCCTGCTGTCTAAAACTACATACAGTCAAGTTAGTTTGACCCGAGAGCATGGTCATTCTGACTGAATCTGATATGATCTGACACTGATTACCTGAAAGAATCATTAATCTTTGTTTTAACCTTTTTAATCTTTGTGTTTCAAGTGTCTGTGAACACAAACATGCCGCAGTGTCGTGAAACCCCATCCCGCCCAGGCCTTCCACACAGGACCCCTCAAAGTAAGACATATTTTAGTGTATGATGTGTTTTATGTGTCTGTACTTCTTACTCTGTGTTATGGTAGGCTAGAGGCTCTCTCTGTCTCTCTCTCTGTCTCTCTCTCTGTCTGTCTGTCTCTCTCTCTCTCTCTGTCTGTCTGTCTGTCTGTCTGTCTCTCTCTCTCTGTCTGTCTGTCTGTCTGTCTGTCTGTCTGTCTCTCTCTCTCTCAATTCAACTTGCTTTATTGGCATGAACAAAGAAACATGTTGTTGCCAAAGCAGTTTACAGAAAATACATTACAATACATATCACATATTAAAAAATATATATATATACAAATAGAAATAGAAATACATATAGTAGGTGTCACATATATTATATACAGTGTCATAAACATACAAAATACTACATTACAAAAAAAAAGGTTTTCTCAGGTGTTTTCTTCTTTTTCCTTTTTTTTTTCCCTTCCCCTTCCCTTTTTTTCTCTTTTTTTTCCCCTTTTCCCTTTCTCTGTTGTTCCTTTTACAATATAATGACTGTACAATCCTAAACCAGTGTAATGTTGTGATCTTATAGTGGGGAGTCCCTCAGGCTGTGGCAGGCAGAAACATATTTAGCTGCCAGTGGGGCTGCTGCCCCTTCGCCTAGGAGGACTACCAGCTTCTCTTCTGAAGTTAACATTGGGAAATTTACTACTTTGTTGGCTATTTCTCCAAAGTGTAAGGCTCTTAGTGAAGAGAATTTTTCACAGTTGAGGAGGAAGTGTATCTCTGTTTCTATCTCTCCTGTTGAGCAGTGAGCACATATACGCTCCTCTCTGGGCAGCCATGTCTGCCTGAGTCTCCCTGTCTCTACGGCCAGCTGGTGGTCACTGAGCCTGTATTTAGTCAGGATCCGTCTCTGCTTTACATCTCTGACAGTGTGCAGATACTCAGCCAATTTATATTCTCTGTTAAGAGTTAAATAACAATTTAGTCTACTTTGTGTTTTTGTTTGACTTTTCCAATGTTCTAAATATTGATCCTTTGAATGATTCATAATCTGTTTTGTTCTGTTGAGTTGTTTTAAACCAGTGCTAATGGGAGCCTCATTAGTTAGCTTCACCATCAGCTGACTCAGGGCACTGTTTTCAGGATTCAGCTCTTGGGTTTTAAGTGCTTTAGAATGAAGTGTGTCTTTTTGGCTTAATTTAAGATGTGTCCAAAATGTAATAGCTCGTTTCTGTATATTTATCAGTATTGGGTAACGTCCCAGTTCTGCTCGACAGGCATTATTTGGGGTTTTCCTTTGAACGTTTAGAATTCTTCTACAGAATTCTGTGTGTAGGGTCTCTATCGGGTGTTTGTCCCAGGAGTCATGCTCCAATCTACTGAGTGGGCCCCAAACTTCACTTCCATAAAGTGCTATCGGTACAATTACCCTATCAAATATCTTAGTCTAGATTCTAATTGGGATGTTAATGTTGAACAGCTTGGTTTTTAATGCATACATTGCCCTGTGTGCTTTTTCTTTAAGTGAATGTATGGCTTTATTGAAATTCCCTGATGCAGATATGGTCAGACCGAGGTAAGTATAATTTTGTGTGTGTTTAATTTGGGTGTTATTCATAGTAAAAGGGTATTTGGTTTCAAGACGCCTGGCTTTTTTTTTGAAAGATCATAATTTGAGTTTTCTTTAAATTGACCTCCAATGCCCAGTTATGGCAGTATTGTTCCAGGATGGACAGGTTATGTTGGAGACCATCTCTGGTTGGAGACAACAAAATAAGGTCATCTGCATAAAGCAGGTATTTAATCTCTGTGTCTAGTAGTGTGAGGCCTGGAGCTGCTGATCGGTCCAACTGGTCTGCAAGTTCATTTATGTACAGGTTGAATAATGCAGGACTTATACAGCATCCTTGCTTCACACCGCGTCCTTGGGTAAAATATTCTGTTCTTTGATTATTAATTTTCACAGCACATTGATTGTGCTTGTACATACATTTGATAAGGTCATATACCTTGCCACCTATTCCACTTTGAAGTATTTTGAAGAAAAGTCCTTCATGCCAAATGGAGTCAAAGGCTTTTTTAAAGTCGATGAAACAAGCAAATATTTTCCCTCCCTTTTTTTGGTGGACATGTTTGTTAATTAAAGTATGTAAGGTGTATATATGATCAGATGTTCTGTAACCTGGAAGAAAACCAATTTGAAAAATCTCTCTCTCTCTCTCTCTCTCTCTCTCTCTCTCTCTCTCTCTCTCTCTCTCTCTCTCTCTCTCTCTCTCTCTCTCTCTCTCTCTCCTCTCTCTCTCTCTCTCTCTCCTCTCATCTCTCTCTCTCTCTCTCTCTTCTCTCTCTCTCTCTCTCTCTCATCTCTCTCTCTCTTCTCTCTCTCTCTCTCTCTCTCTCTCTCTCTCTCTCTCTCTCTCTCTCTCTATCAGAAGAAAGGCCTTAAATCACGGCCTATTCATCAGGTACTCCTGAGTAAGTCCTACAATGTGTTGAAGCAACATTCTGTCACTATTCAACCCATATGTGGTGTCTGTATTTATATCAGTTGTTCTTGATATTTATATACTGTCCTCACACTATTCTCAACCAAATGTCTTTTAAGTTTTTTTTTTTGTAAAATGCTCTGACTTTTCTGAATTGTCTTTATAGAAACAATCAAACGAAGATATAGACTTTTGTGCTACTGTCTTATTTTTTCCCCCTGTTGCTTTATTTTTTGTTTTTTTGTTTAGATGCTGTGTTAAGAAATCCTGCCCAACAAAATTCCACTGAGGCTCTGACGTAGAGATGACCGATGACCGTGAGGGCGGCAAAGGCGGGGCGAGCAAGCATCTTAAGTGAAATAATTGATTGGACTGATTTTTCTTTTTATTATTTTATTTACTATTTTGGAGGGAATTTTATTTTTGTTGTAGTTTTCTATGTGTGATTTGTGGAGTGTTAAAATTAATTATACTGCTTTTGCAAAAACAAAGTGAAAAATAAATTGTCAAGGTCCATCTCCCGGTGCCCTTCGGTTTTGTTATTTCTCCCTGAAAACTCCTGTAACTTAATTTTAAAATCACTGATCCATTCTTTTTTTCTGTTAGACTGACATTTCCCAGGTTGTCAGATTGTGTATGAAATACACCCTACACATAAACAATCACTTACTTTGTATTATATCTAAAATTCTGGATATTTATGCAGAATCACAGTTGTGCTGTAACCAACAACATAAATCTAAGTCAGAAATATGAGTTCAGTGATCAAGTTCAAATGATGATTGTCATAATATAACCAACACCATCAGATCACTTTTTTTCTTTGTTCATCTGGCAGTTATAATTCAGATACAACAACCAAACAAAATCTAAAGTTAATAATTTAAGGGTCAAGAGCCCAACTAAAGCAAACAATCATCGCCATAATGGTGGCTTACAATTTGTGATTTTCTCCTTCAGTGATTCTGCTTGTTAACATCAGGTGTCTTCAGTAATGATCAATCATCACTCAATTAATCACTTAATTATCTCATTAACTTTAACACTCTTGAGTGTTAATTTAACACTCATATTTTAACACTTTACACTCTTGAGTGTTAATTTAACACTCATATTTTAACACTTTACACTCTACAAGTGTGGTCTCACATGTACTCCCAGGAGTGTTAATTTAACACTGGAGTTTTTGCTGTGTGGAACAGCTGATTTTCAAGCATGCTGTGGCGTTTCCAGCGATACAGCCGAAAATCAGCTGTTCCAGTGTTAAGTCAAAGGGAGCGCCGCATAGGTCATAATTATTTCGGGTTTACGTTGGCTCACGGTCGGCGATCATGTCGGGTTTACGTTGGCTCATGGTCGGCGATCATTCTAATGCCACCATCTTCCCGATGTCTTGCTGATTAGCTACCGATCTCCCATAAGACATCTCACCGAAGCACTTTATGTCGGGCAGGCACACGCGCCCCGACGTCAGCAAGACCTAATTTGTTGTCTGGGACAGCTCGTTCTGGATCAATGGTATGAACCCAGCAAACACAGAACGTTCCCCTAACGTTCCCATATGGTTCCCATTTGGTTATTTTTTTTGGGAACCAAATAAGAACGTTCTAGGAACGTTCTCTGTAGGTTATTTTTAGGTTCAATTTTTATAACCTAAAGAGAACGTTCCCTGCAGGTTGTTATTTAATAACCTAAAGAGAACCTTCACAGAACGTTCCCTGCAGGTTATTTTTAGGTTTTATTTTTATAACCTAAAGAGAACCTTCCCAGAACGTTTCCTGCAGGTTATTATTTTAATATCACTTACTATTAACAGGCAGATTACCAACTGACATAGTCGTCAGTACGGTCCCCTAAGGTTATAAGATATTTTGATATTGATATTTTAAATTATGTTATATATTTTAATTCTATATGTTTATTTAAATGCTGCGTGACTTTGAAGTGTTTTAATGCGCATGCGCGTGATCAAACACTGGAGCACGTGCGCTGCGCGAGAGCAGATGGAAACGTGATGTCATCGACAACTGACAAACAACAAAACTCCCGTCTCTCGCTGTTGGTTTCACTGCTTTCAGGTAAGTTTAGTCAACAAAATCTCACAAATAATACACACAAACGTCCCTGACACATTTCTTACGTGTAATTGACACGCTTCTGTTGAATATTTACTTTAAAGAAATGATTTTGTGTCTTTGAAAAAGTCCGTTAGCATCTACGCTAGCAGTTAACCGTTTTCAGAAGAGAACATTAGGCCTAACGCCGCCTTCACACTGGCAGTTGAAATCAGCTCCGATACGGCTACGAAACGACCGGAAGTCATTCATTTCCTATGGAGATTCGCAGACCGCATGCGAATGGGTCCGAACGAGTGCGGTGCGAAAAAAATCGTGTCCGTTGGTCATCCGGATGCGTTCAAAAAATTGAACTCTTGCGAAAGGCTACGGACGGTTCCTATCCGACAATTCCAGCGGAAGTTAGCGTTGCTATGGTACTGATAAACAAACCTGAATTCTTAACTTTTAATAAAATAAATAATGATTTTATAACGATAAGTTGTCATGTCATTTTTTTTATTTTCATGATTTTCTAACGTTATTAGGGCAGTTAATACCAGAGGTGGAAAGTCCAGGGGTAAGAAAGTAAAAGTCCTGCCATATATTTATTCCACCCATGAACTCACACAGCAAAAACTCCAGTTTTAAATGAACTCTCCTGTGAGTTTATTTGGCTCCAGACTCAAGAGTGTTAAAGTTAATGAGATAATTTAGTGATTGATTGAGTGATGATTGACCATTATTGAAGACACCTGATGTTAACAAGCAGAATCACTGAAGGAGAAAAATCACAATTTTAGTTACCATTATGGATATCGGTGTTTGATTTAGTTGGGCAGTTGACCTTTAAATGTTTAACTTTAGATTTTGTTTGGCTGTTGTATCTGTGTTATAACAGTCAGATGAACAAAGAGAAAAGGTGAACAGGTGTTGGTTATATTTTAACATAATCATCATTTAACCTGAATCACTGATCTCATTTAGAGTCTAATCTCTGACTTAAATGTATATTGGTCATTACAGCATCACAGTGATTCTACAGAATAATATCCAGATTTGTCATTATAATCCAAATGATTTCTTAAAAGTTGTTCTGAGATAAAAAAAAAAAAAAAATCTTTTTTTAAGGCGCACACAGACATCAAGAATCAGTGTATGAATCTCAACAATGGTGACAAAAAGAATATTAAATTAGGGAAAGGAAATTAGTAAGACAATTCAGATCATAATTTATTCATACCGCAATGCATGATGGGAGCCATGAATGAGTTTTGATTGGTGGTACCCAGAATGCACAGCAAAATGCTTTATTATTGTCACCATTGTTGAGAATCACGGGCTGATTCTTGGTGTCAGTGTGTCCAAAAAAAAAAAAAAAAAACTTTCAAAGTGTTTTGATCAGGACAACTTTAAAGAAATCTTTTGGATTATTTTGAAAATGCTGATTATATTGATAAGAGTATACTGTAGAATCATAGACTGCTGTAATCAGCAAGGTAAACCTAACTCTCTGAATGAGTTTTGTGATTCAAGTCAAAAGATGATTATGTCGAAACACAACCAAAATGACCTGATCAGCTTTTCTCTTTGTTCATCTGAGAGTTATAACACTGATAGAACAGCCAAACAAAATCTAACATTATTAGTTTAAGGTTCAAGAGCCCAACTAAAGGCAACACTGATCACCAAAATGGCAACTTAAAAAAAGAGATCTTCTCCTTCAGTGATTCTGCTTGTTAACATCAGGTGTCTTCAATAATGGTCAATCATCACTCAATCAATCACTAAATGATCTCATTAACTTTAACACTCTTGAGTCTGGAGCCAAATAAACTCCCAGGAGAGTTCATTTAAAACTGGAGTTTTTGCTGTGTGAGTTCATGGGTGGAATAAATATATGGCAGGACTTTTACTTTCTGACCCCTGGACTTTCCACCTCTGGTTAATACAATTAAAAGCCCTATATACCACTATATCACATTTAGCCAACCTGACATGTCAACGTCCTGGGGAACTTTCCTCCACGCAGCAGCCTGTCTCTAACCCCCTCAACAGAGAGATCATACAGAATTGTACATTCTGACACTGACAAAATCAACCGTTAATCTCTCCGCCATTTTTGTTCTACTCGCTTCCGAAGCTTTTCAGCGGTGTAGTACGACGTCCGCTGGGGGCGTATTGCGTATTACGGAGCTGATTTCAACTGCCAGTGTGAAGGCGGCGTAACGTTAAGTAAGTTACGCTACGGTCTTATTTATGAAAGTTTGGGATTTTAAACACATTTTTAGTGTAGATAACAGTTTTTGATAGTTTTGCTGGTAATTTGTCAATGGGTGATTGGAAGTAAGCTAATTTATTTAACCTAAAAGAATGCTTTTTTTTTTTTTTATTGCAGAAAAGGTAACATACAGATAATAACACAAAAAAAAAAAAGAAAAAAAAAAGAAAAAGGATATCTCACATTCAATTTTAATAAATAAAGATATTACAAAATATCAGGGGTATTAAAGAGTGTATCATAGCATTTTAAATATTTCACAGACTTTTTGTTTTTTAACAGTCTTATAGAAGAAATATAAAAATCAAAGTCAGAGCAAAACAAATTTAACATAGGAGATGAATTAAGAAATTTTTGTTTATGTATGTGGAATTTTGCTAATAAAATAAAAAGGTTAACAATAAATTCCAGATCCTTATTGCTTTTGTTTTCATAATACAAGGTAACATCCTTTAAGGTAAAGCAGTAATTAATATTCATCAGATTAAATATGAATTCTGCCAAATCAGTCCAAAATTGGTTCACGACATTACAGTCAAAAAATAAGTGAGTCAGTATCTCTTTCTCATTATTACAAAAACAACACATATCATCAATATCAGAGAATCTTGATATTAAAGATTTAGAAGGATAAATGGTATGTAGAATTTTGAAGTGTATTTCTTTAATTTTATTATTAATACAGTATTTGAAAGGAATTAACCAAGCTCTTCTCCAATCAATATTTTCAATCTTAGAGTTCCAGAAAAATTTCCCTAGGAGATATTTTGTTTTGTTTTTGGAAAATATTACAAATATGCTTGTTATTGCATTTTTTCTCAATTAACTCAACACCTTCTAAAATTAAATTTGGGTTTGTCACAGATAAGGAATTGTAACAAATATGACATTTGATAAGTTGACTGAGTGTTACAGGAATAGCTTTAATAACTAAATTAAATTCCCTAAACAGTATGGGAAAATTGTAAGTTGACATGAATTGTTCGTAAGTTAAGATATTCCCAGAACTGTCAAACAGTTTTATAAGATGATTAATGTCTCTGTTGAACCAATTTGTTAAAAACAAGGATTTATTTGAAACGGTTATATTTCCATTATTCCAAATGAAAGAGGTGTGAGGAGAGAAATTGTGACAGTAGCAAATTTTCCAAGCGAGAAGAGCTTGCTGATGAAATTTGGATAATTTGAGGGGGATTTTAGAAATATTATAATCACATGTTAACAGAAATTTCAAGCCACCAATTTGATTAAAGAGACTATGAGGAATATGGTTCCAAAAAGAATTAGGGGTGATCAAACATCTCTTAAGCCAGTTAACCTTGTAAGGAATATGACTTAGCTCAAATGATTATAGGGAATCAAAATTATGAATCGGGTTGATTCATCTATATTCTTACAATATTAATAAATTATTGAAACTGAAATCTAGACCCATTCGTATACATCAATGTTCAATTACAATGAATTATAATTTAATCATTAATATACCAAAAAGGTCCCTCTTTCAGATCAATTAATCAGAATAATTTTTAATGGAAATTAATGTATTAATTAAACAGTTGTTTGTCCCGCAAACTGGTCGTAAAATTAATTCCATCAACTTCTCAACAAAATTATCTCTTTCTTATAATTCGAAGAAAGCTATATTTTCTGGCCATGAAAATTACTTTCTTGTTCTTATAAAATGTAGGTTACTTAACAGTAGCGCATTAGTAAAGCGTAGCTTGATCGTCGTTTCATTGACTTGTAAAATGAACACTTATACAGAGACAATCAAGGATATATGGAATTTTAATAATTGGACTAATACTACATCGAAACTACGAGTATACACAGAGTAAATACATATATTTACAACAGAAAAATACGGATGAAAACATTACAAGACCAAACGGATAACAGATGAGAGAGGGAGAGGATGAAAGGGAGAAAGTGAAACTAAAGTTCAGGATGAGAGAGATCACCGAGATGATCTCAGCATGGCAAAATCACAGGCAATGCAACCTTTTGAGAGACAGCAAGGAATCAAATCACATTAAAAGTTCAATAAACTTATCTTGCAAAATGGTTCTCTTTGTTGCTGAAGAACGCCGAGTTCGTGCGTGTGTCCTAAGAGCAGCGTGCGTGTGTTTCTTTAAGAAAGCAGGGCTTGCTTCGGTGAGCGTGGCCGCGGGCTGTTCAAGTCTCTTTAAATTTGAGGTTGCCGGAGAGTCCGAAGACGAAAATAAAGAAAAAACTCAAAGAAAAAGAAAAACGGAGAACGCTCCCAAAAAGGGAGCCATATGGATCTTCTCGCTGACGAAGAGGGTTCGTGAAAGTGCTCCGAGTTTCCGAAGGGGAGAGAGAGAGAAACAGGCAAGTTCCGTCTTTTGAGGGAATCCCGTCCCCGCCCCATTTTACGGGAAGGGCAAATCATCTGTCGAGATTTTTCGAGCGGGAAGATTCCTGTGTTTGTAGGGAACAGCCTCTTGGCTCTAATTAGAATTACAGTGAAGTTTGACTTGAGCCTTTCGGCTCCAGAAATATGAAATGTGTCAAACAATGTACATTACTGCATTCTGCTATCGAAATTCGACTGGATTTCTGGAATTCTAGATTGCAAGGATTACAGAGATATGAAACTTGTCATAGGAAGATTGTAGGAACACCAAGTTACATAAAATATGCATAATTACACACATTTAAGGTTTGTTCATTCAAATAAACGTCATAAACGTAGTGAATATGAACTGGGAAACACAGGAGTATATGAAATATGACATGCTTACTGTATATTCTAAGTTTAATGTTCAAAGTTTGTGTATGTGTGTGCGTTGGAATGTTGGCTCCTCGTTATCTCTTGCAGCCAGGGGCGGATTAAGGTGGTCAGGGGCCCCTAGGCTGCTCTTTGTGTGAGGCCCCCCCACTAAAAATGTATTTAGTGCCATACATGGCCATACGCAACTACAGTGAACTGGCATACACACACATTGAGACAGCCAACACTACAGTGTTTTCTTTACATTCCTTCAAGTGGTGGACCACAACAGTAAGACAATTACCACCACACCACGTAGGTAAAATGAAAAATTGAACATTACAAACAAACCACAAATACAAACAAGGCCCAGTGCTTAGAATCAACCATTTAATTATGATCAAGAAACACTGGCAGTACAACCAAAACTAACATAATAAACAGAGGTGTAATTGTTAGAGGTTTTTTGTTTGCGCCAGGCATGGGTGGGTGGGCCTGACGGGCTTAGGCCCACCCACTTTTCAACAGGCCCATCCAAAAATTTCCTTCAAAAAAAAAAAAAAAAAAAACTTTAAATATATTCTAATTTTGGCAGAAATTATAAAAATCGACAAAAGCTCATAATTTGTGCTAAAATAGTGTAAATATTTAGTTTTAAAAACAATTTTAAAAAGCTGGTTATGTCTATTTTGATGTTTCTGCGCAAGTTCGGCAGACAGTGAGGTTCGGGTTTGTTCCGAAATTTAATTAAATTAAAAAACAATGACGTCACATATTTTCCAACCCAGCCCTCACCCCTGTTGCAACAGTCGTTGTTTAGGTAGGCTACCTTAAACGCGCACCTACAGTCTCGGAGTCATCGCTGCAACCAGGAGATGAAGGAGAGCTTAGATCCACATCACCTAGCACATCTTCGTCTCTGCCACCCCAGGGTGCTAGCGCGGCAAGCGCCGTTGCTAGGAGGGCGCCAGCGCCTCTGCCTCGCGAGTATGAAAGCCCTGAAGACGCCTAGCAATGGTGTACCTTTAGTGGTAGTATACCTTTAGTTAAGTTAAGAGTCTTCGTAGCGCGCTAAGAGACAACATTATCAGGAAACGCAGCCCAGGTATGATGCGTAATGGAGATTCCAAAGCGCTCTTCTTTGGTCAGAACCATGGAGAGCGATCGCGGATAGGTCCGTCCTATGCACCGAACTTTTTTACAATGCAACAAAATATTTAAAGAGCATCAAGCTATTATGTATACTCACAGATAATTTAACAGTATATTAGTCAGTAATTTTTTTTAGGTTAAACAATGATTGGATAACGTTTTTAATTTAACGTTCACAATTGGTCTGGCCCATCCAAACTGGAATCCTGGCGCCGTTCCCTGCCTGGTTCGCGCTTAAGTAAATATATATATATATAAAAAATTGTCTGGCCAATCCGAGGCCCCCTGCACACGTGGGGCCCCTAGGCTGCAGCCTAGGCAAGCCTGTGCATTAATCCGCGCCAGCTTGCAGCGGAGCTGGATGAGCTGCAGCTTGGGAGTCATAAAGTTTTATGACTTAGCCCTGAAGATTCGATTCCAATGGGAGAAACTTTCTTCAAAAATCCATTTTAGAGCCACACACTTTGATCATAACTATGATCAAAACAAAACTAATCAAACATGCATGCATACCGGAAGGTCAGATACAAGTCTGAATTACATACAAAGGTCGTTTGTGTGTTGTATGTACGTGTGAGAGTGTGTGTATGTCACATAGAAAGTTTCGTTATCTCTCTGTCCAGAGAGGGGAAGGGGGTTTGGAATGCAGAACGTTGTTCTGCAGTGTGTCTAGGGTGCTATTAAGTGTCTAAAAGTCCATTTGCTCCAGTCTCTCTGGAGCCTGGCGTATGATTTGTAATTTTGAAGTCAAGAGGTTACAAGCTTCGGTAAGCTTAGCAAAGAACGTTTTGGGCAGGAATGTGCTTAGAAAACACAGAGAGTCCGAATTTGTTAATTCAGAATCAAACGAACGAATGATTCACATAGCCCAGTCGCTACAACCTTAAAGGTCTTATTTACATCCTCAAAATAAAGCAACTCTAGACCTCCTTCAGCCTTCTTATTAGTGAGAACCCTTTTTTTAAGTCCTTGGGATTTATTTCTCCAAATAAAAGAGAAGAATAATAACCTAAAAGAATGCACTGTATTGTTAACTTAATCAGTGACGTCACTTACCAATATTGCTAAAATGTGATTTCAGAATAACGAGAGAAAAAATAAAACTCTACAACAAGGGGTGAGTTATTGTTTAATCATGATAATAATTCCATATGCATTTATTTCACAATATATTATCAGTAGTTGATATACTATACCACCTGTCAAAAAATGATTGATTGACAGGTGCCCCGCCCCTTCCGGTGACATGTCCCGCCCCTTTTGGCATAGGATCAAAGGGATCAAAGAAGATGAGATGAGATCAAAGAGATCAAAGGGCTTTTGAAGTCTTTTTGACAGCTAGTATTGACCTATTGACCCTCCTAACCCTTGATCATGTAGTTATTGACAGCTAGTTTTGGGTTTTGAAGTCTATTGATGCCTTTTGATATGGACAGAAGGTTTTGAAGACGCTGTGATTAAATAATTATGTCATCTAGTTTTAATTGTTTGAAGCCTTTTGAACATGACAGTTAGTGTGTGTGTTTTTGAAGACACAGTTATAATAATTATGTCATGACAGCTAGTTTGATGCCTTTTGATATGGACAGAAGGTTTTGAAGACGCTGTGATTAAACAATACGTCATGGTATCTGACAGAAAGTCTGATTGTTTGATGACTTTTGAAGACACTGTTATAATAATATAACAGTTAGTCTGTGTGTTTTTGAAGTTGGTATCACACACGAACCTCCCTACATATTCCTGAGCGTATCCGGGCTGTACTGTGAAAACTGATAAGGAAAAAACTGTGGAAGCTTATCTCACACAAACGTTGAAAAGCCATTCAATTCTTTTAAAACAATATAAATGATTATACAATAAATAAAGATCTTACTAAAACCTCACACCAAAAGTTTAAATAAAATGGAGTCACAAAAAATTGCAATGAGTCTCTCAAAGCGTGTGTGTGTATGTGCGTGGAGATCAGACATTAGAGGAGATGTGACCATCTGTGTGTGTGTGTGTGTGTGTGTCACGGGATTCCCCTCTGACATCTGAAACGTGCTGTTCAGACACTGTGATTAAACAATGTCACAAAATTACAATCAGTTAAATGTTTAGGGGTATTAAACAAGTTTATGAATGGGTTCACAAAAATGCGTTAAATATAAAATCACATATTGGTTCTCCATCCCCCTCCGTCTGCTCCTCCACATTCCAGAGCACAGTGATAGTGAGAAACAGAGATTTTATAAAATAATGTATATTTCACACAAATAATATAATATACAATAATATAAAATAACATCTTACTGAAATCAATTCTTTCAGTTTTAGATAAACAAAAGAATAAAAAAGCATCTTACATAAACATTCTGTTCTTTAAAAGAATATAAATTATTATAAATAAATAATATAAAATAACGATCTTACTAAAACCTCACACAAAAAGTTGAAATAAATGTAGAACTATCCAGTTTAAATAAAATGGATTCACAAAAAAAAAAAAAAAAAAAAAAATGCAATGAGTTAAATGTTTAGAGAGTTGAAGAAAAAACATACAGCTCATGAAACAACGCAATGTATGAATGGGTTCACAAAAATAAAAAATCATTTTTCATGTTTAGAAATCAGGGCCCTCTGGCCTCTCTTTACACCAGCGTTTGACCTGCGGAGCTTTCAAAAAGCACCAGCCAAAGGGTGTGTGTGTGTGTGTGTGTGTGTGTGTGTGTGTGTGTGTGTGTGTGTGGAGATCAGACAACAGAGGAGATGTGACCATCTGTGTGTGTATGTGTGTGTGTGTGTGTGTGTGTGTGTGTGTGTGTGTGTGTGTGTGTGTGTGTGTGTGTGTGTGTGTGTGTGTGTGTGTGTGTGTGTGTATGTGTGTGTGTCAGAGAGTCACACAAATTCAGCGATCAGGATATCAGGTGCTGAGTTTATTTATAAGAAGTATAATCTTAAAAGTTTAAATGATATATTTTAAAAACAAAAGACTGTTTAAATAAAAATTTTAAAGTTTGAATACATACGCATTCTATTTACCTTTTAGAAGATTACTGTAATGATTTTGTTTAAATTGAACCTAAGGCTTAATTGTTATTAAACAATGTCTGTTCAAAAACTTTAGATGGATGAAAAACTGCACTTAGTCGTCTTAAATCTCATTTATATGAAAAGATTCAATCAACATTGTTTTTTGTCCATGCGGGGTTTCAATTTTGATGGCTTTTCATAGCCATAATGATTTTTGTACCCTAACTGCATATTCTATCCCGTACACCTAAACACGACCATCACAGAAACCTACATTTTCAAAAATGAAATAAATAAATAAATAATTCAATAAAATGTAAACAAAGTTTTAGCTAAATAAATATATATAAATAAAAACACCATACATTTTTAGAGAGTCACAAAAGTCATCTCACACCTGTGAAATGTTTAATAATTCCTTAAGTTGTATCTGTGAGAAAATGACCACATAGGCCTATCTTCAGAGAGAGCAACAATGAAAACATTTAGAAACTGTGAACCCTCAGGCTGTCTTATTGATAGGCTGCTAACACCTTTCCAGAGCCAAAGTTTTGTTCGTACTAAATTTATTTCAAAGCATAATCGTAAATGTGATCTTTTAAAATGAAAGATTGTTTTAGTCTGAAGTGTAAAGTTCTTAACTTTCTTTCTTTAAAAAAATCTTTAAAGTTTGAATACATTCATATCTTCTATTTATCTTTTAGAAGATTACTGTAATGATTTTGTCTAACGGTGACCATAAATTATAATTGTTGTAATGTGAGACAATGTCTGTTCAAAAACTTTAGATGGTTGAAAAACTGTACTTAGTCGTCTTAAATCAGCATTTTTTTTTTTTGTCCATGCTGGAGTTTAAATTTTTATGGCTTTCCATAGCCATGATGATTTTTGTACCGTAACTGCATATTCTATCCCGTACACCTAAACACGACCATCACAGAAAACTACATTTGTACATTTTCAAAAATGAAATAAATAAATAAATAATTTAATAAAATGTAAACAAAGTTTTAGCTAAATAAATATATAAATAAAAACACCTTACATTTCCAGAGAGGTGAAGTAGTTCTTTATGCAACAATAAAAACAATCCAAAAAGAAAATAGTTTAAGTTGTCATAATCAAAACAGCTCCAGATCCTTCAGAGATACACTACAGTGTGAAATAAATGTTCCAGACCCTCACAGAGACGAGAGGACTTACAGACCAGATGAGTCTCAGGGGGACAATGTCACAGTAAATCTAGTCTGCGTTCCAAAGCATACTACATCCAGAGTTTATACTAAATTCATTTAAAAGTTTAAAATTAAAAGACTGTTTAAATCAAATCTTTAAATTTTGAATACATTCATATCTTCTATTTATCTTCTTAGAAGACTTATGTATGATGTAAATGATTTTGCTTAAATTTAACCTAAGGTATAATTGTTACTAAATAATGTCTGTTCAAAAACTTTAGATGGTTGAAAAACTGTACTTAGGCGTCTTAGATCTTAGATCATAGATCTTTTGTCCATACAACATGTTGTCAAAGTTTGTCACAATGTTTTGTTGTTGTTGTGTTGTTTTTAAGAAATCTGAGGACTCCACATTGCTCTTATTTAGACTAAGTTGTATCTTTTTTTTTTTTTCTTTTTTTTTTTTTTGTTACATTGCTTTTATTCATCAAGTTAAATGTAAATTTGCAAATCCAAATGATAGGAAAACTTTATGATAGGAAAGTATGGACAGCGCCTTTGACCAAGCCTCTACATATGGGGCACTTGCGCAGAGAAGATGCACATTCTTTGCACACAACTAGGTGACCACAGGGGATGAAGACAATGTTCACTTCCTTATCCATGCAAACTTTGCATGTGCGCTCCTCTTGAAGTCTTCTTAACTGTTCCTCCATAGACAAGTCTGAAAGATCTTGACTCGGTGATGCAGCTTCATTGGTCTGGGCCATCAGTTCTCTCAGCATGCAGACATCATTCTTCTTGATCCAGTTGCAGAAGACTTCTGCTGCTGCATTTCCTTTCGACAGGACTAACTCAATGAGCTGCCCTGTCTGCTGCTTGACTGTAGTGCAGTTACGAATAATGCCATACTCTTTCTGTGAGATGACGTTCTCCTCTAGAAGAAGGTCCATTAAGCTCTGCACACTTTTTAGTTGCTGTGACATGGCAAGATGATGTTTCTTAAGAAAAGTAAGAAACTTACTTTCTCGCTCCTCCTCTCTCTTCTCATCTTCTGCACTTAGTAAAACAGACACCAACTCTTGAACGGTTTCGTAATTTTCTGCACTTGCGAGGATTTTGCTTTGCTTCACCAAAGGATTGTTCATCATCACTGCATCTTCTGAACGGTCTTCTCCAGGACCCAGGTGTACAACAGGTCGATCAACAAATTCTCTTGAGTCGCTGTCTCCATTAGTCAATAGCTGTTCTAATAGTCTGGGAAATCTTGCTTGAATCTGATGAACAAATTCTTGGCCCCTTTCTTGCAACAGGTATTCACATCTTGGAAACCACTTAGCATGTTCTCTCCATGGATCATCACCAGACTCCCAACATCTGAGTCCACCATCACAACAAAAGCACTTCACGTCATCATTACGACCAACATAGTAAAAACCAGCCTTAGCCAATTGGTCTGGTCGAATAGTTATTCTTGAGGGCCAGTTGACAAATGTGAGCAACCTTTCTTCACACTGTTGCATTGCCGATCCATTGGAAAGGCCGCCACCAGATAAAGGTACATTATCTGCACGGTCACCTCGAACGAAGCGGCAGTTGGGGTAATGCCTCTGGTGCTCTGATACTGCCCGATCTCCCGGTTCCCAGTTGCTAAGCTGGCCTCCACAACTGAAGCAAGCCACTCTGTCGCCCTGGCCAAGGTAGTAGAAACCGCTTTTGGCAAGCTCGGCTGGAGTTACTGTAGCAAGAGTCCAATTCTGAAAGGTGTCAAGGCGTTCCTGTTCCCGACGCATGCCAGGATTGTGACAAGCCGGAGGTCGCTGGTGAGACATAGGACTGGAGAGGGCCAGGTTGCTGAATGCCGTGTTTAAGTAACCCACCTGCTCCTCCATTTGGCCTGAAATGGATGCCGTGGTGGTCGATGTTATGGTTGTCGCACAGGCGGAAAGCTGTAGGATGGCTACGTTGCGAAGCGGGGGAAAAGGCAGAGTGAGAGGTTTGCGGTGGCGGGTAAAAATGTGACCACAGGGCGTGTCCACTCAAGCCCTTCTCTCTGCTGGACATCCCATGACTAGTGTCTAGTCGTCCATGACAGAACACATAATCTTATTAATCTTATTAAATACCCTCTATGATGCAGGAACCGATGCTAAGAACAAAATCAAATTTTGTTCAACACCACAATTTCAAAAATTTAAAAATCACCACACAATTTCAGGTATTCACATCTTGGAAATGGTTGCCACCTCAGGAATACAGTCATTTAAATGCAGAAATCAAATATTGAAATATTTAATCTTTTAAATCATGTAGTATTTTTTAATTATTCTAAATATTATTATTCTAAATATTATTATGTATACTATTTTATTTAATACCTCCTAAATAATAAGTTGTGTCATACTATTATTATGAGCTCAGACATTTTTTCATTCAGAAATTTTTATTTCAACATTATACTTTCATACATTGAAGTAGTGAAGTAATTTGAGTGAAAGACATTTACAGATGGTCTAACCAGAATAGAAAATCTCTGCAGGCTATCATGTCTTGCTCTAGGATGTAGTTGACCAGACTTTCAACTAATTCACCAACGTCAGTTTTTGCATTTTTTGACACCAGTGACTCACAGAGATCCGTTACAAAAGTACAAATAGCGAGTATCTCTGTGATTTCAAATTCATCACAACATGCACGCAGCACATCCAGAACTTTTCTGAGGATTACGCCGTTCGGCTCTTTGCCGTTAAAAAACATGGGCGTTACATCAGTCCATGACTTTGTCAAGCCTCTTACGACATCCATTTCATTTTTGAGATTTGTCACACGTTTGGTATCCTGTGCACAATCGTTTTTCATACCACACGCAGCATCGATGATCCTGTGCATCAAGCCAACCATCTGGCCTCTAAAATGATCTTTAAACATAGAGTCTAGCGTAGTTCTTAAAGGACACTCTTTGCCCGTGGCGCACTCACATGCTGGATGATACTTGTTCTCCATCGGGTTTTGCGTCGCCATTTTTTCAACTTTTCGAATAGTCCACTACTCGATGATGAAAGATGCTTTTCGTTCCTGGAATCGCCTGAGTGAGTCCTTGCGGTACAGTCGTCCAGGGTTTGTGCGTTAATGCTGGGAAGTTTGTGTTTTTGGGTCAGGTTCAGGCAAATGTTGAAGCGGGCTTTGACAGTCCTTCAACTTTTGATCAATGAGATGATGCAGTAGCACAGCAGTCTAGCTAGAGTAGAGCTAGAGCGTGCGATGTCCTGAAATATTTATCAGGACAGCGATTGGGGTCCGCCCCTTCGCCCACCCTGTTGCGTAGGATGTACGGGCGTCGTCATCAGGAAAGCCTATGTAAATTATAGTCACGATGCAACAGAAGTAGCGTCATGGAGAAGTTATGCATAGGCCACCAGAGAGAAGTTTATTATTTTTACTCAATCCAGTTACAAAATCTGATTAAACATATGCATGGGTGAATTGTTCGCCATAAGTTCTGTAACAAACATTTAGAAAGTAGTTAGGATGTATTTCATTTTGCGCATGCTTTAAGTTAATTTTACCAACTATTAAGATGTTAAAGTTCATAGACCTTTAGCGCATTGAGTTCAAATTAAAATCAATATCGCATTAAACACATCATTACCGTGTTTAATAACTTAAAACTATTGAAGTTTTTCTTCAAACAAAAGTAATTTTCTGATAAATCATCGTACACCTACATGTGTTTTGTTGTATGCACAGATTTTGAGGGTCCTTGTCTTTGTTTCACGGTATTTTTAAAAACATAGAACCAGAGAACAGAGAACCTTGTGTGGTATTCTATATCCGCATAAAGGGTTAAAAAATACTAAATATACATTTTAGCGCTATTTAAAAACTAGGACGGTATAATAATAATACAATGTAAATGTCTCACGTGAAGATGATGGTTTAAACCATAATTTTATCAAATCAAACCAATTCATGTGAATACTGTCGTATATGAACAAAGAGAAGACCTAGAGTTCACTAACATTACAGCTAACTGTAGGAAACAGATATCCGGGGGAAAGTGTAAAGAAAACGCCATACAAAACATTACAGTCACACCCAGCAATGTGATAAGTGTTACGCTAGTGATGTTAAAAAATTGTTAAACAATTTCAAAACAGGGTGTTTCAGAAGAAATGCAAACCAATGTTACGCGCTAATATTTGGTCTTGTTTCAGGGTCGGTATGCTCCGGTGAAAACTTTGATGAGGCCGAGAACAATAGCGCTGTGAAAAATGCGCTTCAATAACAATGTTCAATATAAACAAGAATCCAACTCTAATGCGACTGAGCTTGTTTCACATATAACTTTTGATTGTTAGATATAATAGTTAGATGATTTATCTAACCATTGAAATTTACGATATGTTAAAACATTTCGGCATTATGCAGAATAAAAAGAAGATCATAAAAAGAAGAACAATTATTAAGACATAAAACACAACGTCTGTTTTCTGGATCGAGCCTAAAAGACAGACGCCTAAAACTCAAAGTATTGGTGTGGACAGAATAAAAAATGAATCAACCCTCCTTTCACGTAAAAATACCACATATTTTGATACCACATGTTTAGCGACACACACAAACTAACTGTGTTATAATAACAAAATAAGTGTAATAGTTAGACGAGTTTGAAGTGTAATACTCATCTTTCACATCAATGTTTCGTATAGACATAGCAGAAAGATGCTCTAAAAGTGTCTTAAACACTCTCATACTAGAAGGACCGTCATTTAATTATCTTTATGCAATATTTGTCATGTTTTTCATACATTCCTATATGAACATGTTTGACCACGCTCTGAGACTATATACTTTTTGCAAACTGTACAAAAACCAAAAGAAACAGCATAATTGACTAATATGTAAAATGATGATGCATTTACTTTTAACCCAGTTGACCTCTAGAATTTACTTTTGGTGCAATTTTATCTGTAGGTTTCACCAAAGTGTGGAACTTTGTTTAACAGCTTCAAGTTTTGATGAATATGCATCTCTCGGTGCAATAGTCAGATGTGATTCTGTTGTAATAGTTTAAGTGTAACTTTGTTACTCATACTTTGTGTGATTCGTAGATAGAGGGAAAGTTGCACTAAACAAAGTATCAATTTAGTCAAACAGAAAGACTATCACTTAAATTCTTAATCTTCTAATCTAAAAAATTCTTAATACAATGTTTTGTATGGCGTTTTCTTTACACTTTCCCCCGGATATCTGTTTCCTACAGTTAGCTGTAATGTTAGTGAACTCTAGGTCTTCTCTTTGTTCATATACGACAGTATTCACATGAATTGGTTTGATTTGATAAAATTATGGTTTAAACCATCATCTTCACGTGAGACATTTACATTGTATTATTATTATACCGTCCTAGTTTTTAAATAGCGCTAAAATGTATATTTAGTATTTTTTAACCCTTTATGCGGATATAGAATACCACACAAGGTTCTCTGTTCTCTGGTTCTATGTTTTTAAAAATACCGTGAAACAAAGACAAGGACCCTCAAAATCTGTGCATACAACAAAACACATGTAGGTGTACGATGATTTATCAGAAAATTACTTTTGTTTGAAGAAAAACTTCAATAGTTTTAAGTTATTAAACACGGTAATGATGTGTTTAATGCGATATTGATTTTAATTTGAACTCAATGCGCTAAAGGTCTATGAACTTTAACATCTTAATAGTTGGTAAAATTAACTTAAAGCATGCGCAAAATGAAATACATCCTAACTACTTTCTAAATGTTTGTTACAGAACTTATGGCGAACAATTCACCCATGCATATGTTTAATCAGATTTTGTAACTGGATTGAGTAAAAATAATAAACTTCTCTCTGGTGGCCTATGCATAACTTCTCCATGACGCTACTTCTGTTGCATCGTGACTATAATTTACATAGGCTTTCCTGATGACGACGCCCGTACATCCTACGCAACAGGGTGGGCGAAGGGGCGGACCCCAATCGCTGTCCTGATAAATATTTCAGGACATCGCACGCTCTAGCTCTACTCTAGCTAGACTGCTGTGCTACTGCATCATCTCATTGATCAAAAGTTGAAGGACTGTCAAAGCCCGCTTCAACATTTGCCTGAACCTGACCCAAAAACACAAACTTCCCAGCATTAACGCACAAACCCTGGACGACTGTACCGCAAGGACTCACTCAGGCGATTCCAGGAACGAAAAGCATCTTTCATCATCGAGTAGTGGACTATTCGAAAAGTTGAAAAAATGGCGACGCAAAACCCGATGGAGAACAAGTATCATCCAGCATGTGAGTGCGCCACGGGCAAAGAGTGTCCTTTAAGAACTACGCTAGACTCTATGTTTAAAGATCATTTTAGAGGCCAGATGGTTGGCTTGATGCACAGGATCATCGATGCTGCGTGTGGTATGAAAAACGATTGTGCACAGGATACCAAACGTGTGACAAATCTCAAAAATGAAATGGATGTCGTAAGAGGCTTGACAAAGTCATGGACTGATGTAACGCCCATGTTTTTTAACGGCAAAGAGCCGAACGGCGTAATCCTCAGAAAAGTTCTGGATGTGCTGCGTGCATGTTGTGATGAATTTGAAATCACAGAGATACTCGCTATTTGTACTTTTGTAACGGATCTCTGTGAGTCACTGGTGTCAAAAAATGCAAAAACTGACGTTGGTGAATTAGTTGAAAGTCTGGTCAACTACATCCTAGAGCAAGACATGATAGCCTGCAGAGATTTTCTATTCTGGTTAGACCATCTGTAAATGTCTTTCACTCAAATTACTTCACTACTTCAATGTATGAAAGTATAATGTTGAAATAAAAATTTCTGAATGAAAAAATGTCTGAGCTCATAATAATAGTTTGACACAACTTATTATTTAGGAGGTATTAAATAAAATAGTATACATAATAATATTTAGAATAATAATATTTAGAATAATTAAAAAATACTACATGATTTAAAAGATTAAATATTTCAATATTTGATTTCTGCATTTAAATGACTGTATTCCTGAGGTGGCAACCATTTCCAAGATGTGAATACCTGAAATTGTGTGGTGATTTTTAAATTTTTGAAATTGTGGTGTTGAACAAAATTTGATTTTGTTCTTAGCATCGGTTCCTGCATCATAGAGGGTATTTAATAAGATTAATAAGATTATGTGTTCTGTCATGGACGACTAGACACTAGTCATGGGATGTCCAGCAGAGAGAAGGGCTTGAGTGGACACGCCCTGTGGTCACATTTTTACCCGCCACCGCAAACCTCTCACTCTGCCTTTTCCCCCGCTTCGCAACGTAGCCATCCTACAGCTTTCCGCCTGTGCGACAACCATAACATCGACCACCACGGCATCCATTTCAGGCCAAATGGAGGAGCAGGTGGGTTACTTAAACACGGCATTCAGCAACCTGGCCCTCTCCAGTCCTATGTCTCACCAGCGACCTCCGGCTTGTCACAATCCTGGCATGCGTCGGGAACAGGAACGCCTTGACACCTTTCAGAATTGGACTCTTGCTACAGTAACTCCAGCCGAGCTTGCCAAAAGCGGTTTCTACTACCTTGGCCAGGGCGACAGAGTGGCTTGCTTCAGTTGTGGAGGCCAGCTTAGCAACTGGGAACCGGGAGATCGGGCAGTATCAGAGCACCAGAGGCATTACCCCAACTGCCGCTTCGTTCGAGGTGACCGTGCAGATAATGTACCTTTATCTGGTGGCGGCCTTTCCAATGGATCGGCAATGCAACAGTGTGAAGAAAGGTTGCTCACATTTGTCAACTGGCCCTCAAGAATAACTATTCGACCAGACCAATTGGCTAAGGCTGGTTTTTACTATGTTGGTCGTAATGATGACGTGAAGTGCTTTTGTTGTGATGGTGGACTCAGATGTTGGGAGTCTGGTGATGATCCATGGAGAGAACATGCTAAGTGGTTTCCAAGATGTGAATACCTGTTGCAAGAAAGGGGCCAAGAATTTGTTCATCAGATTCAAGCAAGATTTCCCAGACTATTAGAACAGCTATTGACTAATGGAGACAGCGACTCAAGAGAATTTGTTGATCGACCTGTTGTACACCTGGGTCCTGGAGAAGACCGTTCAGAAGATGCAGTGATGATGAACAATCCTTTGGTGAAGCAAAGCAAAATCCTCGCAAGTGCAGAAAATTACGAAACCGTTCAAGAGTTGGTGTCTGTTTTACTAAGTGCAGAAGATGAGAAGAGAGAGGAGGAGCGAGAAAGTAAGTTTCTTACTTTTCTTAAGAAACATCATCTTGCCATGTCACAGCAACTAAAAAGTGTGCAGAGCTTAATGGACCTTCTTCTAGAGGAGAACGTCATCTCACAGAAAGAGTATGGCATTATTCGTAACTGCACTACAGTCAAGCAGCAGACAGGGCAGCTCATTGAGTTAGTCCTGTCGAAAGGAAATGCAGCAGCAGAAGTCTTCTGCAACTGGATCAAGAAGAATGATGTCTGCATGCTGAGAGAACTGATGGCCCAGACCAATGAAGCTGCATCACCGAGTCAAGATCTTTCAGACTTGTCTATGGAGGAACAGTTAAGAAGACTTCAAGAGGAGCGCACATGCAAAGTTTGCATGGATAAGGAAGTGAACATTGTCTTCATCCCCTGTGGTCACCTAGTTGTGTGCAAAGAATGTGCATCTTCTCTGCGCAAGTGCCCCATATGTAGAGGCTTGGTCAAAGGCGCTGTCCATACTTTCCTATCATAAAGTTTTCCTATCATTTGGATTTGCAAATTTACATTTAACTTGATGAATAAAAGCAATGTAACAAAAAAAAAAAAAAGAAAAAAAAAAAAAGATACAACTTAGTCTAAATAAGAGCAATGTAGAGTCCTCAGATTTCTTAAAAACAACACAACAACAACAAAACATTGTGACAAACTTTGACAACATGTTGTATGGACAAAAGATCTATGATCTAAGATCTAAGACGCCTAAGTACAGTTTTTCAACCATCTAAAGTTTTTGAACAGACATTATTTAGTAACAATTATACCTTAGGTTAAATTTAAGCAAAATCATTTACATCATACATAAGTCTTCTAAGAAGATAAATAGAAGATATGAATGTATTCAAAATTTAAAGATTTGATTTAAACAGTCTTTTAATTTTAAACTTTTAAATGAATTTAGTATAAACTCTGGATGTAGTATGCTTTGGAACGCAGACTAGATTTACTGTGACATTGTCCCCCTGAGACTCATCTGGTCTGTAAGTCCTCTCGTCTCTGTGAGGGTCTGGAACATTTATTTCACACTGTAGTGTATCTCTGAAGGATCTGGAGCTGTTTTGATTATGACAACTTAAACTATTTTCTTTTTGGATTGTTTTTATTGTTGCATAAAGAACTACTTCACCTCTCTGGAAATGTAAGGTGTTTTTATTTATATATTTATTTAGCTAAAACTTTGTTTACATTTTATTAAATTATTTATTTATTTATTTCATTTTTGAAAATGTACAAATGTAGTTTTCTGTGATGGTCGTGTTTAGGTGTACGGGATAGAATATGCAGTTACGGTACAAAAATCATCATGGCTATGGAAAGCCATAAAAATTTAAACTCCAGCATGGACAAAAAAAAAAAATGCTGATTTAAGACGACTAAGTACAGTTTTTCAACCATCTAAAGTTTTTGAACAGACATTGTCTCACATTACAACAATTATAATTTATGGTCACCGTTAGACAAAATCATTACAGTAATCTTCTAAAAGATAAATAGAAGATATGAATGTATTCAAACTTTAAAGATTTTTTTAAAGAAAGAAAGTTAAGAACTTTACACTTCAGACTAAAACAATCTTTCATTTTAAAAGATCACATTTACGATTATGCTTTGAAATAAATTTAGTACGAACAAAACTTTGGCTCTGGAAAGGTGTTAGCAGCCTATCAATAAGACAGCCTGAGGGTTCACAGTTTCTAAATGTTTTCATTGTTGCTCTCTCTGAAGATAGGCCTATGTGGTCATTTTCTCACAGATACAACTTAAGGAATTATTAAACATTTCACAGGTGTGAGATGACTTTTGTGACTCTCTAAAAATGTATGGTGTTTTTATTTATATATATTTATTTAGCTAAAACTTTGTTTACATTTTATTGAATTATTTATTTATTTATTTCATTTTTGAAAATGTAGGTTTCTGTGATGGTCGTGTTTAGGTGTACGGGATAGAATATGCAGTTAGGGTACAAAAATCATTATGGCTATGAAAAGCCATCAAAATTGAAACACCGCATGGACAAAAAAACAATGTTGATTGAATCTTTTCATATAAATGAGATTTAAGACGACTAAGTGCAGTTTTTCATCCATCTAAAGTTTTTGAACAGACATTGTTTAATAACAATTAAGCCTTAGGTTCAATTTAAACAAAATCATTACAGTAATCTTCTAAAAGGTAAATAGAATGCGTATGTATTCAAACTTTAAAAAAATTATTTAAACAGTCTTTTGTTTTTAAAATATATCATTTAAACTTTTAAGATTATACTTCTTATAAATAAACTAAGCACCTGATATCCTGATCGCTGAATTTGTGTGACTCTCTGACACACACACACACACATACACACACACACACACACACACACACACACACACACACACACACACACACACACACACACACACACACACACACACACACACACACACACACACACACACACACACACACACACACACACACAGATGGTCACATCTTCTCTGTTGTCTGATCTCCACACACACACACACACACACACACACACACACACACACACACACACACACACACACACACACACACACACACACCCTTTGGCTGGTGCTTTTTGAAAGCTCCGCAGGTCAAACGCTGGTGTAAAGAGAGGCCAGAGGGCCCTGATTTCTAAACATGAAAATTGATTTTTTTATTTTTGTGAACCCATTCATACATTGCGTTGTTTCATGAGCTGTATGTTTTTTCTTCAACTCTCTAAACATTTAACTCATTGCATTTTTTTATTTTTTTATTTTTTTTTGTGAATCCATTTTATTTAAACTGGATAGTTCTACATTTATTTCAACTTTTTGTGTGAGGTTTTAGTAAGATCGTTATTTTATATTATTTATTTATAATAATTTATATTCTTTTAAAGAACAGAATGTTTATGTAAGATGCTTTTTTATTCTTTTGTTTATCTAAAACTGAAAGAATTGATTTCAGTAAGATGTTATTTTATATTATTGTATATTATATTATTTGTGTGAAATATACATTATTTTATAAAATCTCTGTTTCTCACTATCACTGTGCTCTGGAATGTGGAGGAGCAGACGGAGGGGGATGGAGAACCAATATGTGATTTTATATTTAACGCATTTTTGTGAACCCATTCATAAACTTGTTTAATACCCCTAAACATTTAACTGATTGTAATTTTGTGACATTGTTTAATCACAGTGTCTGAACAGCACGTTTCAGATGTCAGAGGGGAATCCCGTGACACACACACACACACACACACAGATGGTCACATCTCCTCTAATGTCTGATCTCCACGCACATACACACACACGCTTTGAGAGACTCATTGCAATTTTTTGTGACTCCATTTTATTTAAACTTTTGGTGTGAGGTTTTAGTAAGATCTTTATTTATTGTATAATCATTTATATTGTTTTAAAAGAATTGAATGGCTTTTCAACGTTTGTGTGAGATAAGCTTCCACAGTTTTTTCCTTATCAGTTTTCACAGTACAGCCCGGATACGCTCAGGAATATGTAGGGAGGTTCGTGTGTGATACCAACTTCAAAAACACACAGACTAACTGTTATATTATTATAACAGTGTCTTCAAAAGTCATCAAACAATCAGACTTTCTGTCAGATACCATGACGTATTGTTTAATCACAGCGTCTTCAAAACCTTCTGTCCATATCAAAAGGCATCAAACTAGCTGTCATGACATAATTATTATAACTGTGTCTTCAAAAACACACACACTAACTGTCATGTTCAAAAGGCTTCAAACAATTAAAACTAGATGACATAATTATTTAATCACAGCGTCTTCAAAACCTTCTGTCCATATCAAAAGGCATCAATAGACTTCAAAACCCAAAACTAGCTGTCAATAACTACATGATCAAGGGTTAGGAGGGTCAATAGGTCAATACTAGCTGTCAAAAAGACTTCAAAAGCCCTTTGATCTCTTTGATCTCATCTCATCTTCTTTGATCCCTTTGATCCTATGCCAAAAGGGGCGGGACATGTCACCGGAAGGGGCGGGGCACCTGTCAATCAATCATTTTTTGACAGGTGGTATAGTATATCAACTACTATTATCTTTTAGATTTGTATATATGTATCTTTTCTGCATTTCACCTCTGTTCTAGCTTGGTTCCTTGTAATAAACCTATCCCATGTAATATTTTTGGCTCTGTGACAAATAACATGTTATGTTCCTAGATCATCATGCTGTGATGGCCTACTGCACTCCCTGTCCAAGAAAATCTCCACGGCAATGAACCATATGACTACTAATAAGTAAAACCACCTCAAACATACAGTGCACTACTGTTCAAAGGTTTGGGGTCTGTAAGATTTATGCTTTTGAAATAAGTCTCACATTTTAAAATCATTAACGGCAGGTTTTTTCAGTGAGATTGTCCTTGAGAAGCCTGTAGGCTAAATAATCAGCTAAATAATAGGCGACTAATACAATATTATAATGGTCATAGTTATAATAATAATTCATTTAACTATTATGATAACATGATATCCTGATCATTAGTATATTTTATTTTATTTCTTTAGGTCTGTTTTGAATTATGTTGGCCAATGAGACTGACACCATTCTGTCCAACTCAAAGGTATTTATGTATTTGTATGTTTTTTTTTATTTTATTGATCAATACTGAAATTCTTTGTACTTTTAAATGCTGAATGTGGTTCAGGGGGTCGGCAACTTTAGGCAGTTATTTTTCACAGATTTATTTATTTAATGTTTATTTGACAGGGACAAATGCATAGAACATTGCTTTATAAAAAATACAAAGTAGATGCCATGCATACAGGTTTATAGCCATGACTAATTTGCAACCCCTAGATATCTTGGGCAGCTGTGGCTCATACTCTTAGCCTTTAAAAATGTTTGAATTGATATCCCCAATGCAGTATCAGGGGGTAAATATATAATTAGAGTTATTAAAGTTATGGCTTTGCTCTTTTACCAGATGAGATATAATCCCTATTGTTTGGCCCTGTATTCTTCAGGACAAGACCTTGATGCCATCCACAGTCAGTAGATGAAGAAGGTGAGTTTAGCCGAATTCAGTCCTCTTTCCCTTTCTTTTGAGCTTAAACGGACACGTGCACGCAAAATGAAGTCAAAATGCCCATCTTGGCGAGTTTCCCCGTAAACAGTCTTGTGTTTTAAACAGAAAGAAAACGAATGCGTGTCATTTATATTAGGTCTGCGCATTCGTCTTAAAGCAGGGTTCGTACGTTTTGAAAAAACCTGGAAAAGTTATGGAATTTGAAAAATGCTAATTCCAGGCCTGGAAAGGTTTTGAAAAAATAAAAAGACACAGAAAGTTTTGGAAAAGTCATAACACAGCATAATATGTGATTAATACAAAAACTGTTTAATAAAAAAAATATTTCGCGTTGTCTTAACGTCCTTATATTCGGGCGGCATAACGTTCAGTTCACTTCTGAATCCGATTCACTCACTTGTTGCGATGTTGCCTGAGGCGAAGTCGGTGCTGACAGAAATTTAATTGAAATGCCAGGAAAGTGGCACGAGCATGCTAAAGTTTTGCAAGCACCGGTGGGTCGAGAATGTAGCGGAAAGAGGATTGCAGCTCTGGCCGCATGTGAAACGATACGTAGTATATTAGCCTACGTCTGTCTCCTCCTGCACGCGAGAGGAGAGAAGAAAACGAGTAAATGTCAGTTCAATTGTAAGTTCATTCTTTATGTGCTTAGGAGTGTGCGATATTGTCTATGAACTATGATGATATTGTAATCATTGTTTTAACTATGTACGAGGCACTGCGAGTGCGAGCTGACATCGCGTTTGTCTCTCATGCTTGCTTTCACTGCATGATGTGTCAGTGCAGTTATAGATGTCCCCAAATGAGTTTTTGTCTTATATTTATATTATGTTGTCATATTAGATAGGGCTGGGCGATATATCGCACAATATTGTTATGCGCATCTCGTCAGTAAAGCCGGTTCCTTGATTAGTAGTAAATCACCATCACCTGCTTTCAGATGGAGCGGTGTTAAATTAACACTCCTGGGGCTGGGAGTGTATATGAGTCCACACTCAAGAGTGTAAAGTGTTAAAATATGAGTGTTAAATTAACACTCAAGAGTGTTAAAGTTAATGAGATAATTAAGTGATTAATTAAGTGAAATTGAGCATTACTGAAGACACCTGATGATAACAAGCAGAATCACTGAAGGAGAAAATCACAAATTGTAAGTTACCATTAAGGTGATGGGTGTTTGCTTTAGTTGGGCTCTTGAACCTTAGATGATTACTTTAATTTTAACCTTCTTTTTTTGCTGTTATTGTTTTGTAACAGTTAAATGAACAAAGTAAAGTGTGATCTGATAATGTTGGTTATGTTTTGACATAATCATGCTGTGATCTGAAAAAGGAAACTTATTGAGATAGTTTGGTTTAACTTGTTAGCAGCAGTTTTGTGATTCTACAGCATATGATTATCAGTACTTTACTTATAATTCAAAATATTTAATAAACATTGTTCTGACAATGTCTCAACAATGGTGACAATAATAAAGCATGTTGCAGTGGCTGCCACCAATCACAACTCATTAATGGCTCCCATCATGCATTGCGGTATGAATAAATTATGATCTGAATTGTCTATGTAATTTACTTTTCCTAATTGAATATTCTGCTCGTCACCATTGTTGAGATGCATTGACTGAATCTTGACATCTGTGTGTGCCTAAAAGAAAGATTTTTTTTTAAACAACTTTTCAGAAATCCTTTATAGTATATAAAAAATTCTGGGCATTTATGCAGATTCACAGTTATGCTGTAACCAACAACATAAATCGAAGTCAGAAAGAAGGATCTTAATGAGTTCAGTGATCAAGTTCAAATGATGAATGTCATAATATAACCAACACCATCAGATCACTTTTTTTTCTTTGTTCATCTATCAGTTATAACTCAGATACAGCAGCCAAACAAAATCTAAAGTAAACACATAAGGTTCAAGAGCCCAACTAAAGCAAACAATCATCGCCATAACGGTGGCTTACAATTTGTGATTTTCTCCTTCAGTGATCCTGCTTGTTAACATCAGGTGTCTTCAATAATGTTCAATCATCACTACCGCTCCATCTGAAAGCAGGTGATGGTGATTTACTACTAATCAAGGGAACCGGCTTTACTGATGAGATGCGCATAACAATATCGTGTGATATATCGCCCAGCCCTAATATTAGAATATTACATGAGCAAGAGTGCCGTTTTCCTTTGCATATAATTGCAAATGTGCTATTTATTTTATACAACAGTTAAATTAACAATAAAGTTAACATTGTGAGTTACTTTTTGGACACAATATTGTCAATTTTCACTTTATATCGCAGACGAGAATTTCATAATGAAGCCGTAGTCCAACAGACATCGATGATTTTTTGTATTTATTTAATGAAATCCGCGTTTTGAACGAATCATTTTAACAATTCAATGAACAATCTCTTGTTTTTCTGAATGAATCAGCTGTTTGAACGAATCGGTTGAAATTACTCCAACAACTCGCTTATTAAGACAGTGACTTGCCGCCACCTACTGGTGGTTTTAGTTTCATATTTAAAGTATATTTTAATTAAAATGTTGAAATTATAAATCATTTCATTTAAATGTTGAATAGCTTTATTTATGCAATTGTAAATGAAGTGTAAATATAGTAGGCTAATGCCAGTTTTGATGCCGCTTCTGTGTCAGCTCTAATGTCGACTGACATTTTCAGGAATACATAGTCATGGAAATGTGCCGAAAAGTCATGGAAAAGTATTGGTTAAAATGTGTATGAACCCTGTTAAAGGGACAGCAGCCTAACTTTGTTTGTGTCGCCAACGGTGATCAAACATCAAAAGAGAAAATGACTTGTAGCTTTAGCAAAGATACATTTAATTAATTTATAGTTCTTTTATTTTTACAGTGAAGACTTATTTTACATTTTGATAATTCAATTTCTGTACCTGATAAGTTAGATTTAACTGAAAAACATAATGCACTGCTTATTTCAACTGTATCTTTCTTCTATTGTATTTATCTATGCTTGTTATCTATTGTAATTTTCTATGCAGGTTCACTCCTCTACAAAATCCCCCCAATAGAGGTTATGCGGAGTGCCCAGCGGTCGAACCAGAAAGAGGTCTAAGCATTTCCGCTTTTCACTTCCGTACACATCTGCAGCGGTAGGTGATCTCTCAGTTTACTGTTAATTTTCGCTTATTACACTAAAATTCTTACTTCTGTTTTAATTAAAATGTCACGAATGCTAAAATATCAGAAAAGGGAACATCCGAACAGCAGTTTTTGTTGTGTGCCGATCTGCTCTATGTCGGGGAAACCCACATAGCAACATTGTGTCGGCCCAGATCCGGCCCACATCTGGCACACGTGGAAAGATGATCTGGCCCGCATGCAGTGTGGAATTACGGCACTTGGGTGGGCCACTCCTGTTTGCCAGATCTGGGCCACAAGCAGGCCATAGCAATGCCACATCTCACCCAAGAGCAAATAAATAAACCAGAACTGGACCTAATCTGAGCCACAAAGTCTGTGTATATTAAATATGAAGTCATCTCAGCCTGTTAACAAAAAGAATCACTGAAAGAAAGAAGAGAACAGAAAAAAGAGACGAGCAGAAACACAAGAACTACAACTGACTTCAGACACAGCCTCAGATGAAATCAACTGAAGAGAAAAGAAGACATTAAATCTGTGAAGATCTCAGCAGAGGAGGATTAAACAACTCCACAAACAGCATTACCAGCTTCACTTATTACTAACCAGACTGACTTTATTTCTGGCAGACGTCTACAGAAGTTTTTATTGAGAATTAACAGAGGTTTAACTCTAATGTGTTTCATTTGAAGTCACCATAACAGTGATTAGTGTTTCCATTAGTTGGGCTCTTAACTCTTATTATATCTTTTTTTTTTTTTGGCCGCTGTGACAGTGTGTTTGTCAAACACATTTGCAGCAGCAAAGAAAGCTAAAGTGAAATGAGATCAGGTGATGATGGTTTTATAATCATCATGAAATAGACTGTTTCACTGAGGTAATTTGAATCTAACAATTGTGTTGTACCATTAATATATTCTCATCACAAACCCTGTGTTTCTGCAGCATGAGGTCCAGCAATATTATAACAATCAGTTAGAAGATTTTAACAAACTTGAGCACGGAAAATTACTGTATGATGACAAACACAGACATCAATAATCAACGTATGAATCTCAACAATGGTGACAATCTAAAGTACCTTGCTGCAATGCATGCTGGGTACCATCATTGTACAAAACTCCCAGCATGCATTGCAACATGAATAAATTATGCAGCTGAATTGTCCTATTATTTTAATTCTAAATATGTGCTTTTATTTTTTGCTGTTGTTTTTTTTGTGACATTTAGTATCTTTTCAGTGATGTTCTGAATTAATCTGTTTATCTAAAAAATATATATATATATTGTCACCCTTGTTGAGATTCATGTGCTGATTTTTGATATCTCTGTGTGTCACGGTGGATTCATTTTTCATGTTCGTTAAAATCTTCTAACTGATTGTTATAATATTGCTAAATCTCACGCTGCAGTAACACAGGGATTGTGATGAGAATATATTAATGGTACAACACAGTTGTTAGATTCAAATTACCTCAGTGAATCAGTCTATTTCATGATGATTATAAAACCATCAACAGGTAACCATCATCACCTGATTTCAGTTCACTTTAGCTTTCTTTGCTGCTGCAAATGTGTTTGACAAACACACTGTCACAGCGGCCAAAAAAGACAAAAGATTGTAATAAGAGTTAAGAGCCCAACTAATGGAAACACTAATCACTCTTATGGTGACTTCAAATGAAACACATTAGAGTTAAACCTCTGTTAAATCTCAATAAAAAACTTCTGTAGACGTCTGCCAGAAATAAAGTCAGTCTGGTTAGTAATAAGTGAAGCTGGTAATGCTGTTTGTGGAGTTGTTTAATCCTCCTCTGCTGAGATCTTCACAGATTTAATGTCTTCTTTTCTCTTCAGTTGATTTCATCTGAGGCTGTGGCTGAAGTCAGTTGTAGTTCTTGTGTTTCTGCTTCTCTTTTTTCTGTTCTCTTCTTTCTTTCAGTGATTCTTTTTGTTAACAGGCTGAGATGACTTCATATTTAATATACACAGACTTTGTGGCTCAGATAAGGTCCAGTTCTGGTTTATTTCTTTGCTCTTGGCTGAGATGTGGCATTGCTATGGCCTGCTTGTGGCCCAGATCTGGCAAACAGGAGTGGGCCACTCAAGTGCCGTAATTCCACGCTGCATGTGGGCCAGATCATCTTTCCACGTGTGCCAGATGTGGGCCGCATCTGGGCCGACACAATGTTGCTATGTGGGAAATGAGTAGTACAGAAGTACAAATAGGTTCTGTACTCATAAAGTGACGTCAACATCAGCAGTAGCATTCGCCGTCAGGCAAGTGTTATTTAAATAAACTCCTGATGTACTTACAAACTTTCCAATGCCTCGTTTAATGAGTACAGAACCTATTTGTACTACTGTAGAAGTTTGGTACCATTCTGGGCATTATTAGTGGGGTAATTTACGAGATTTAGCGCCGTTAGCGCCTGCACTAAACCATACGGCAGGTATCTCTAAATAAACTCTAAATTTTTCAATATCATGCAGCACTAATATTGAGCATATCTTAAAGTGAACCTGGAATGATAATTTGTGATACCAGATGAGATGTATGTATGATAGATTTTGAACTGTACTATTTTTTTTATTTCAGGTTTTCTGGGATCCCAGCGGAATGCATCAAGGCATCAGATGTTGTCTTGGACAGATGTACCTGTAAACTACACCGACCTTTGCTTTTGCATGGATGGCTGATTATTACCATGTTCTGTGAAGGTTTCATTATAGCAAAACTGAGCACCTGTGACAGTGGAATTTGTAGGTGTAATAAAAAAAATTGATAGCAGTTTCAAACTTTTTTCTCTTTCTCTCTCATAAACAACACAGCAGTTACAGGTTTTCAAATTCTTCATCGGAGGTGAGACTTATACGTTATATGTAGAGCGAATTCGCAGGTCAGAGTTCACTAGACTTGAATATTATTTTCTCTGTTTTTTATTTGACTTCAGAGTTGAAAGTGGGCTTAAAGGGTACATACACAGCAAAAAGTCCAGTGTTAAATTAACTCTCCTGGGAGTTTATATGGCTCCAGAGTCAGTGTTAAAATATGAGTGTTAAATTAACACTCAAGAGTGTTAAAGGTAATGAGCTCATTAAGTGATTCATTAAGTGATAATTGACCAATATTGAAGACACCTGATGTTAACAAGCAGAATCACTAAAGGAGAAAATCGAATTTTTTAAGACACCGTTATGGTGATCAGTGTTTGCTTTAGTTGGGCTCTTGACCCTTAAAGCATTAACTTTAAATGTTGTTTGGCTGTTGTATTTGAGTTATAACTCTCAGATGAACAAGATAAAAGGTGATCAGGTGGTGTTGGTTATGATTTGATAATCATAATTTGACCTAAATATCAACTCTCATTTAGAGAGTCAGATTTACCTTGTTGATTACAGCAGCCTGTGATTCTACTGCAAATGATTTTTATCATTATCAATATAATCCAAAATATTTCTTAAAAATTGTTATTATAAAAATACTTAGAAAATTACTTTATTTAGACATACTGACATCAATAATCAGCCTGTCAATCTCAACAATGGTGACAATAATAAAGCATGTTGCAGTGCATTCTGGGTGCCACCAATCAAAACTCATTCATGGCTCCCATCATGCATTGCGGTATGAATAAATTATGATCTGAATTGTCTTACTAATTTCCTTTCCTAATTGAATATTCTGTTTGTCACCATAGTTGAGATTCATACACTGATTCTTGATGTCTGTGTGTGCCTAAAAGAAAGATTTTGTTTTATCAGAACAACTTTTAAGAAATCCTTTAGACTAGTTAGAAAAAAAAGATTGTATGCTGTAGAATCACAGTGATGCTGTAATCAACAATATACATTAAAGTCAGAGATTAGACTCTAAATGAGATTAGTGATTCAGGTGAAACTATGATTATGTCAAAACATAACCAACAAAACCTGATCAACTTTCTCTTTGTTTATCTGGCAGTTATAACTTAGATACAACAGCCAAAGACAATCTAATGTTTACAGTTTATGGGTCAAGAGCCCAACTAAAGCAAACACTGATCTCCATAACGGTGTCTTAAAAAATTAGATTTTCTCCTTTGGTGATTCTGCTTGCTAACATCAGGTGTCTTCAATAATGCTCAATCATCACTAAATTAATCACTTAATGAGCTCATTAACTTTAACACTCTTGAGTGTTAATTTAACACTCATATTTTAACACTGACTCTGGAGCCATATAAACTCCCAGGAGAGTTAATTTAACACTGGACTTTTTGCTGTGTAGGCTTAATGGGTATCCTTTCCCCTATATAAAACATTCCTTTTTTGATTTGTAGTCTGAAATAATTAATAGTGCAATATAAAGAAATGCAATGTAGTGTTTTCAAATGTATACATTTTTCTATACACATTGATGCTGAAATATCTGAATAAATACACGATACCAGCAGCGCTCGTGCTCTCATATCTCCTACAGCAGGGGTGCCCAACCCTGCTCCTGCCGATCGACTGTCCTGCACAGTTTATCTCCAACCCTAATCAAACACACCTGAAGCAACCAATTAAGGTCTTCAGGATCACTTGAAAATGAAAGGCAGGTGTATTTGATTAGGGTTGGAGATGAACTGTGCAGGACAGTCGATTGGCAGGAGCAGGGTTGGGCACCCCTGTCCTACAGCTTGTGACACACAATCCCACCTCACTCTTTTCATTTGATCCGGATGAATATTAATGCCATTGCAGGGCTTGGCATGGGATTGTGTGTCCATGTAACGCGTTGTATTTTTATTTTCCTGTTAAATTTGCAGATGGTGTTGGGAGTTTAAATGTTTTGAGCGAAATGAAGATTGGCACATTCATGTATATTGTATATAAATTAATACTTTTTCAATTTTGTTGTAAGTTATAGGCTACAGTTTGCAAAAATATTGTTTTAATTAAAATGTTTGTGCAGTTTTATTTGAAATATTTTCATGTGTGAAATATTAAGTGTAAATTACTGTTACTGAATACCTGAATACATTTTGCTAATGCTGTTTTTAATGACTTATTTTAGGTTGATAATTAAACAATGAATCAACAAAAACATGGATTATGTGCTTATTTAATACAAACTGATTGATTTACTTATTAATGATAGTTTCTGTTAATTCAATTTATTGTAATAATAATATATTCATAGGATTCTTAAGTGTTTGAACAATAAACAATGTAGAATGTGTTGTTTGTAGAACGTTCCCAGAATGTTCCCAAGAACGTTCCCTATTGGTTAGCCAGGAAAGTTTTCTTTACGTTAATAGAACGTTCCTTATAGGTTAGGGGAACATTCCGAGAACCTTCTGGGAATGTTCTGGGAACGTTCCCCTAACCTATAGAGAACGTTCTATTAACGTAAAGAAAACTTTCCTGGCTAACCAATAGGGAACGTTCTTGGGAACATTCTGGGAACGTTCTGGGAACGTAAAATTGTTAGCTGGGAAGTGACGTCGCGGTACGAAGTGACGTAGCAGTCGTTTGCATATGACCGCCTCCAGCGTAGACAACTACGCTTCAAGCAAGATAACTATGCCTCATTTCATCATCGCATCTGTCACGCGCTTCACATGTGTCCAGTCGACGTGCAGCGAGTGTGTCTGTTTACAAGAAGATTGCGATGTCACGCAGATGTGCTGTTCCTGGCTGTGGACAAACAACATGTTTGAATAATATACGCTGCAGAAAGATCCAGACGTCAGGGGAAGATGGATGCAGTTTATTTTTTGCGGACGTCCCAGTCACGGCAGTGTTAATTTAATTTAATTTAAGCGTGTGTTCTCCACATTTCAAGGATGAGTGACAGTTGAGAACAATCGCAGTATGATGCTGGCTTTGCCAGAAAACTTTTGTATAAGATAAGGCCGTGTGGACTATTCTGGGCTACACAACGACGACGCAAACTAAGTAATGTAGGCTATTTAAAACTTAAAACTTTTTTAAAACGTTAATTGCAGTTTAATTCATTATGAATAATCACCGTGTTTTTACTTAGTTAAGCCTACTTATTGTTTTCATGACCGTCATGTTCATGCCCCGTACACTGAAAAAAATGTGGAGTGACATTTACTTAAAAAAAGCTAGGCAACTTTTTCCACACAGAAAGTGCTTGTAATCTTTACTCTGGCTATTTCAATTAGTAATTAATTGTAAAAGTAATTAAATTGAACAAATTATAATTGAGTAATAATTAATCAAATTAATTCCTTAAAAGTTAACCATTTAAAATGAGTAAAATTTACAAAATATCTTTTATTGCCAACGTTGAAGACACCTGATGTTAACAAGCAGAATCACTGAAGGAGAAAACCATAATTAAAGTCACCATTGTGGAGATCAGTGTGTGTTTTAGTTGGGCTCTTGACCCTTAAATTATTAACTTTAAGTTGTGTTTGGCTGCTGTACATGAGTTATAACAGCCAGATGAACAAATAGAAAAGGTGATCTGATGGTGTTGGTTGTGTTTTAACATAATCATTATTTCACAATCATTTGACCTGAATCACTGAATGGAGCATTTTATACATTGTCGTGTTTCTTTAGAAATAAATAATGGACAAATGAAGTCTTCAAACGCCTCAGATGTAAAGTTATTCGCTGTCAAAGTGACGCCAAAATGAATGGGAGTTCATCACCACCAACACCACCTTTCACCTTTTCTCTTTCTTCATCTAGCAGTTATAACTCAGTTACAGCAGCCAAACAAAATCTAAAGTTAAACATTAAAAGGTCAACTGCCCAACTAAATTAAACACTGATATCCATAATGGTGACTAAAATCTGTGGTGCCAAGAGTATGTGACTGTGATTTTTTTCTCCTTCAGTGATTCTGCTTGTTATCATCAGGTGTCTTCAATAATGGTCAATCATCACTCAATTAATCACTTAATTATCTCATTAACTTTAACACTCTTGAGTCTGGAGCCAAATAAACTCCTGGATAAAATACTGGAGTTTTTGCTGTGTGAGTTCATGGGTGGAATAAACATATGGCAGGACTTTTACTTTCTGACCCCTGGACTTTCCACCTCTATTGTTGAGACACATCTTACCATATTCTTTGACCTCAAAGTCTGCAGTAAACGTCTTCTGAGGAGTGTGTGTGTACCGAGTGACAACCTTCCAGATCCCAGTACTGAAACAAACAGAACACAAACATGAACATGTCCGTGTCCATGAACATGTATTTTATTATTATATTTGTAGGATATTAAAACAGACGATAACATCCAGAACAGGATAACATTTTTTTTTCTTATACAGTAATATATTGTCCTGAATTAGACAGGCAATCAAAATTAAGTTTTGTCAGTTCACTCAGGTTGAATAGCCTCCGTTCTGTCAGCGTTTCACACACCTTGCAACCTCAGGAATGGGGTAGGTTCCAGGCATCAACCCTTTCACTGGATTTATCTTCTGTGATGAAACTGTGATGCTTTGTGGATTCTTCAGAAACACAGAAATCAGCATTAACACTGTGTGTTTACTGAGATCAGCAGTGCAATGATGCTCATTACAGCTGAAATGACACGTGTGTGTGTGTGTGTGTGTGTGTGTGTGTGTGTGTGTGTGTGTGTGTGTGTGTGTGTGTGTGTGTGTGTGTGTGTGTGTGTGTGTGTGTTATAACAGTGTGCTTTATTAAACTGTATACCATGATCTCCACCGTAACTTTAGTCTGACTGAGTGGTTTCAGGTTGGGCATCAGAGAGAAAATCCTGTATTTGACTGTAAAGGATGTCAAAGCAAAAAAAAAGAAATATGAGTTCTGTTTGTTTGGTTTTCTGTATTCAAACCCTGATAAAAGTAGCAGTCAGTTTACAATTAAACATCCATAATGATCTAACATGTTTAAAGTTCACACTGTGCATTACTTCACTCTATATTTGTCATGTTTCAGCACTGAATCGTACCTGTGCTAGCAGGCGTGTAGATGGGCTTGTCTGTCTGTACAAATATATATCCAGACTGGAATGAGACCATGACCACTTTCTCCAGAGTGTGTGATAGAAACTGAGCTTGTAGATACACATACTGCTTCTCCAGAGGATCACCAGAGAAGAAGTTCTGATCATCAGGGATCTAAAGAACAGATAATGAATTAGTCCTTTGCAAATTTTGAATAAAAGAAAAAGCATTTTTCAATTTTCAAACAAAAATTTACATACTGTAAATTACATAAGGTGGCATCACCTTTATATCTGTAAGGATCTGGTAATTTTTTTCTGCAGTCAGTGTCACTGTTTTGGACAGTATCTCCGTGTCTTTCTTTGGGAAGTTCTTCACTGAGATCCTCACGTTCAGGTTTCCTTCAGAGTAATCCTGAGCCTCCACAAACACGTTCTCTGAGGAACCCACTCTCAGCAAATTAGGAGCTGACAGAACAAACCTGAGGAGATCAAATCACAGCGTTTGAAATCTTAAAAACTGATTATTAGTAACTCTATGGGCAAACGGTGTGTTTAATACTCACAGCGGGTCACACAGTGTGAGGAGGGGTGAGGAGAGAAGAACAACAGTCAGACACAGCAGCTTCACGTCCATCGTGTCTGTGTGTGTGTGTGTGTGTGTGTGTGTGTGTGTGTGTGTGTGAACCTGCAGCAGCTCAGATTTATACCCGCCTCCGTGACCCTCACAGTCCAAACTGCTATTTCTCTATCTATCTATTTGCTTGATTTTTTTGTTTGCAGTTTGTTTTACTGGAAATTACACAAGGGAGTATTTAAGTTCACCCACGTAGAATTAAACAGTATAGCACGTATTGCTATGTTTAAAATAACCTTTTTGAATTTTTATTTTGTAAATGGATACTTTGATTTCTCTCAGGGAACTGAATTTATTTAACATAAACATTCAGAATCAAAGACCAATAGTTCAGATTTGTCCACTAGACTTTGTTTAGTGACTCCTCCTGTAAGCTTATCATTGTTACTCCAGCAAATGGAGATCATTTCATGATCGGCAGGCTTGAAAACCACATAAAGATGTCTATCATGAAAGAAACACTTTTGCTGTTGTCAGTCAAATTGAGGGCAGTTTTCCCGTAAATGACCTGCAAAAAACAGTAATGTAAATGTAACCTTTGGTAAACTGGCAGCTGCTCTGTTGATTTTTTAGGGGTCATGAAATGTCTAAACTGCAGACCTGCAATGATGTCTGAAAGTTTAATTATTATTTTTTTCAGCAATGTCAAAACATCCAATGAGCAGCAGTTCTAATCAGAGTTGTATAGTCCAGGGGTCAGAAAGTAGAAGTCCTGCCATATGTTTATTCCACCCATGAACTCAGTCAGCTGATTTCTATCTCCTGGCTGAAAAACTGCTAATTAGCAAATCCAGGTGATTGGAACAAAACTCTGAGGAGGACTTTTACTTTCTGAACCTGGACTTTACACCTCTGAAGAGAACAGAAAAAGAGACGAGCAGAAACACAATAATTACAACTGACTTCAGCCACAGCCTTAGATGAAATCAACTGAAGAGAAAAGAAGACATTATGGTAAATCTGTGAAGATCTCAGCAGAGGAGGATTAAACAACTCCACAAACAGCATGTGTCTGAAGTCAGTTGTAGTTCTTGTGTTTCTACTCATCTCTTTTTCTGTTCTCTTCTTTCTTCAGTGATTCTGCTTGTTAACAGGCTTATTAAGGCTGAGATTACTCCATATTTAATATACACAGTTTTTTGGCTACGATAAGGTCCAGTTCTGGTTTATTTCTTTGCTCTTGGCTGACATGTGGCATTGCTATGCAGAGGTGTAAAGTCCAGGTTCAGAAAGTAAAAGTCCTCCTCAGTATTTTGTTCCAATCACCTGGATTTGCTAATTCAGACAGGAGAGAACTAATTAGTGAAATCAGCTGACTGAGTTCATGGGTGGAATAAACTATGGCAGGACTTCTACTTTCTGACCCCTGGACTATACAACTCTGGTTCTAATATCACTGGAGAACCTTTTTAAGTTTCACAAAGTTATATATTTTTGTTATTTACAAAACCATCAATGCACTGATTATGTAAAGAACCCTGACATAATAATAATAATAATGAAACTTCCAAAATGTTTTAATCTCCAGCCGCATCACTGCTATTGCTACTTAATAGGTACGTCTCTGGTATTTTTTGTGTTAAGGAACACAAAACGCCATAAGGAATATATTTAGATCTGAGTGATGGATTATGGTATGTTTGGGCTCTTTTTAATCGTGCGAGTCTGCTGAAAATTTTCCACAATTGATGCATGCTTCATTGAGTTATGTCCGTTAAAACACGACATAAGTGTTACATCTATAATAAAGATCTATGTGCGCATTTGGGGGTTCATGTGTTACAACTCCATTAGGGATGCACCGATGCATCGGCTGAACATCGGTAACGGCGATATTTGCCTCGTTAACTGCCATCGGCCATCGGGAAATAAAAATGACATTCGCCGATGTCACATGGGCGTCAGTTTGGTTTGAAATGTGCTGGGGACAGAGACGCATTCGGAAGTGCATTTTCAGAAGTGCTACAATGACGCATTCATTTTTTTTCTCTCTTTCGCGCAGGTTATGTTTTGAAAGACGATGTCCTGTAGCTCAGGCACGGCCCCACTTTTCAACAGGCCCACCCAAAACTTTAAAAAATAAAAAAAACAAAAAAAAACAAAAACTTTTACTATATTCTAATTTTGTCAATAATTATTAAAAAAATCGCCAATAAGCTCATAATTTGTGCTAAAATAGTGTAGTTTTAAAAAGCATTTTAAAAAGCTGGTTATATTTTGATGTTTCTGCGCAAGTTCAGCAGACAGTGAGGTTGGGGTTTGTTCCGATCAGAGCTCGTGAGTGCTGTTGTAAAGTTTTCTTTCTTCAAAGCAGAGACCAGTGAGACATTTGGGATCACGTTCAAACAGAAGTATTTCTTTATTGAGAACTCTGCTGTACGCGGCTGTAGAAACTTCCAACATAATCTAATCTAACATAACTTTACATGGTGTCTTATAGGCATTTTAGGAGGAGGGACTTTTGAAGGTGGAGACAAATTCAAACAAAGCATGTAAATGAGTATACAGGTTAAGGAACCCCCCCCCCCCCCCCCCCCCCCCAGACCGGCAGTCTCACTCCAATCAGCATAACCACTCAAATGATCCAATCAGCCTGACGGTATCACCCATATCTTCACATGATCACAGAGACAAAAGCACAGCTGTACATTGAGCTTACTGGGCAGGAAATGCATAAGGGCAAAGGGTGAGGGTGAGAGTCTCAGGAATTGACTCATTTAGAGAACAAAGGAAAACCAGGTCGGGCAAGAATATCTTGCTGTAAACTCAATAACCGCTTTCTCAGTTTATATACTATCTAAATTAAAACCTCAAATGCTAAAATCAGTATTCTTCACCGTGATGTTATGTAAGGAAGCATATCTGAAAACATATTCTTAAATTTTAACCCTTCAGTCCCCTCTTTGAGAGTTCTTAAAATAACTCTCACATAAAATACAAATTTAGACACATAAAGTTCATTCTTGTAACTGGTGTAGGTTACAGGCACATATAACTTGCTCTGTGTTGTTCATCTGTAATTGCATGCTGACACAGAAACAAAACATGCAATTTAGGGTTCGTGAATTTCTCTGCGTTGTGTATTTTTCATTTTCTTTTGTGATAGTTCGTTCTGCAGTGGGTCTGGTTGTCTTCTTGAGGTTGGGGCTTCATACGCAGATGAGACGGTCGTTGCATATGGAACTCGAAAAAGACATCAAGTTTTATCTGCACACTGTAAGACAGAAAACAGAAAAACAGAGAGCAGTATTTCTTCAAAACACTACGGTTGTAGCAGTTTAAACACTATGGTTCTATCGTTTTCAGAGTCTACTATTGTCGTTTCATTCTTTCCCTATTTCTTAATTGATTTGACACCTATAGACCAGTGAGGTGAGGATGGACTAAATGGGGAAAGGCCTATGAGGTTGTCTTCACCCTGGATTGGCCCCCGACGCCTGTTGCGTCAGTTCTTTCCAGGGCCCTCACTGAACCGTGTCCTATTCTGTCCCTGTGTTGTGTACACACTGTACAGTGTGTGAGAAAATTGGCACATTTCCATTCTCCAGTGAAACATCGGTCCTAATAAACATCATTAACAGAGGATGGTGTCTGATTGTAATATTCTGTGGCTTAACATTTAAGGCTGTGAGTCTTACTTAACCAGGGTCCCCTAAAAGAAGGCTGAGACAGTCACTTTCCTTTTGTTATATTAAACAAAAATCAGTCTTTCATCTTTGTTGTTGTTTCTGGGGAAATTAAGCACTCACAGCCCAAATGGTTAACACCTTATCAAGTTGCCCCACGAGTTTAACGAGGAGGGGAGGGGCTGCTTCAGAGTATCAAGCAGGCTAAGCAGAAGCTGAGTAACCTTATTTACATCTTTAAAGTTCTTTTTGCTTTTCCTACACTCATTTCCAAAATGTCCGTGCTTGCCACAGTAAGAACAACTGGCTTCTCTAGGACTTTTGCGTTTCTTTGGCTTCTCTGAGTTGACCTTAACAGAAACTGCTGCAATTCTTACTCTCTCTTTGACATCAGAATCTCTTTCCCAAATAGCTAAACTTTCTAGGTTACTTCTGAGAGTTCTTTTAGCCCACGTAATATCTAGGAATGGCAAGGCTGTTCTGTACTCGGCTACAAGACCATCTGCCCAAATTCGGATTAGAGCTCCTTTGTCAGCTAACACACTTTCGGAATCATCCACTATTCCACTGTACACTGCAGCTACCTGACAGAACCTCTCAGTATATTCACTCACAGTTTCTTCTTTCTCTTGTACACAGCTAGTAACTCTCGACCAATCGATTTTGGGTCCTAAGATATTCTTTAGAATTTTCAAAACACCTTCTCTCAATTCATCTTTTCTGGCATTTTGAAACTCAGAATTGTTTACAGCACTTTCAAAATCATTGAATTCTGACTCAGTCAAGATCTGTGATATTAGCTGAGTGACTTCAGCTAGAGACATATCGTAGAGCCGCATCTTTTTGGACAACTCTCTCCTAAACTCAGAAAAATTTCTTTGCACTGATGGCAAACTTTCAGCAATTCTCTCAATATCTTTAGGACATAAAGATGTTTTGACTGCTTGTGGCTGCAATATGGGGGTTGCAAATGAAACTGTATCAACACCTTTTCCCTGAGGCTTTTGTCTAGCTACGCACACTTCAACTGCATTTACATCTGCATTGACATTGTCCTCTATACTATCAAAAGACTGTAAATCAGGATAGCTTTCATCTGACTGTTGGTTTTCTGAGTCACATTTGGTTGAGGCCTTGAGGCCCACCGTTTTCGTGAAACAGGACACTTGAGTAAGCAATTTTTTGTTCTGTTCTTTCAAATTATCTATACAACGAGCTTGTTCTTGTACAATGGATAAGCTAAATTCTCTGTGACAGAAGATAATGCCTTTGACACTGTTCTTGCGAATACTTTCTCCTAGTACCTTCTTACAATCTTCGATTGACCAAACTTTGCCTGGATTAATGCCAAATTTCTTTGTTAAATTCAATCTGACTTTCTCAGTCACGATGGAGTCCATGTGCTCTGATAACAAAGACTTGAATTCACTGTCTGTCCATAAAGGTTTAATCAGTCTAGTACTTTTCCTAAACATTTTTGTGAATTTCTTTGTTACCACACAATCAAAAACATTAAAACTTCTCTCTACTGTCTACAATAGAGGGTACACTTGTTAACACAGCTTAACTATTGTTAACTTTCCAAATTACCACACTTAACTTCCCTGCCGACAAGAACAGAGAATCAACAGAAATAACTAGCACGTAAAGCTAATTCTTCTCTGCCTAAAGCAAAGGATACCAACTATTAGCACTTGATGCTAACTTTCTCTAGCTTACAGATAGGTCTTCTCTAGCAAGAGCATACACACAATATTAACATGTAACTGTTAATCTTCCCTGCCATCAACAGAGGATCAATTTCATCTCTAAAAGAAAACTTTTTAGAGGCTTATCTTTAGTTAACCAAACTCTACAGCTGTTTGTTAACTACTTCTCTGAACGGCGCAGAGGAAAACATTTGTACTGGTCTGCATTGGTTCTTTGAATGGAGTGTAAACTCACCGAATCGTTGGTTGTACAGAAAAATTTCGTCTGGAACTCAGTCAGCTTTGTTGAGATCTTTGAGCTTGAAGTTTCAAGATTCAGTCTGGAACCTCAGTCAGCTTTGTTGAGATCTTTGAGCTTGAAGTTTCAAGATTCAGTCTGGAACTCAGTCAGCTTTGTTGAGATCTTTGAGCTTGAAGTTTTCAATCTGGAGGAAGCTGGAAAGATTCAGTCTGGCAATCTTTGTCAAATCTTTTGTTGAGCTTGAAGTTTCAAGATTCAGTTCATTGAGCTTAAAATTCTTTGAGTTTCCTTCTCCATCCGGGTCCCGGCAGCATCTGTTGTAAAGTTTTCTTTCTTCAAAGCAGAGACCAGTGAGACAGTTGGGATCACGTTCAAACAGAAGTATTTCTTTATTGAGAACTCTGCTGTACGCGGCTGTAGAAACTTCCAACATAATCTAATCTAACATAACTTTACATGGTGTCTTATAGGCATTTTAGGAGGAGGGACTTTTGAAGGTGGAGACAAATTCAAACAAAGCATGTAAATGAGTATACAGGTTAAGGAACCCCCCCCCCCCCCCAGACCGGCAGTCTCACTCCAATCAGCATAACCACTCAAATGATCCAATCAGCCTGACGGTATCACCCATATCTTCACATGATCACAGAGACAAAAGCACAGCTGTACATTGAGCTTACTGGGCAGGAAATGAGAGATCCCGAGATTCTGAATGGTGACAAGCGCGTCGGAACTGTGATCTTGCACGCGGGAGTGAACGACATCAGGCTGCGCCAGACGGAGATTCTGAAGAAAGACTTCAGGAATCTGATCAATACGGTACGCACCACATCGCCTGAAACAATGATTATTGTGTCAGGACCGCTTCCCACGTACCGACTAGGACAAGAAAAGTTTAGTAGATTATTCGCGCTAAATGAATGGTTAATGTCATGGTGCAATGAGCACAAACTGCTCTTTGTAAATAATTGGAATCTGTTTTGGGAGCGTCCTAGGCTTTTCCGTGCTGATGGCTTACACCCAAGCAGATTTGGAGCGGATCTTCTGTCGGATACCATCTCCAAAATGTTAAATACCTTTTGACTAGTAACCAAAAGTCCAAATCATAGTCTTTGCTGCACCAATTTAACTGATATAAATTCTAGTGTAGAACATTGCATAGAAACTGTGTCTATTCCTCGTTTAGTGAGATCAAATAATAAATTTACTGCAGGAGCTAGGAAAAATCTAATTGTTATTAAAACAGAAAATGTTGCTATTAGTAAACAAAAACAATTTCTAAAGCTAGGTCTTCTAAACATTAGATCACTCACACCTAAGGCAGTTATTGTAAATGAAATAGTCACAGATAATAGCTTCGATGTACTTTGCCTTACTGAAACATGGCTTAAACCAAATGATTATTTCGGTCTAAATGAGTCTACCCCAGCAGGATACTCCTATAAGCATGAGCCCCGTCTGATTGGTCGTGGCGGCGGTGTTGCAACAATCTATAGAGATATTCTCAATGTTAGTCAGAAAACGGGTTATAAGTTTATTTCGTTTGAAGTACTTGTACTAAATGTTACGCTCTTAGATGTTAGAAAAACTTCCCTATTATCTCTAGCCTTGGCTACCGTATATAGAACGCCTGGGCCTTACGCTGATTTCCTAAAAGAGTTTGCAATTTTCTCTCAGACCTATTAGTCAATGTCGATAAAGCATTAATTGTTGGAGATTTTAACATACACGTAGATAATCCAAATTATGCGTTAGGGGCTGCGTTTACAGATTTATTAAACTCCTTTGGGGTCAAGCAAAACGTTACCGGACCAACTCATCATTTTAATCATACACTCGATTTAATTATATCACATGGAACCGATCCAACCGATATAGATATCATTCCACAAAGTGATGATGTCACTGACCATTACATGGTAACTTGCATATTACGTACTCCTGTAATATATCATGCTGCGCCGCGTTATCGATCAGGCAGAACAATCCTTCCATCCACCTTAGATAATTTTTCAAATTGCTTATCTGATCTGTCTCAGCTGCTCAGTGAACCCAAACAAGCAGATGAACTAGAGGAATTAACTAGCACTATGAGCACCATTCTCTCTGGAACATTGGATATTGTTGCACCCATTAGATTAAAAAAGGTCAGAGAGAAAAGTAAAGCACCATGGTACAACAATACTACGCATGTTCTAAAGAGAGAAACCCGTAATTTAGAGCGTAAATGGAAACAAACTAATTTAGATGTCTTTAGAATTGCATGGAAAGACAGTATGTCACGTTATAAAAAGGCCCTTAAAGCGGCCAGGGCTGAGCACCTCCGCAAACTAATAGAAAACAACCAAAACAATCCTAGGTTTTTATTTAACACCGTGGCTAGACTAACAAATAAACAGATGTCACCTGAACAAAATATTCCGTTACAGTTTAGTAGTAATGATTTCATGAAGTTCTTCACTGAGAAAATAGAAAACATCAAAACCACAATTGTAAACATTCAATCCTCAATCGCGCCTTATAATTCAGCCTCAATTATCACAACGCAAGAACAATTACAGTGCTTTACAACTATAGAACAAAAAGAGTTAAATAAACTTATCATTTCATCTAAAACAACAACATGTTTATTAGATCCTATACCAACTAAACTACTGAAAGAAGTGTTACCTATAGTGGAAGAGCCTCTCCTCAATATTATTAACTCATCTTTATCTTTAGGTCATGTTCCAAGAACATTTAAACTGGAAGTTATAAAACCTCTCATTAAGAAACCACAATTAGACCCGCATAATCTAGCAAATTATAGACCCATTTCAAATCTTCCTTTTATGTCAAAAATACTAGAAAAAGTGGTGTCCGCTCAACTGGGCTCTTTCTTGCAAGAAAATGACATCTATGAAAAGTTTCAGTCTGGATTCAGACCGCACCATAGCACTGAAACTGCGCTCGTTAAAATTACAAATGACTTACTTTTAGCATCTGACCAAGGCTGTATCTCAATACTAGTTTTACTTGATCTTAGTGCTGCGTTCGATACTATAGATCACCAGGGCTTGACATTAACTTTTTTGCTCACTAGCCAATGTGGCTAGTGGTTTTCCAAAGTTACTAGCCACACAGCATTTTTACTAGCCACATTTTTGTTGTTGAGAAATTACCTGATAAAAGTTGACTATGGCGTGCTAAAATTTACTTGAACTAGATTTACAACCCTTTTAAATGTAAAACCACTGTACACACCAAAATAAAGACTACATAAATATATAACAATACAGGTCATTATCATTAGCTCTGATAAGGTTGTGTGTAAAGCTCCTTTTTTTAAATAAAACCATGTATTATGTATAATACAGCATACGACATAACTCCAGCAGGGCAGCTAGCTGTCTCTTCGATTCTTTGTTGTCGGTCACTAGCGACAATATCATTAGGGCTGTCAAAATTGAATATTCCCTCTAAAAAAAACACACAGCTTATATTCGAACTATTCGAACATCTGGTTGCGCATGTCAATGTAACACAGTCTCACCCCCAAACGTCACATACTGACGCGTCTTGACCAAACGGCAATATACGACGAAAAGGGTACCCCTAAAACGTCCGTATGTGACTATTCGGGTTATGGGTAGGTTTAGGTATGCGTTAGGGTACCGCTAAGAGGCGCTGCTGGTGCGCTTATGTCTTCGTCTCATATGGACGTTTTAGGGGTACCCTTTTCGTCGTATATTGCCGTTTGGTCAAGACGCGTCAGTATGTGACGTTTTGGGGTGAGACCGGGCTGGTCAATGACGCGCATTACGTCAATAACAGGACAAATTAATACAAAGAGACATAACTTGTATAGGTAGTTTATTTAAGTTTAAACATATTTGACAACGTATTACCTACACGAAAACAAGTAAATCAACTAATGGCCAAGACCACAGACCTCACTCACTCTCGCTCGCTCGCTCACTCGCAGGCACTATTTCTCTCTCTCGCCCTCACCCTCAGCACCAAACGCGAATAGAGCGTCTGGCGCGAGTGTAAAGACGCGTTTACGCGCGTCTGGAGGTCTTGCGGCGCAAATGAGGCGCGCTGAATGTAACGCGAATGTAATGTAGCGCGAATGACGCTCTGTGCATAACAGTTTAAATGAACAACAACAATAAGCAAATGTTGAGTGCTGATCAAGAGTTTTGTGCAAGCAATTTAAGGTCGCGACTCTTATAGGCTATAGCAGGCTTCATTCAGTGATTGAAACAAATATTATTAACATTAATTGAAGTTTTACAGTATATATAACCGACATTGAACGCTCCGAGCGAGCTGTGCTGTGGTAAACATGGAACTTTTCCTTGACATGAAACGGTAAATAATCAAACCAGTGGAAGCCTGCAGTGCATGAAACTGCTGTATCTAACCTACCTTATTCATGCAATATCTATTCAGTCAGTACAGTAGCCTACACTTTAGTAATGTTTCTGTTTAACGTTAAATAAAATGATCCCTCAGGCAGCGCGCCCACTCGCAAAGCAGACAGCCGCGCCTCTGCTACCGCGGGCGTTTTTCCACATTCGAATATTAATTTTCACCTTCGAAATTCTGTTTTTTAAAACTATTCGAATTTATATTCGAATTTAGAATATTCGTTGACAGCCCTATGGGATTTGTAGTGTCGTAGTGTCACACTTATTTCAGATGCCTTTTGAAAAGACTACAATTATTCAACCCGCCAAAGTGGCTAGTTGGAGTGACTGTGTTACCCGCCACGAGCAAAATCCACCCGCATTTGGCGGGTTGGCGGGTGTTAATGTCAAGCCCTGTAGATCACACAATACTCTTAGATCGACTACAAAATTATACTGGTGTTCAAGGACAAGCATTAAGTTGGTTCAGATCATACTTATCTGACCGCTACCATTTTGTCTATTTAAATGTAGAAAAATCGATCATAACTCCAGTAAACTATGGAGTGCCGCAGGGATCTGTGTTAGGCCCTCTGTTATTCTCAATATATATGCTGCCACTTGGAAATATTATAAGAAAACATGGAATTAGTTTCCATTGTTATGCTGATGACACTCAAATCTATATTTCATCACGGCCAGATGAAAACGCTAAATTATCCAATTTGACAGAGTGTGTTAAAGATATAAAAGACTGGATGATGCACAATTTTCTTTTATTAAATCCAGACAAGACTAATCATTGGTTTAAAAAAACGCCCACAAAACCTCTCACACTACAACTTTAACATAGTAGGATGTCCTGTTACTTTATCCTCTACAGTAAAAGACCTAGGTGTTATACTAGACTGCAACCTGTCTTTTGAAAATCATATTTCATATGTTACAAGAACAGCCTTTTTCCACCGTAGAAACATTGCTAAGCTATGTAACATGCTATCAGTTTCTGATGCAGAAAAATTAGTTCATGCATTCATGACCTCGAGACTAGATTACTGTAATGCTTTATTAGCCGGTTGTCCTGCATCCTCAATAAACAAGCTACAGTTAGTCCAAAATGCCGCCGCTAGAGTTCTTACTAGATCAAGAAAATATGATCATATAACACCAATTTTATCATCACTACATTGGTTACCTATAAAGTTCCGTATTAATTACAAGGTATTGCTACTGACTTGCTCCAGTCTATTTAACGGATCTATCGCCCTATAATCCATCCCGCTCTTTAAGATCACTAAATTCGAGGCTTTTGGTCATACCTAGGATATCCAGATCCACCAAAGGAGGGAGAGCATTTTCACATTTAGCTCCAAAACTCTGGAATAGTCTTCCTGATACTGTTCGTTGCTCAGACTCGCTCTCCCAGCTTAAAACTAGATTAAAGACGCATCTTTTCAGCCTGGCATTCATATAATACTTTTAATCTTACAGTTAAATCCAACCTCTAGTTCATAAACGCCAGAGGAGAACTGGCCCCCGACTGAGCCTGGGTTCTCCCAAGGTTTTTTTTTTTTCTCCATTAGGTCACCTGATGGAGTTTTTCGGTTCCTTGCCACTGTTGCCTTTGGCTTGCTCAGTTGGGGATATTTGGGATATTTAATTTAATTAATCAATCAACAATACTATTGATCAGCATTACCAAACGTGGACATTATCCACTAGAAACAAGCATTGATGTATTATTTTAATTTAATACTGTGAAGCTGCTTTGATACAATCTGTATTGTGAAAAGCGCTATATAAATAAACTTGACTTGACTTGACTTGATTATTAGGGGGTCCTACTCATGTAAGATAAATATAGGCTAGGCTATTATAAGTGTTTATTTCATAAATATGAATTCACCTCACATCTCCCGGATACTAGTCATTAGTCTAACCCTTGCTGTAAAAAAAGGCCAAAATCTGACAATATCATACCATTTTCCATTTTAACAGTAATATACCGTAGAAAACAAAAATAGCCTACAAGAAAATACTGTGAATTGACCATTCGCTAAGCCACGCCCGAAAACCGCCACAGGCCAATTGTGGCTTATCAACCGTAACTAGGCGCGGGAGGTCTGGCAAGCTTTCGAGCGAGGGAAACATGCCGAAGTGTTGTGCGCATGGATTGTGCAAATCTGATACCCGGCATCCTAAAAGTTTGGACGGGGGGTGGAATTTTTTCCCTTCCGGAAACCTAAAACCCAAGGGGAGAAATGCCGGGATGACACACTGTAAAAAATGTTCGTAATTTTAACTGTAAAAAAACTGTAAAAAAGCAACGGAAAAAAAATGTTAATTCCTTAACGGTATGTACCCTTACTATATACAGTGAAAAACTGTAATAGCTCTCACGGGACATTTCATTTAATTTTACATTAATATACTGTTAAATGTAATATACTGTGGGATTTTGGAAGTACACTGTAAAAAAAAAACTTACCGTTGCATTTACCGTACCTTACCATAAAAAATACGGTAGCAAATGTTTACTAATTTTACAAAGTTTTACATCATCGAACTAAAAATGACGGTGAAAAACTGGCAGCTGGTTGCCAGTACTTTACCGTAAAAAATACGGTATAAATATTTATGTTTTACGGCATTGAACTAAAGTTTACGGTAAAAAACTGGCAGCTGGTTGCAGGCGATTTACCGTAAAAAATATGGTAGTAACATTTTAGGTTTTACGGCAGTGATCTAAATATTACGGAAAAAAACTGGCAGCTGTGGTTGCCAGTACTTTACCGTAAAAAATATGGTATAATTTTTTTTTGCTTTTACGGCACCGAACTAAAGTTTACGGTAAAAAACTAGCAGCTTGCAAGTGCTTTACCGTAAAAAATACGGTAGTAATATTTTAGGTTTTATGGCATTGAACATTGAACTGAACTTTTATATAAAAAATAAAAAATAAAAACCTGCCAGCTGTGGTTTCCTGTAATCTAATTATTGAGAATTACCAGAGGTTCAGACGTTGATGTTTTATTGAAAATAATAAAGTTTGAAGTTACCATTATGGAGATGAGTGTTTGCTTTAGTTGGGCTCTTGACCCTTGACTTTTTAACTTTAGATTTACTCTGACTGCCTTAACTGTGTGGTAACAGTTACACAAACAATAACACAAACGTTATGGCATGAAAATCAAAGAGAAAATGTGACCAGGTGATGATGGCAGGTTAATGATGACATAATCGTCATATTGTGGCCTGATTCACTGATCTCATAAAGAGTTGTATCTCTCACTTTATGAGCAAAGTGATAATATTAATTATAATATTAAAAATAAATATTTCATATTATTGAGTATAATATCTCTGTAAGCCAGCAGCGAGCAACAGATAATCTGAAGAACTTTAAAAATACATGGTGTAGAAAAAAGGTTTTGAACTACTGCTTGATTTAACCCTTGTGCTGCATTAGGGACATTTTTGTCCTTTTCAGTTTAATTTCTTTGACCATTTTGGCTGTTTTAATGCAAATGGTATGTAATTTGGCAAAATTGTGACTTTTTGGATAAATTAAAAAAATTTGATTCCATTTTGCATAATATGTACAACACACACTGTGTAGATCAAATAGGAACACTCAGCACCATAGTGGCCAAAAATGTCCCATTGAAACCCATTAAAACATGGGTTTAAAGCCGGGGCTGTCATTAATACATGAATCATGATTTATGTTGAAACATCCTTTCATTTTGAAGCAAAAGCATTATATTTGCATTATATAGTGTATTCCACCAGATGATCACTACATAGGTATTCCCTATGGGGGAAATGCACATTATTTTCCTGGTTTCCACTAGGGGTACAACTGACTGTGTTATGAAGCATTTTAATGGCTCAATGATCTAAAATTATGTTTCTGAGTATGTGTGGATGTCTGAGAGCAATGTGTGTCTGCGTTGTGTGTGTGTGTGTGTGTGTGTGTGTGTGTGTGTGTGTGTGTGTGTGTGTGTGTGTGTGTGTGTGTGTGTGTGTGTGTGTAGGGCCTAAATATAATACATGGTGTTTAGGTGAGTGACAAAAATCATAATATCCTGAAGGTCATATTTGACCCTTTCTGTCTATACTCTCTCTCTCTCTCCCTCTCTGTGTGTGTTTGTGTCAGTGGTGTAGGATGTGTGTGTGCATTTAGCAAGAGAAAGCGCTTCTCACTGCATTGTTTTCTTTCGGTTTGATTTGGCTGAACAATGACCCCATTTTGTTTTGAAGTTTTTGATATGTTTATACTTATATCATACATCGACTTGATGCAACCTGGACCACATCATCAGTGATGTTACCTGGGGTCACGGAGTGTTTCAGGTCTTTCGAGCATCATACACTCTCACCCAGGCAACCCAGCCAGGGTTGATCAGGCCCCAGCTTGTGTCCAGGTAGCCCTACCCCACCCATGGATCTCCTCTCCTTATCCACAGACTCCGTGACCTCCTTGATGGCCCTTCGCTTACTGGCCCCTATGTGCTCAGGATGTTATAGGCCCTGCAGAGAGACTGGCCAGCAAACCCTCTGCATCCCACCTCAATGGGCTCACACTGCGCTCGCCACCCCTTGTTCCGACACTCCTCCACTAGCTCAGCGTATTTTGCCCTCTTCCTCTCATTGGCCTCCTCGATACGGTCCTCCCAGGGTACGGTGAGTTCTAGGAGAACGATCTGCTTGGAGGTCTCTGAGATAAGTAACATGTCAGGCCACAGTGTTGTGGTGGCAACAATTTCTGGGAATTTCAGTTGCTTCCCCAGGTCAACTTTCAACTCCCAGTCTCGTGCTGTTGCTAGCAGGCCAGATTAGGCGGCCCTGGCAGCTAGTGGTGGCTTCTCCCCAGCCCGGACAAAAGCAATGACCCAGATAGCAACATTGTTTCGGCCCGGATCCGGCCCACATCTGGCACTTGTGGAATGCGGATCTGGCCCACATGCGGCGTGGAATGATGGCACTTGGGCGGACCGCTCCTGTTTGCCAGATCTGGGCCACAAGCAGGCCATAGCAATGCCACATGTCAGCCAAGAGCAAAGAAATAAACCAGAACTGGACCTTATCTGAGCCACAAAATCTGTATATATTAAATATGAGGTCATCTCAGCCTTAATAAGCCTGTTAACAAGCAGAATCACTGAAGGAAAGAAGAGAACAGAAAAAGAGACGAGCAGAAACACAAGAACTACAACTGACTGAAATCAACTGAAGTGAAAAGAGGACATTAAATCTGTGAAGATCTCAGCAGAGGAGGATTAAACAACTCCACAAACAGCATTACCAGCTTCACTTATTACTAACCAGACTGACTTTATTTCTGTCAGACGTCTACAGAAGTTTTTATTGAGAACTAACAGAGGTTTAACTCTAATGTGTTTCATTTGAAGTCACCATAACAGTGAATAGTGTTTCCATTAGTTGGGCTCTTAACTCTTATTATACCTATTATCTTTTTTTGGCCGCTGTGACAGTGTGTTTGTCAAACACGTTTGCAGCAGCAAAGAAAGCTAAAGTAAAATGAGAGCAGGTGATGATTTTATAGTCATCATGAATTAGCCTGTTTCACTGATGTCTTTGGAATCTAACTAATGTGTTGATCCATTAATACTTTCACATCACAAACCCTGTGTTACTGCAGCATGAGATCCAGCAATATAATTACAATAAGTTAGAAGACTTTATCAAACATGAGCACGAAAAATTCAGTTTAATATGACACACACAGACATAAACAATCAGCGTATGAATCTCAACAATGGTGACAATCACAAATATTTAGATAAACAGATTAATTCATAACATCACTGAAAAGCTAATAATTCATAACAAAAACAACAGCAAAAAATAAAAGCAAATATTTAGAATCAAACAAAATTATAGGACAATTCAGCTGCATAATTTATTCATGTTGCAATGCATGCTGGGAGTTTTGTACTATGCTGGTACCCAGCATGCATTGCAGCAAAGTACATTTGATTGTCACCATTGTTGAGATTCATACGTTGATTATTGATGTCTGTGTGTGTCATATTAAACTGACTTTTTCGTACTCATGTTTGATAAAGTCTTCTAACTGATTGTTATAATATTGCTGGATCTCGTGCTGCAGTAACACAGGGTTTGTGATGTGAAAATATTAACGGCTCAACACAATTGTTAGAGTCCTAAAAACATCAGTGATTAAAGGTTATTTCATGATGATTATTAAAACCATCAACAGGTAACCATTATCACCTGATCTTGTTTCACTTTAGCTTTCTTTGCTGCTGTAAATGTGTTTGACAAACACACCGTCACAGCGGCCAAAAGAGACATAAGATAAACTAAGAGTTAAGAGCCCAACTAACGGAAACACTAATCACTGTTATGGTGACTTAAAAAAGAAACACATTACAGTTAAAACTCTGTTAATTCTCAATAAAAACTTCTGTAGACTTCTGACAGAAATAAAGTCAGTCTGGTTAGTAATAAGTGAAGCTGGCAATGCTGTTTGTGGAGTTGTTTAATCCTCCGCCTCTGCTGAGATCTTCACAGATTTAATGTTTTTTATCTTCAGTTGATTTCATCTAAGGCTGTGTCTGAAGTCAGTTGTAGTTCTTGTGCTTCTGCTCGTCTCTTTTTCTGTTCTCTTCTTTCCTTCAGTGATTCTGCTTGTTAACAGGCTTATTAAAGCTGAGATGACTTCATATTTAATATACACAGACTTTGTGGCTCAGATAAGGTCCAGTTCTGGTTTATTTCTTTGCTCTTGGCTGACATGTGGCATTGCTATGGCCTGCTTGTGGCCCAGATCTGGCAAACAGGAGCGGTCCGCCCAAGTGCCGTCATTCCACGCTGCATGTGGGCCAGATCCGCATTCCACAAGTGCCAGATGTGGGCCGGATCCGGGCCGAAACAATGTTGCTATCTGGGGATGTTCTTCACTGGGCGAAGGCGCTTGCAGTGGCCAATTCCACAGCTGATGGTATTTGCTATGGCTTTCAGGACTTGGTCATGGCGCCACCAGTAGTGACCCTCGCCCAGGGCCTTCGAACAGCAGCTGAGGATGTGCTCCAGGGTCCACTTCTTCAGGCAGAGGTTGCAGGCTGGTGACTCCACCAATCCCCAGCTGAACAGGTTGGATGGGCTCGGTAGTACAGACAGCCTGGATTAGGAACCGTATTCGATGAGGGTCTGCTTTCCACAGCTCTGCCCATGAGACTCTGCGGTCCACTGCATGCTCCCATTTTGTCCAAGCTCCCTGCTGCCGCATTCCAACCATCCTGCTGGTCCGCTGAACAATGACCCCATTTTGTTTTGAAGTTTTTGATATGTTTGATATGTTTAGAGAATTTAGAAAAATAAAAATTCATGTTCATGGTGATCTTGTAGTTTTGCTTTCTTTCTAGAGCAAATTTTGATGTGTAGGGAGACAGGCACAGATTATAGTCACCTAGTAGAAATCAGGAAAATGTTTGCAATACTGCAGATGTTTGCAGTATGTCAATTATATGAAAAATGGTACCAACTGGTGGAAAACAGTAAAAAGTCAATATTTTACCCCAAGGCTTGGTAATGACAGGGTATTTGAAAAGAAATGATGATTTTATGATATTATGACAGTGGGTTCAAAAATTTATATTTTAATGGGTTTAAATAGGAACAAATTTGTCCTTAACGCGCTATGTGTGATTTTTTAAAAAAAATCTGACGTAGCACAAAAAATAAAAATGCACCAAAAATAATGTTGCTGCTAATCTTTGACATATTCAAGACTGTGATATTCCAAAGCCAAGGTTTTAACTTTGCATTTAGTATATGGAAAATAATTACATTTTTGTGTTTTTTCCTCTTATACAAATTTATGGTATTGTCACCAAAACTGGAATTTAAAGGGTTAAAATCCCAAAATTAAATAAATATTTGGTAGTTATGATGAGGACCGATGCTGGTTAAAAGATTTAACTCTGTGAAAGTGGAAAAAAATAATAACATATAATAGTTTTATGGCAGTGTTTAGAGTGGACATTTTTGTCCCTTAATGCACTCAACGTCATAAAATATATAATGCAGCACAAGGGTTAAACCAACACAGACATCAAGATTCAGCGTATGAATCTCAACAACGGTGACAATCAACACAATAATCAGATAAAACTCTGAACATCACAAAACAAGCTACTAAAAAGCTGCAACAAAAATAACATCAAAAATAAAAGCAGGTATAATAATAAAAGAAAATACTAAGGCAATTCAGCATAATGTATTCCTGCTGCAATGCATGCTGGGAGATACTGATGAGTTTTGATTGGAGGCTCAATCAAGTGCGCTGCACTTTTATCATCACCATTGTTGAGATTCATACGCTGACTCTTGATGTCTGTGTGTGTCTGAAAGATACAGTAGTTCAAACCTTTATTGTGCACAATGTTTTAAAAATTCTTCTGATTATCACAGCAATGATGGATCACATGCTACTACAATCAATAATGTAAAATTAATAACACATAAAATCAAAGATAAGACTCTATATGCGCTCAGTGAATCAAACATGGTGATTGCCATCATCGACACACAACCATCATCACATGATTCATTTTCTCTCTGATTTCCTAGCCATAATCAACATGTCTTATAAACACAGAGTTACAGCAGGCAGAGAATAACTAATGTCAGAAAGTCAAGGGTCAAGAGCCCAACTAAAGCAGTCACTGATCTCCATCATGGTGACTTCAAATGAAACAATAAATCATCAACATCTAAACCTCTGTTAATTCTCAAACAGAACTGTAGACGTCTGACAGAAATAAAGTCAGTCTGGTTAGTAATAAGTGAAGCTGGTAATGCTGTTTGTGGAGTTGTTTAATCCTCCGCCTCTGCTGAGATCTTCACAGATTTAATGTTTTTTATCTTCAGTTGATTTCATCTAAGGCTGTGGCTGAAGTCAGTTGTAGTTCTTGTGTTTCTGCTCGTCTCTTTTTTCTGTTCCTGTTGTTTCTCTAAATGAACATTCCCAGAATTCCCTGTGTGACACTTCACATTTGATGCTATTTCATTTAAATAATTATGTTTCTTCTTGGTTTTTGTTATCAGTTTTATACATTTGGGGTTTATATTACATCATATATTGTTTAATGAATGTTTATGGCATTATTTGGAGTCATGTGTGTGTCACCATGATGGTGTTTTGTGTTTGTGTGTATGACACTGTGCACCTTCTAAATATTAACATGTGCCTCAGTTTGTGGAAAACTAATGGTATACTTAAATCATCGTGTGCTTTTCTTTTTTACCACTTGTGTTATTATGATGGTTATCAGTATATTACAAAGATATAAAGCAGACTTTAATACTTTAGTGAAATTTAATGATAACATTTATCGGTTTATATAATATAATGGTTGTCCCGTGAAAACTAAAAGGTTCCTACTGTATTTTTTATGGTAAAGTACTGGGAACCACAGCTGATGTTTTTTTTTACCAAACATTTAAATCCTGCTGAAGGGTTTTTTTTTTTTTCAAAGTAAGGTTGCTACCATATTTTTTACGGTAAAATACTGGCAACCAAGCTGACGTTTTTTACCGTAAATTTCACAGGGTTTTTTTTACATTGTGTTTTTTTGCCCGTAAATTTAAATCCCGTAAAACATAAAAGGTTGCTACCTTATTTTTTACGGTAAAATACTGGCAACCACAGCTGCCGGTTTTTTACCTTAAATTTCACAGGTTTTTTTTAACAGTGTATAATAAAGATCTATGTGCGCATTTGGGGGTTCATGTGTTACAACTCCATGAGGAATATCTTTAGATCTGAGTGATGGATTTTGCTGAGTTTTGGCTCTTTTTAATCGTGAGAGTCTGCTGAAAATAATGATGTGCATTTTACGATCTGTGCATGCTTTGTTAAGTTATAAGTGAAAACCAAACGCGAGTGCTTCATGAGTATATACTAGGATAGGTGCGTCTGAGGTATTTTTTTGTTAGAACGCCATGAGGAATATCTTTAGATCTGATTGATGGAATATATATATGTTTTATATATCATTTTAATCGTGAGCTCCTGCTGTAAATAACGATGTGTCATTTTTCATGATCGATGTATGTTTCATGAAGATACGAATAAAAAGGCCAAGTCTAAGCTACCTTGCTTGGCTACGTGCTTCTATGGATTTTTTGTGTATTAGAACTCCATGAGGAATATCTTTAGTTCTGAGTGATGGATTATGTTGAGTTTGGACTCATTTTAAGTGTAAGCATCTGTTGTAAATAATGATGTGTCCTTTTCCACAATCGGAGCATATTTCATGAAGTTACGAGCGGAAATGTGTCTAAAATTCAGTATCCATATATGGGTCTCTTGAGGGGCGTCTTTTACAAAAACCTTGCTTAAGTTTAGTAAAGAGCCTGAAACAATTATGCTTGTTGTATTCTACTCATTGAGATCTTTCAAATGACATATGACAAAGGACTATCTGAGCTGTATGATGTATTTGACATATTACTGTATGTAGTACAAAAAAGTAGTTAAATATTCATTCATATAATACATTATGAAATTTTTTTTTTCTATGTATCAGCACATAACTCAGCACTACATAGGAGTTTATCAAATTGGCTACATTCATTGTAAATTTCAGACTCTAAGCTTTCAAATGACACCTATTTTAAGTTGATCAATGTAATATTTTTGAAAAATATTATGATTATATTTTTCGCCGCTAGGTGGCGCCTGCGGGGGGTACACTCCGTTTTAGAGTGATAACTCAGCACTCTTTAGGACAGTGGTTCTCAACTCCAGTCCTCGGGACCCACTGCTCTGCACATTTTGTATGTCTCTCTTATCTGACACACTCAGTTCAGTTCATGGAGTCTCTCTTAACGAGCTGATGATCTGGTTCAGGTGTGTTAAATAAGGGAGACATACAAAATGTGCAGAGCAGTGGGTCCCGAGGACTGGAGTTGAGAACCACTGCTTTAGGAGTTGATCAAAGTGATGCATTAAAAAACTGAGATTCTAAGCTTTAAAATGATACCTATTTTGTGTTATCGTGGCTGATTTGTAGATTGTACGCACAAAAAAAAACGTATTTTCATATTTTTGCCAATTTCCCATTCATTTCCTATGGGGGTCATTTTTGACCCGAAGGTCCTGAGTGTGACTATTTTTTTACCACCACTTAGACTTTTCAAATCCTGTCCCCAATTTTTTTGGGTGTTCATATGCCAAGTACCAATAAAGTCACCAAGTTTCGGACCATTCCGATGAAGCTACGTTTTTTAACAATTTTTTATTTAAACGCTTCGGGTCATTTTTGACCCAAAATACCCCAGAGCAGGGTTCACCAATCTCGGTCCTGGAGGGCCGCTGTCACTGCAGAGTTTAGCTCCAACCAGCTCCAACACACCTGTTTGAAAGTTTCTAGTATGCCTAGTGAGACCTTGATTAGCTGGTTCAGGTGTGTTTAATTGGGGTTGGAGCTAAACTCTGCAGGACAGCGGCCCTCCAGGACCGAGATTGGTGAACCCTGCCCCAGAGGGTTCAATTACGTGACCATTTCACGAACTGCCGTGAGACTGGGTTGCACAAAAACACATTTTGGAAGAAGGATTGATTATGTATTGACTCATTATTTAAATTGTTCATTTTGATTTTTTTTTTCCATATATATATATATATATATATATTTTAAACATATTTTATCTTTAAGGAGAGGCCTGTAAATTGTTCAGACTTTCACAGAACAGTATTATTATATAAACAGATAAAAAAGTACCCTGTAAATTAGGGCTGGGCGATATATCGCACGATATTGTTATGCACGTCTCATCAGTAAAGCCGGTTCCCTTGATTAGTAGTAAATCGCCATCACCTGCTTTCAGATGGAGCGGTGTTAAATTAACACTCCCAGGAGTCCACACTCAAGAGTGTAAAGTGTTAAAATATGAGCGTTAAATCAGTGGTTCTCAACTCCAGTCCTCGGGACCCACTGCTCTGTACATTTTGTATGTCTCCCTTATTTAACACACCTGAACCAGATCATCAGCTCGTTAAGAGAGACTCCATGAACTGAACTGAGTGTGTCAGATAAGAGAGACATAGAAAATGTGCAGAGCAGTGGGTCCCGAGGACTGGAGTTGAGAACCACTGTGTTAAATTAACACTCAAGAGTGTTAAAGTTAATGAGATAATTAAGTGATTAATTTAGTGATGATTGAGCATTATTGAAGACACCTGATGTTAAAGGTAGGGTAGGTAGGATTTGTCTAAAAAACTTATTTTCCAAATTTGTTTAAACTTTATGTATACATCAATACATAATTAAAATGTAAGTACTCTGAAAAAGAAAGTATAAAAATCGAGTGTCTGTAGACCTCTCACGACTGTTTTAAAGACAGCTCATTATTTCCATTCACTCCACCCCCTCCCTTCTGGGCTCCTTCCAAAGCCACGCCCCCAAAACACATGAACGCGCGACTCTGACCGCTGAGCTGAACACGCATTATTAGAGGAGCGGAGAGGAAGGAGCACAGTGCATGTAGTGACATCATGTCAGAATCACATGTAATAAAAAAAATCTAATGCTAATTGCTTATGAATATAAACAAATAAGATGTATTTTAGTACTCACTATCAAGCTAGCATATTGATATTGGTAAAGTTTAAATTTAAAATATATATTTTTTGATTCGCTAACGAGCTAGTTATATAAGCTAAAAACAGGTTGCATTGATACACGTTTTTCCATTACCATCAGTTACATTGTGATGAAGATGAATTTCGTGTAAGATTCATAACAGATATGGTGTTCTGCATGTAGGGGTGGGAGATATTGACAAAAATGAATATCTCGATATTTTTTTCCCAATATCTAGATATCGATATTCAGGCGATATTTTTGCCATCCTTCAAAGAAATGTGTGCAAACTGGCAAAGAAGGTCCAGTTGGTCTTTTGACTTGCTGCATTTGACTTATATTATTGTAGGCTATAGAAAAAAACAATAAAGGAGCTAACTAAACAGAATCTGTGGCAGCCCCTACTTTTTCCACTTACAAAAAAAAAAAAAAAAAACTTAACTAGGCACTTCTTGCAACAGTGATTATTAAATCAAACAACAATATTGTTGATGATCAATTCAAAGTAAAAAAAAATATTTTCAAAATGGTATAAATCCATCCATTTTTCCCCAAAGCGCTATAAATCCTTTTTTTTTTTTTTCAAAAATGTATGGTTTGTCTTTTAAAAAAAATCTTTTGTCTTTTATTTTTCGTGTTTGCATTTATGAGGAAAAAACAAAATAATACTTGACAGTTCTCCATTATGGACGCGAGCGCTCTGAAAGCGGCACTAAGACTTTCAAACTTTCACTGAGACCTCAAAACAGAAAGCACAAAGCCTTTCTTTAAAACGAATTTCGTTTTGTATTAATTGTATCTTGATTTTAATATTTTTTTCATTAACCAATTTCCTGTATTTAAAACATAAAAGTAAATATAGGCTATCAATCACAACATAAGGTGCTTGAATTGGAGATTATATCATCATGAACCGGACCGTAGCCTACTCGCCTCACAGGCCTAAAAAATGTGGAATATATTTACAGAAATCTGGTTCTAAACAAAACCATCCAAAACAAAATAAAACTATGTAGCCTAATAAATGTGCATTTCTCCGGTGCGTTCACAAGCCTACTGCGAAGATCGCGAGTCAATAGCCTATCGTCAACTTCATCTTTGCAGCCGACACAGAAATTAATAAACAATTAAAATGTGTTATTGCAATATTTTACATATTCATAATCATTACTTTAGCAGCTTTTTAGGTTTATGGCGTTTTGGAAAAGAGCTCTTCACGTACAAACACCGTTTCACCAAGGCACAGCGACCCTTCAGCACATAAGAACAAAAAGAGAAAAAGCACGGACTTACTAGTAACGAAACTTTGATGTGGTTGAACAGGTGAAACAGTCACAAATTCCTCTGCAACTCAAACCTTCTCAGTAGGCTACGAGTTATGAAGGAAGAGAACAGCATTACAGTTTTCAGTGCGTCCTCCTCTGATTGCTGTGTTGACTGGAAAAGTGCGTGCAGGAGCACAAAACGTAGGTTTGTAAAATGTCCTTTTGTAAAATGACATAAGATAAAATAAAAATAATTTTAGGGCGAAGCAGGAGGTCGTGCAAGAGGCCGTGGCGTGCAACTAGGGTCCGAGGAAGTAGAGGCCGAGGACGGGGTGGTCGCTGGAAAGCCACGCCGATATTGACACGCGTTATATTTCTTTGTTTATCCAAAGACTTTTTGTTCATTACCTTTTCTAGTACTGTCTTCTTTTTTTTGCCTTGTTTGCCTTGCTAACTGCATATGCCGGTAATGTGAATGGCTCTTTCTCTGCCATTGTTTTGCTATTCCTAGGTTCCTGCCTCTTGAATTCCTCAAATCAAACGTGCGCGCGCAAGTGGGCAGATCCAGTGGCAAAAGGGTGGTTGCCATGGTTGCGAGAGAGAGTGACAGTCGCCTAAGCCAATCCTTTGTTTCGTCCCGAATGGAAATAATGAGCTGTGTTTAATGCAGATTAAACGGTCTAGAGTCACTTGATTTTTATACTCTTTTTATCAGAGTACTTACATTTTAATTATGTATTGATATATATAGAAAGTGTAAACAAATTTGGAAAAAAGTTTTTTATAAAATCCTACCTACCCTGCCTTTAACAAGCAGAATCACTGAAGGAGAAAATCACAAATTGTAAGTTACCATTGTGGTGATGGGTGTTTGCTTTAGTTGGGCTCTTGAACCTTAGATGTTTATTTCAATTTTTACTGTTGTTCGTCTGCTGTTATTGATGTATAACAGTTAAATGAACAAAGTAAAGTATGATCTGATAGTGTTGGTTATGTTTTGACATAATCATGCTGTGATCTGAAAAATGAAACTTATTGAGATAGTTTGGTTTAACTTGTTATCAGCAGGTTTGTGGTTCTTCAGCATATGATTATCAGTACTTTACTTATAATCCAAAATATTTAATAAACATTGTTCTGATCAAAAGACTTTCAACTAAATTCATTTAAAACACAGGCATCAATAATCAGCCTGTGAATCTCAACAATGGTGACAATAATAAAGCATGTTGCAGTGGCTGCCACCAATCACAACTGATTAATGGCTCCCATCATGCATTGCGGTATGAATAAATTATGATCTGAATTGTCTATGTAATTTACTTTTCTAATTGAATATTCTGCTCGGCACCATTGTTGAGATGCATGGACTGAATCTTGACATCTGCGTGTGCCTAAAAGAATGACTTTTTTTTAAAGGACAAGTTTGGTATTTTACACTTAAAGCCCTGTTTACAGATCGTTTCTGATGAAATAGAACTGTTAAGATTAAAATTTGGACAAATGCTGCTGTCCCGAGAATTTTAGGTTTCTTTCACGTTCCCCAAAACCTACAGAATGGCTGCACCTGTGCACTCGAACAATCCTTCCTAATACGCATTAAACTTTCGTTTACAAAGACGTGAAACTCACCGAGTGGTCAGGGGTGTTCACTGATATGCTCACACAAAAATCGCTGCAAAAGATGCCTTCCAACAGGTGTTTTACCATTCGTTGTAAAACTGTGGACCTATTTTTCCAAACGTCTCACACCCGTACATTCTTCTACTGAGAGCTTGAATAATAGACACTCCAGCCCAGTTGGTGGCGATAATGCACCTTTGCAAGCAAACCACGGGCATTTCAGTTTGCGATCCGCCGTAAAAAAAACACAAGAAGAAGAAGAAGAAGAAGAAGAAAACAACCCCATTTCAGTTTCCGCGCGGAGTAATACCGTACCTCACATCACATCCAATACAAGTCAATGGAGGAGACAAAAACTACGATAAAACCTGTTGGAAAGCATATTTTGCTGCGATTTTTGTGTGAGCATATCAGTGAACAACCCTGACCACTCGGTGAGTTTCACGTCTTTGTAAACGAAAGTTTAATGCGTATTAGGAAGGAGTGTTCGAGTGCACCTATACACCCATTCTGGAGGTTTTGGGGAACGCGAAATAAACCTAAAATTCTCAGGACAGCAGCATTTGTCAAAATTTTAATCTTAACCGTTCTATTACATCAGAAACGATCTGTAAACATGGATTTAAGTGTAAAATACCGAACTTGTCCTTTAAACAACTTTTAAGAAATCCTTTATATTATATAAAAAATAAAAAATTTGGGGCATTTATGCAGAACCACAGTTATGCTGTAACCAACAACATAAATCGAAGTCAGAAAGAAGGATCTTAATGAGTTCAGTGATCAAGTTCAAATGATGAATGTCATATTATAACCGAATGGCAGTTATAACTCAGATACCTCAGACAAACAAAATCTAAAATTAATAAGATAAGGCTCAAGAGCCCAACTAAAGCAAACATTGACCGCCATAACGGTGGCTTAGAATTTGTGATTTTCTCCTTCAGTGATTCTGCTTGTTATCATCAGGTGTCTTCAATAATGTTCAATCATCACTAAATTAATCACTTAATTATCTCATTAACTTTAACACTCTTGAGTGTGGACTCATATACACTCCCAGGAGTGTTAATTTAACACTGGAGTTTTTGCTGTTGTACAAAGAGCTGTAGTTAACTGACAAGCTGAGCCATATCGCATTAATTATTGCTGGCGATACGTCCGCGATATTAATGCGATATGGCTCAGCTTGTCAGTTAACTACGGCTCTTTGTAGTAAATGCCGCTCCATCTGAAAGCAGGTGATGGCGATTTACTACTAATCAAGGAACCGGCTTTACTGACAAGATGCGCATAACAATATCGTGCGATATATCGCCCAGCCCTACATGCATATTCATGTTACACGACATGACAACCTAAAAGCCATTGCGTGGTCACGGGTAATGTACGATTTTCTGCGGAGAAACTCGTTTAGCTATTTACGTACATCACCCTTAGACTTTAGACTAATCCCCAGAATACAATAAAAACTGAGTGGATTTGCCCTGATGAATGTTAAGCATCAATACTCCTGTAGATGCAACAGCTCGGTATGCAGAAAAGGTTTCAGAAACAGTTTGGTGCCAATGGCAAATTACAAAATTAATATGTGCAATGAAACCATGCTGTTGGTCAAAAATGGACCCATGAGAAAAGAACCCATTTTTTATTACAACCACATAAACTCCTCAAATCCAGTCAAAGTTCAAGTGCGACAAATCTCCTAAGGTCTTGGACCAATCTGATGAACAGTCAATTTTTAAAAATCTTGCCAAAATGCCTCGTTCATCCATTCAAAATGACCAATTATCACTATAAATGAAATTCTGTCTTGATTTAGCATTGTTGGTGGTGATGCGTGCCTGTTACGTCCCTGAGTGGTTGTGCGTGCCTGTGTGTGTGTGTCTCTCTCTTTCTCTCTCTCTGTTGCGCTCTTAGGTTTGCTCCACCTCCCGTTTGCTGGAGGGCTATCGTTTGCTATCAGTGGCGTGACGTCACCTCCACCGCAGCCAATCGAGTTCCTCGACAGCAGTTAAAAGGACGCTGAGAGAGAGCATGGAGGCAACTTGTTTTCTGCCGTTTGGTTTTGTTGTTGCCTTGTATTTTCCCTTTTCGTTCAGTTTTGATTTTTGTTTAACGTGTTACGGAAAGAGTATAGAGTTAAGAGAACAGTTTATATGTCACGTGACCTACATTACAAACACATAGGTAACTCGATCTGTATAGAACATCAGGTAAGGAAGTGAACGCCACCCCCTGTATGTTTTGTTTGTGAGACAGAGTAAGGAAGTTAGGGCGTGTGACGCCGAAGAGTTGTTGTCTTTTCTTTTCTTTTGTTTACTAGTTAGGTAAGAGGTTTAACTACGAGTTAGAATGAGTTTTGTTTTGTTACTTTCATTTCTTTGGCTTCACTACTAGCGTCCTCTCATTACTCTTGGTTTATTTACCTTTCTAGTATCTTTTGATTTATAAGCCGCTTGTTGTTGTTTCATTGTTTATATTAGTTCAACATTATTACTAATATTATTATCTTTTACTTTTGTATAGTTATTTCACTTATTATGTATAATAAATTATCCTTTTCCGCCTTATTTTGTTGCCATGTTGTCTTTTGCCACCTTAACCACACCAAATAGTGTCACGACTTCAATGTTTCCTCTTTTGACCTTGCAAATCATAAGAGTTTGTAACATTTAATGGGGGCTCGTCCGGGATCGTTCAATCCCAAATAAATTAGTTGTGATACTTTTGTGTGTGTGTTGGTGGCAATTGATGTTACGTTATTTTAGCGGCGTATTTATGCGGACTGGTATTGTTGCACTCGTTTGCTGGTTGTGCATTATGGTGATGTTTAACTTGCAGAAGTTTATTGCCAATCCGTCCTTAGAACAGATTAGTTTGTGCAGGAAACAAGATTTATTGCTGATAGCTGACCACTATCAGTTTGTTGTGAGTAGACAGGCTCTTAAGAGTGAAATAAAGAGTAAGCTGATACAGCGTTTAAGAGAGCTCAGTGTTCTTCCTATGGCAAATGTTGTGGGTGATGGTGAGGCGGGAGGAAATGTCGTTATTGGTGACGTTGCAGTGGCAAATCTCAACTTTATGGATGATGAGGATAGGCGGAGTGGTAGAGCTAGTGCTGAGGCGGAGGTGAGCGCCGATGCTAAGGCCGGCTTGCCCCCGTTTGATCCATTCTCTCCAAGTTCTGTTGATTCCAGAGACGGCGCGCGGCTGAGAGTTCGTCTAGCCCGTTTGCAATATGAGGCACAGGAGAAAGCCCAAGCACGTCAGGCTGAGCATAATCTGCGGCTGGAGGTACGCAGGCTCGAAATAGAGGCTGAAACTCAGGTGAAGCTGCGACAGCTTGATCTGGAAGCAATGAGGGTTGCTGACGGTTCAGCTGCGCGGTCGAATCCAGGGCAGCTCTCTCAGGTTCCTCCGCGCTCTGATTCATCCCAGGTAACATTTGACATAAGTAAGCACATTGTGTTAGTACCTCAATTTAGAGAATCAGAAGTAGATTCGTATTTCAGTGCGTTTGAACGCATCGCTACTTCGCTTCGCTGGCCTAAGGAAATCTGGTCTTTATTGTTACAGTGTAAGTTGATTGGTAAAGCTCAGGAGGTTTGCTCTACTTTATCGTTGGAGGAGGGTTTAAAATATGAGTCTATGAAGTCTGCTATTCTTCGCGCTTATGAATTAGTTCCAGAAGCATATAGGCAGAAATTTAGAGGACATAAAAAAAACGCTACCCAGACTTTCGTGGAGTTTGCAAGGGACAAGGGGATTTTGTTTGACAAATGGTGCACAGCCAGTAAAGTGAGTGACTTTAATGAGTTGCGAGAGCTTGTACTACTTGAAGAGTTTAAGGGATGCTTGCCTGATCGTGTTGTGGTTTACCTTAATGAACAGAAAGTAACTTCATTGTCCCATGCAGCCGTGCTAGCGGATGAGTTTGTTTTAACCCACAAAAATGTCTTTGCATTTGTACGCCCAGAGAAGTCACAGCCTGTTACTTTGCAAAACCAAACGTCACGTTCCAGACACAGCCCACCTCGTACTAGAGAGGATCGTGAGTGTTTTTATTGTCATAAACAGGGGCATGTGATAGCGGACTGTTTGACGTTAAAACGCAAACAACAGTCACAAACTAAAACTGTAGGTTTTCTGAAAGCTGTTAAGCCGTCTGATGTTGTACTTGGTGAGGAGAAAATTGATGACAGTTACCGACCTTTTATTTTGAAAGGTTTAGTTTCTTTAACTGGTAATCGTCAGGATCAGAAAGAGATAAGGATGCTCCGAGATACAGGTGCAATGCAGTCATTTATTGTGGCAGATAGGTTACCGTTGTCTGACGATACCTTTTGTGGCTCAAGTGTTTTAGTACAAGGCATTGAAATGAGTTGCATAAATGTACCATTACATCGTTTACATTTGCAGAGTGAGTTATGTACGGGATTCGTGAGAGTGGCGGTACGTCCTTCTCTGCCTGTTCAGGGTGTTGATTTTATTCTTGGAAATGACCTGGCTGGAGGGAAAATATTGCCTGTGTTAGAGGTTGTGGATAAACCAGACACGTTTAGCCACTCTGAAGATTTGTCTGACAATTACCCTGACGTTTTTCCCGCATGTGCGGTCACTCGTGCTCAGTCGCGCAAAGTGGGTAATATGGTGGATTTGTCTGACACTCTGTTTCTTCCTCTCTTTGTTGGTGACGAACCACTGTGTACTGGTGCTACTTCAAAGAAAAAGAAATCACAGTCAGAGAACAACAGTGTAAATGTGTCTGACGCGGATACCTTAACATTATCTGTGTCACGAGAGAAAATTAGTGCTGCACAGAAAAACGACAAGTCTCTCATCACTTCTTTTAATTCTGTTATCTCTCTTGATGTGGCTAAGGATGAGAAAGTTGCTTATTTTGTGGAAAATGATTTGTTGATGAGAAAGTGGTGCGCGAACACTAACGATTTGGAGTGGAATGTTGTATATCAAGTTGTTGTTCCTTCTCCTTATCGTCAACATGTGTTATGTCTAGCGCATGATCACCAGCTTGCTGGTCATCTAGGAATTACTAAGACATATAATAGGATATTGCAACATTTCTTTTGGCCAGGATTAAAAAAAGACGTTGTTCAGTACTGTCGTACTTGTCATACTTGTCAAACTGTTGGGAAGCCGAATCAGGTGATTCGTCCTGCTCCACTCGTTCCCATACCCGTGATTGCTGAGCCGTTTGAACATGTGATTATAGACTGCGTTGGACCGTTGCCTAAAACTAAATCTGGTAACCAGTTCTTGTTAACCATAATGTGTGCGGCTACTAGATTTCCGGAAGCAGTTCCATTAAGAAAAATCACTGCACCTGTGATTATCAAAGCATTGATAAAATTCTTTTCCACTTTTGGACTCCCTAAAATCATACAAAGTGATCAAGGCACAAATTTTTTCTCAAGACTTTTTAAGCAGGTACTGGAGTCTTTGGCAATTTCTCACAGAGTTTCAAGTGCGTACCATCCGCAGACCCAGGGCGCACTTGAACGTTTTCACCAGACACTTAAGTCAATGCTTAAGAAGTATTGTATGGACACTGCTAGAGACTGGGATGAGGGAGTTCCCTTGGTTTTATTTGCAGTAAGAGAGACTGTACAAGAATCTCTTAGTTTTAGCCCAGCCGAACTCGTATTCGGACATCAAATGAGAGGACCCTTGAAAGTTCTTAAAGAACACATTTTGAACACTGAATCAACTCCGAACACTAATGTACTGGATTACGTAAGTACATTTCGAGATCGTTTGCATACTGCTTGGTCGCTAGCTAAAGAATCTCTAGCAAATGCTCAGAAAGGTATGAAACGTAAGTATGATCAGAAAGCAGTTGCGCGTTCTTTTATGTCTGGTGATGAAGTGATGGTGCTTTTGCCTGTTCCTGGATCATCTTTGTCGGCTCGTTTCTTTGGTCCTTATGTGGTGAAACAGAAAATGAGTGAAACTGATTACATGCTTTACACACCTGATAGGAAACGTCAAACCCGTGTTTGTCACATAAACATGTTGAAAGCTTATCATGCCAGGGAGAGTTCTGCGGTCAAAGCTTCAGAGAAGACTGCAGGGCCCGCTGTCTCTTCTGTCGCAGTCGCTGTGGAACTGTTACCACCTTCTGGTACTTCGGGGGCTGACGAAGATGGTGTCGTGCTTCGCAATCCTCCTCAGCAGAGCGCAAGGTTGCCCAACTCAGAGATTTTAAATGATCTGCACTCTTATCTTAATCATTTAACTATGGACCAGGAAACTGACATTGTTAATGTAATATCTGATTTTCACTGTCTGTTTAGTGATGTTCCTAAACAAACAAATGTTTTGCAGCATGATATTGCTATAAATGGTGCTCGTCCTATTAAGCAGCATGCTTACCGTGTAAATGCAGTTAAAAGAGATATTATGCGTCAGGAAGTAAGTTATTTGCTGGAGAATGATCTGGCCAAGCCTAGTTGTAGTCCCTGGAGCTCTCCGTGTCTTCTCGTTCCTAAACCTGATGGCACGTTTAGATTTTGCACCGATTTTCGTAAGGTGAATGCCGTAACAGTCCCAGACAGTTATCCTTTGCCGCGAATGGAGGACTGTGTCGATAATGTTGGCTCGGCACGTTTTGTTAGTAAGCTGGATATGCTTAAAGGGTACTGGCAAGTACCACTGACTCCACAAGCATCAGAAATTTCAGCATTTGTAACTCCAGATACTTTCCTTCAGTACACATCGATGGCCTTCGGTCTCAGAAATGCTCCAGCCACTTTTCAACGTCTTGTAAATATTGTCCTGGCTGATGTACCGAATTGCAGTGCATATCTTGATGATCTGGTTATTTATTCAGTGGATTGGGAGGAACATGTGTGTGTGTTGAGAACAGTTTTTGAACGGCTTCGTAAAGCTAATTTAACCCTCAACTTAGCAAAATGTGAGTTTGGTCGGGGGACGGTCACTTATCTCGGTAAAGAGGTTGGACAGGGCCAAGTGCGACCAGTGGAGGCTAAAGTCATGGCTATTGCGGAATTTCCAGCTCCTACCACTCGACGAGAGTTACGAAGGTTCTTAGGTATGGCTGGCTATTATCGCAGTTTCTGCAAAAATTTCTCAACAGTTGTTAATCCTCTCACTGCGTTGCTCAGCCCGTCTAAACCTTTTGAGTGGTCTGTGGAGTGTCAGTATGCTTTTGACTGTGTGAAGACTCTTTTATGTAATGCACCTGTTCTTGTTGCCCCTGACTGTACACACACGTTTAAGCTTGAAGGCGATGCAAGTGCCGTTGGTGCTGGAGCTGTTCTTCTTCAAGAAGATAGAAATGGTATAGATCATCCTGTTAGTTATTATTCTCGTAAGTTTAATAAGCATCAGCTTAATTATTCTACGATTGAGAAAGAAGCACTAGCTCTCTTGCTTGCGCTACAGCACTTTGAAGTTTATCTAGGTTCTAGCAATCTTCCCGTCATAGTGTTCACAGACCACAATCCTCTTGTGTTTTTATCTCGAATGTACAATCAAAATCAGCGTTTAATGCGCTGGGCGCTAGTGCTCCAAAATTATAATTTAGAGATAAAACATAAAAAGGGTGTTGAAAATGTTTTGGCGGATGCTCTTTCGAGAGTGTAAAATGTTCTTTGTTTGATTATTTCATTTTTATTTTTCTTATTTTTTTTTTACAAACAGGTTTGTTCTTAAGGGTGGGAGTGTTACGTCCCTGAGTGGTTGTGCGTGCCTGTGTGTGTGTGTCTCTCTCTTTCTCTCTCTCTGTTGCGCTCTTAGGTTTGCTCCACCTCCCGTTTGCTGGAGGGCTATCGTTTGCTATCAGTGGCGTGACGTCACCTCCACCGCAGCCAATCGAGTTCCTCGACAGCAGTTAAAAGGACGCTGAGAGAGAGCGTGGAGGCAACTTGTTTTCTGCCGTTTGGTTTTGTTGTTGCCTTGTATTTTCCCTTTTCGTTCAGTTTTGATTTTTGTTTAACGTGTTACGGAAAGAGTATAGAGTTAAGAGGACAGTTTATATGTCACGTGACCTACATTACAAACACATAGGTAACTCGATCTGTATAGAACATCAGGTAAGGAAGTGAACGCCACCCCCTGTATGTTTTGTTTGTGAGACAGAGTAAGGAAGTTAGGGCGTGTGACGCCGAAGAGTTGTTGTCTTTTCTTTTCTTTTGTTTACTAGTTAGGTAAGAGGTTTAACTACAAGTTAGAATGAGTTTTGTTTTGTTACTTTCATTTCTTTGGCTTCACTACTAGCGTCCTCTCATTACTCTTGGTTTATTTACCTTTCTAGTATCTTTTGATTTATAAGCCGCTTGTTGTTGTTTCATTGTTTATATTAGTTCAACATTATTACTAATATTATTATCTTTTACTTTTGTATAGTTATTTCACTTATTATGTATAATAAATTATCCTTTTCCGCCTTATTTTGTTGCCATGTTGTCTTTTGCCACCTTAACCACACCAAATAGTGTCACGACTTCAATGTTTCCTCTTTTGACCTTGCAAATCATAAGAGTTTGTAACAGTGCCAAAAAAATGTTAATTCAGTTTATTTATTGAAAAAACAAATCAATAGACTACATCAGTTTCCCGTCTGTGTGATGTTAGATTCCTCTTCTACAAGCTTCCAGACTTGAGATGCTCCACATCAGGCCTCTTGAGGTTTTGCTTTTTGAATGTTCTAGAAAGTAATTTAACCCAATACCTCTTCCATATCTTTTATCATCCACATCAACTCCTGTCAGAAAGCAAATGCCAGGAATAATGATCTGAACGCATTTATTATTTTGAATAATGTTTAGCCTATTCAGATATCCAGAAATTCTCCTTTAAAGTTTCTTATGATACAGATTAAAAATATCACACAAAACAAATTATAATGTTGGATTTGTGATTCAGAATGGAAAAAGTTATCAGAATATTCTTGCAAGGTATTAGTTAGTCAGGATTCTAAATTGAACTTGAAATGAATTCAAGTCACCATTTTTTTTTTTTTTTTTTAGTTAGCTCCAACAATATTATTTAAGATTTATTGAGAGTATGCAAGAGAGGATGTTTAATTTCCTGTAATCAACATTTTGAACATTTAATCAACATTATGAAGCACATCCTTGACTGAGGAGGCTATGCTGGAGCGCAGAGATGCCGATGTACTGCTCCCTGTATTCTCGAGTTTGGCTTTCCTCTCTTGTCGGCCAGTATTCAACCCAGGTGCGCTCTCCAAAGACGTACTGCAGACTAAAACAACAGACAAGTGAAGACAAAACAGACAAAATTACTGACTTAGCTACTACACTGTATACATTTGTGTAAGGGTCAGTGAACAATAAGGATGTCCAAGGTGATAAAAAGGAGAATAATTTTAACAATCTTTGTAGTCGTGTTGGTTTTTATACATTTTTGAAAAACATTTAATACACACTCAGTTTCACCGGAACCAAACATGTATTTTAATAACAGGTCAAAATATGTGTTATATGTGTCTAATGGAGTCTTCTCAGGTTTATGATTTTCTTGTCAAAAGTAATTGCCTCCTGCATAATGCTTACGTCATACTGAAGTTTGTCATACATTTTAAAACAAAATAGCTTTTTTGTCTTTTAATAAATATTAGTGTTCACTTATGTCTACTCAATAAAACTGTGGCAACATATTACAAGCAATATTATTAATTAAATTTAAAAAATTAGAATTGAGTAATAATTAATCAAATTAATTCCTTAAAAGTTAACCATTTAAAATTAGTAGAATTTACAAAAAAAAAAATGTTTTAAACAAAAATATCTGAATAACAGACTGACGTCAAAGATGAATTAAGAACTCTTTATTTTTTATTGCTAACATTGAAGACACCTGATGTTAACAAGCAGAATCTTTGTCTGTTTTAGTTGGGCTCTTGACCCTTACATCATTAACTTTAGATTTTGTTTGGTTGCTGTACCTGAGTTATAACAGCCAGATGAACAAAGAGAAAAGGTGATCTGATGGTGTTGGTTGTGTTTTAACATAATCATTATTTCACAATAATTTAACCTGAATCACTGACCTCATATCGAGCCCAAACTTTGAGTTAGGTTTACTTTATTAATTATAGCAGCTCTGTCCTTGTACATCATAATGTTTTTAGCCTTTTCAATGAAATCCAAATGATCAAATCAATAAAAAATAAAAAAAAACTTCAAAATATTTTTTTCATGTAGACACACAGACATTAAGAATTAGCATATGAATCTCAGCAATGGTGGCAAACAGATCAACTCTGATCATAAGCTCATTATTTATTCATGCAGCTATGCATGATAGGGCCATGAATGAGTTTTGATTGGTGGCACCCAGAATGCACTGCAACATGCTTTATAATTGTCACCATTGTTGAGATTCACAGGCTGATTATTGATGTCTGTGTGTCTAAAACTAAGCACAACACAAAAATAGCTTTTTTGTATATGAGAAACTTTTAAGAAATTATTTGGATTATATTGTAAAAATTAGAAATATTATGCTTGTAATCTGTTGCCACAATTTTATTGAGTAGATATAGCGTTTACAGCCTTATAATTAGACCTCTAATGCCCCTAATAATCATCAACACCCCTAATGCTTTCACAGTCCTACAGCTCGTACTGGGTCGACATTTCATTCGGAAATGTTAGGCAGTTTTGATTTATGTGCTATGTAATGTTTATGATCACGTTAGCTTACATGTGCGTAAGCAATGCTTCTATTGCTTATTTTTCTTTCTTTTTTGCCTGTGTTTTGATCAGGAGATTCTGTACTCTTTCAGATGCATAATAGTATGAATGATGAAGGAAAAATGACAGAAGGAATAAATAAATCAAAGTAGAAATAAATAAATAAATAAATAAATTCAGAAATAATAGTGAAAATAAATACATTTTGGTAATATAAATGGCTATTTATGTATTTTTACATGTATTTATTTATTTCTATATGTATTTATTTATGTATTTATACATTTATTTATATATTTATGTATTTATATATTTATTTATTTATTTATTTATTTATATATTTATATATGTATTTATTTCAACATTTATTTATTTCTGTATTTCCACATTTCTACATTTATTTATTTCTGTATTTCCACATTTCTTCATTTATTTTTCCCTGCGCCTGTATGCTAATTGATCTATGGCTAAGCCACGCGATGAGCCAATCACAGTGCGCATAGCTAACCCAATACACTTGGACATTCTCTGCTTCCACGTCCATTGAAATGCATTGCAGTTAGTCAGTTTTCATTCGTTTTTATATGTTTTTTCTTGTCATTTTTGCTTTTAAACAACGTGTGTGTGTGTGATTTTGGTTGGGTGACAGTTGTAGGTTACAGTTTGACAAGAGTTTACAGTTTGACAAAAGCACAATGTTGTGTTTTACACAAATATAAGTAGGCTAAACACTTTGCAGTTTTAATTATGTCCTGTATGAACAAAATGGAGTATGTTTTTATGTTTCCACTGTTCGATCGCGCCTGCGCCTCTCTCTCTCTCTGACACACACACACACACACACACACACACACATTCCAGCATTGCAATCTTGACATCGCAGCCTGTTCATTATGCTGCGTTCACACCAAACGCGAATAGAGCGTCAAATTCGCGCGTATCGCGTCTAGTTCGACGCTTGAACATTGTGAATCCATTCGCGCGTCCAAAGCGAATAGGACGCACGTATAAAGCGAGCGTTTGAAGCGAAATAGCACCAAACTATAACGTTTACACTGTGAACTGTAAATCTTTGTCTGGAGCTGAAGCTTATCGACCTTCTCAACAATAAAATTATTAATATAACCCTCCAATGCATAGTTAAGGCCCCTTTGGTGACTTCGAGATGATATATAATCTTTCTGTCTCCAAAAATCATCAATTGCCTCCTGTGAAATGTCTCCTACTGTGACAGCTGCCATAGCGCCTGTCACCGAATGTTGACTGAGTGAGTGGAGGGGGCGTGGCTTAGCCATAGGTCAATTAGCATACAGGCGCAGGGAAAAATAAATGTAGAAATGTGGAAATACATAAATAAATAAATGTAGAAATTTGGAAATACATAAATAAATAAATGTAGAAATAAATAAATGTAGACATAAATACATATATAAATAAATAAATAAATAAATATATAAATACATACATAAATACATATAGAAATGCATAAATAAATAAATAAATACATATAGAAATACAGAAATAGCCATTTATATTACCAAAATGTATTTATTTTCACTATTATTTCTGCATTTATTTATTTATTTCTACTTTTATTTATTTATTTATTTATTTTTCCTTCTGTCATTTTTAGTCCTTCATATAATAGCGCCCCCTACCACATAACAGTGAAAACATGGATTGCTGGAAAATTCCGTCAATGGCGGGGAAAGAGAAATACCAAATATACCACCTATAATTTTTTTTTTACTTTAAACCCCACAAAAATAATCAAAATAACTTAAACCCATGTTCATCACAGGAGATTTGAATTCAAGTCATTTTATTTTTAACTCTTTCCCTGTCACTGACGAGATATTTCAGAGTAGACAATCTCCTGGGGCCTCATGTATCAATCTTGCGTACGCCAGCTTTCACGCTCACGATCGTATGTACTAACAGTGAAATTAACGCGAGAATGTGCGTTCCTCCACGCCAATTTCATGTCTGGCGTACGTACATTTCTCATTGTTTTTGTCCGTTGGCGACTCTTACAGGCAATGAAGTGAAGTTGCAAACATTACACAACGAATTGTTCTACAAGTCTATCGCACCACCAACCGAGGGAAGCATTACTATTAATTTGCTATTTATAAAATAATTGTCATATATTGTCACACGAGCCTTATGGGAATATTCTTCTATAAATTATACAATTAAGTAAGAACATATAAAAGCATATGCAAACTGATACAACCCTTAGTCTATGGCAATGACAGCTTTGGTTTAATGTCCACCTTTATCAGACCATTTCTTTTTAAGGTCATAGACTGTGTACAGTTGAGACGTGTACAGTTGAGACACCTTAAATAACTTGTGTTCGCATCAAGCACAAGTAGTGATTTTTGCTGTGCACGTGCGTATTAGTGTCCTCTTTGATCGTGGGAAATTTGAACAACGGACGCATCTCCGATCCGAAGAAATCGGGAAAAAAAAAAATAATTCTAAGATATGACGTTCACTTCACCATGCACTCTCCACAATGAATAGCTTATTATCCTTATGTGACTGTTAAACGTAACTGGTATCACCACAAACGTTATTCTGTATTTCATGGTATTGTGTCATGCAAGCTAAATGCAAAATCTAGAGAAATGTGCGAGGTGGCCAACTGTACCCCCGATAGAGTTCTATTAGGAAACACACTGTTTAGTTGTTCAGTGTTATGATAACAGTTTAAACGCCGTAATTAGCCAGCATAGGACACAAATGAAAATAAAATGTGATATTTAAACTGTGTATTATTAATAAATATTGTTACATATCTTTTTCCTGCTTTATACATTTTAACCAGTGCTAATTTAAATAAAACTAATGAATATAAATGGACGAATAAACAAAAATGTTGCCCAATTGTTATTTTCTTTATTTGTCTTTATTTTTTATATTTACAATGAATGGTTAGTTACCTCCACATCATTAAAAATGGGTTTCTCAACTGTACCATGCACTGTCTCAACTGTCCCACATGGGTACAGTTGAGACAAGGTTGAGACAAAAAGCACCTTATTTTTATGAGCTAATTGTGGAAAATATGAACTACTTGTGGCTATTATTGATTGATAATATCTTAGTCTACAAGCTAATGAAATGTCATGTGGCGTGTCATGTGGAAATTCACTTCTTTTCAGTGTCTATTTTTGTGTGAAAAATCAAACTGTCTCAACTGTACTCAGTCTACTCTACCGTGCGACTTTCAGATCCCACCGCATTGACGGCATCAGCCAAACTCTCCCACTCATATTTTTTTTCATTTTGTTATTAATTCTGGAGGACAAACTTCCAAATAAAACATTTTTTTTTTCGTTTCTACCTCCGATAGTAGCACCTCCAATTCACTTTCTGTAAAGTTTTGTTTCTTGTCACCATTTTCTTACTGCTTTCTTTTGCCAAAGTGGACTCATTACCATATTTAAATTAATTTAATTAAGGGAGGAGACTGGGTGGGGCGTTGTGCTCGTGCATGTGCACTCAATTTTACGTTAACTGGGATGTACAAAGAGAATATGCGTGGGATCCTTCGTACGCAGAGATTCATACATCTGGGTTTTTTTGTGCGTACGCACATTTACAGCTTTGTCCGTACGCAATGTTTTAGTTTGAATTCAACGCAAGTCTTTGTACATGAGGCCCCTGATCAAAACACAGGAGAAGAAGCAATATCATATGTAATCATATGTTAAATAACGTGATCACCAACATTAAACAGCATATTATTCAAAACTTGCTAATGTTACCGAATGAAATGTCGACCCAGCTAGAATAAAATTGGCTTTTGGTTTAAAGGCAGAGGATTTTTTGTTGTTGTTGTTTATATATAGCCTATTGCATGTTCAGATATTCATTCAACAAAATATTCTGGGGGCATGAAAATGTTTGTGAAAATGATCAAAAATGCTCGGGGGAACAGCCAACTTAAATAAATAAATAAATAAAAAATGGAGGGGAAAGAGATAATTGTATGTCTTTATTTATTCAAGTTTATTGAAGTCTTACTTTGCTCAAGTCTATTGTAGGTTATATAAAATGCATTTTGAAAAAAAAAAAACTGTCCCAACACTGAGCCATGAACAACATTCTGCAGACTTTAAATACATAAAGCTCAGGCAAATCCTGTAATTTACAGACACAGAGTGGACACTTACGTTCCTCCGAGCTTTGGCAGGTCTTTGGATGTGCCCATGATGAGGTACGACTTGCCTTCTACCAATCCCAAACTCTCTCTGCAACCGGGACGACCCAAAAATTGTCTGACTTTCCCCTCAACATCATCATCAGTGCCTACAGGACAGAACAGTGTTTAGGACACACTTTCACTGCAATTCAACATTAGCCTCATGCTGAATATGTATCTGAGTGAAAAAACTGCATTTAACAAGAATCAGACACATCGTCCCCTTGGAATTATAAGGTTCTATCTGACATTTTTGTCAAAATTTAGTTATTCACATATTCCTTTTCTGTGACACATTCTTTACATGATGTGATGTTGTTTTTTAAGTTGTGTACATTTTGGAACTTTTTATTTAGTGAACAAGCTCCATCGCACACCTGCAGGTAATAGGTGCGTAGGATAATAAGACCAGGTGGATCGTTTCAATAGACAAGCAATTCCCGCACACTATCGTAACTTGCAAAGAAGTAATATTTATTCACACAACGTTTCGGTCACACGACCTTCATCAGGAGGTCTCCTGATGAAGGTCGTGTGACCGAAACGTTGTGTGAATAAATATTACTTCTTTGCAAGTTACGATAGTGTGCGGGAATTGCTTGTCTATTGGAACTTTTTATTTAGAAAATAAAAAGGTTTTTTCTACACAGTCGAATGGAATGCAAAAACTTTAAAGCTCAATATCTCAAAACTGCTCAGAACGCAGATAGAACCTTATAATTCCAAGGGGACGACATTTCATATGCATTTCATGATCTGTGGAGTAGCATGGAGAGAAGATTGAACCGTACCTTCTTTCAGCACCTGGTCCACCTTCAAGTGATAGATATCAGAGTCATGTTCCAGATCCATCTTATCCACTGTCACTTTATAAACTGTCAAACATAAGTGTAATGTTGTTACTGGCATAATAACTGATTAGATTGGATTTTGGTGGCAGAAATCAAACATTTTTTTTATTAATTTACACAGGGGTTAAATGAATAGTTCACTCAAATAGGCACATTGTCATCATTTATGTTGTTCCAGACCTCTGACTTCTGACAACAAAAACTAAGATATTTCCCATTTGAAAAAGAAAAACTCCATGTGATCAGACCGTTCACTGGATGAATTGGCTCCAAATGGATCTTGAGTTAACAACTCACTTGAAGGGAATATTTACAGTGATTTAAAAGTGAAATTTGGGTCTGTTGCTCTCACAAAGTTTGCCATTTTTGGAGCTTAACAGAAATGATCACTATGAAAAGTGAACACATCACATCTTTTTTGGTTAACTGGTTTGTGAGCAACAGTGTGCCGACTTTTTTTTGCAAAAAATTCTGTCATTACTTACTCACCCTCATGTCGTTACAAACCCGTAAGACTTTCGTTCATCTTCGGAAGACAAATTAAGATATTTTTGATTAAATCTGAGAGCTTTCTGTCCCTCTGTTGACAGGCTACACAACTACCACTTGACGCTTAAATTCAGAAATAGATTGTAAAACTAATCCATTTTAAATAAGCAGTTTAGTCCAAATTTTCTGAAGAGACTCAATCACTTTATATGCTGAAAAGATCTGAGTTAGGCTTTTATTCACACATAAACATCAATCAACACACACATTGCTACTGGCAATACACTCACAGACATTCCTGTGAGCATGTAAGACATAATGCTGCTGCTGCACATGTAACATACATGAATTAACCCTTATAGTAGATCTATACAAGTGGAGCTGGGGAGGGTGAAGGGTTTGTGAAAGCGGACTCTAGACTGGTAACAGCAACACAACTGGTATTTGTTTAAATGTTGATCCACAGTTTATTGGCTACTGATGCAACAGCAACCAATCAGCTGTGCTATGTAGATAATGATGTGATTGCTACCAAATTAGTTAAAGATCTATTAGCCTGTGCCATCTAATGTTTAATGACGGAACTAGGTAATCTGTTATAATTAATCATTTGTGTTCCGAAGATGAACAAGTCTTATGGGTTTGGGACAACATGATGGAGAGTAATTAATGACCGAATTTTCATTTTTGGGTGAACTGACCCTTTAATGCAGTTGTTTACTATAAAAAGAGCAGCATGAAAAAAAAAAAAATCCTTTTGAGTTCCACTGAAAAACAACCGGATCATGTAGGTTTACAACAACATGGGGGGTGTAAATAATGAATTCTTGATTTATGAAAGTATAACAGTCATGACAATGAAATAACTTACCATAATCCATGCCAGTTTCACATGATTCATTCATACGTTTACTTTCATCAACTTTGTTTTTCTTCTGGAAAGTGCAGTTTTCTGCGTTTAGAGAAGTTATTAATGCACACTTGTAATCACACACACACACACACACAAATATTTTTGTTTGTTTCCTCGTTCACATTCAAAAATAAAATAAAAACATAACAATGTTTAAAATTACAAGTAGACTGAAGGTAACCAAATCAAATACTACAAAAGTTCAGGATATGGTCACTTTATATTATTATGTGTGTGTGATTATACCTTCTGCACACGTGCACATGTCTCCCTTACACAGTCTGTATATAGCGCCATCTGCCCTTTCAGGGTGGTAGAACTTTGTACAACGTGCATCTGACACACACACACCACACACACACAGAGAGAGAGAGAGAGAGAGAGAGAGAGAGAGAGAGAGAGAGAGAGAGAGAGAGAGAGAGAGAGAGAGAGAGAGAGAGAGAGAGAGAGAGAGAGAGAGAGAGAGAGAGAGAGAGAGAGAGAGAGAGAGAGAGAGAGAGAGAGAGAGAGAGAGAGAGATTTAATGCAGGGAGGTCAATTAATTAAAAATGCTAATTTCAAGAAACATTATATAACAATATCTGCTGAGAAAAGCTCAAAAAAGAGTATCATTTGAAGACATTATTGTGGCAGATGAGTAAATCCTAAAAAAAAAGTTTTTTACCTTTCCTTTACATAAAATAATAAGGAACAAAACAAATACAAATACACATATACAAAAGACTATGGTGTTTATATGTTGTACCTATCAAACAATGGCATATTGACTTAGCACATATGTAACTTTATACACAGTCACAAACATAAAATATAAATTAGCCTACATAAAAAATTAAAAAAAACACAACCTGAATAAGCCTAAAGTACTCAGTGTTCACATTGCTGTAAAGATTTCAGCCATTGTTTCAGCTTTGTAGAGAAAACTGAGTTCTGATTGCAACTTTAAATCTACAGGCATGGTGTATCCTGTCTTCAAAACTTGAGAGCCCTGTGTGTGAGAAGTGAATCTTTCACTGAAAAGGATGATTGACCCACAGCAGTTTCAAAATTATCAAAACTTAACAAATCATACTTTTAACAATTTGACAATGATGCCATTTTATTTGTTTCTGACCCATTATAGTGTGTACAACGTCATTGAACATGTTTTTGCTGTTCTTGTTGCATTTACACGGCTTTAACCAGCAGATGTCCTCAACATACTATGTTTTGAGTGAAGCTAGAGTAGGCTAATCGATCTATTTTTTTTTTTTTTTTTTTTTTTATTAAATGCCATTCACATACAAATGATAGATTTTAACAAAAAAGATATAAACAATATTCCAATTTCAACATTACAACAAAAAATAAATAAATAAAATATAGTACAAATTATAATAAATTACACAATTAAAGAAAAAGAAATAAATAAAAGACAAAAAGAAAAAAAGTATGAGATTGTCAAATAAATAACCTAAAAGCTTCACACAAAGACCTAGTACGTTTCGCTTTGCTGTTTTTCAACCCAAGTAGTAACTCAATATAACTCTTCATTTCTATCCGAAACAACAGAAAATTGGGTTTTTCTTTAGCCCATTTTCGCTTATGAATATGGTATTTACCCATTATCATACAGAGATTAATAATGAATGCCACATCTGGTGACAGTCTTTGTCCATTAAAATAAAAATAAACATCTTTTTCAGAAAAACAAACTTTCATCCCTAAACATTTATAAAGAAAACATTCCAAATCTACCCAAAACATTCTGCTGTAAATGCAACTAAAAAATAAATGGACAGCACTTTCCTCCTCAGTGCCACAGAAATCACATTCAACATCTACATCAGCTCGAAACCGAAGAAAAAGAGTTTTAACTGGGTACACCAGATGAAGTATCTTAAAGTGTACTTCTCTCACCTTATTTGTTATGCAATATTTTTTTGGCAACAGCCATGCATATTTCCAGTCAATGCACTCAACTTTAGAAAGCCAGTATGTTTTAGAAGGTATTGAGCTGTATTCAGTAAGTAACTTCCTAATAAAGTAATTATTCCATCTTTTATCAGTAATATTAACTCCTTTAATTGCAACATCAGATCTGAAATTCACAGTCTCCTTATTCAAATTTCCTTTAAACAGACATTTTAAACCGGGTGGTATAGCATCGAACACTATACAATATTCTTTTGGGATTATTGGAATACTATACTTTTGAAGAAATTCTACATATGTATACAGGTGCCCATTCTCATTAAATAACTGTTTAACAAATATTATGCCATTATCAACCCATTTTTGAAAAAACAAAGTTTTATGCTTAAATGTTATATACCGGTTATTCCAAATTATACATTTGTTTGGAGAAAAATTGTGTTTGTAGATAAGCATCCATGAGAGAAGCACCTGCCTATGAAAATTACTTAGTCTAACGGGAATCTTACTGATTTCAAAGTTGCACTGCAACAGAAAAGCAACCCCACCCATCTTTTCAAAAAGTAGATTAGGAATTAAATACCAAATTTTATTTTTGTATTGAAAGTAATGCTTTAGCCATCTATTTTTTAAAATTGTATTTGAAGTGCTGAAGTCAAGCACATTTAAACCTCCATTACCAACCGAATTAGTTAAAGGGATAGTTCGCCCAAAAATGATATTTAGCCCATGATTTACTCACCCTCAAGCCGTTCGAGATGCATATGTCAATCTTTTTTCAGACGAACACATTTTCAGTTATTTTAGAAAATGTCTTAGATGTTTCAGTGGTTATAGTGTGAGGCTATGGGGTCCAGCTCGTTGAAGTCCGCAAATGTGCACGCATCCTCCACAAAAGTAATCCATCCGGCTCCAGGGGATAAACTAAGGCCTTCTGAGGGTAATCCGTGCGGTTTTGTCGTAAAAATATACATATTTAAAACTTTATAAACGAAAATAACTGGCTTCCGGTGGCGGTCGGCGCGCGTTCACGGAGATGGAAGCGTCGTGACGTAGAACGAACGTGACAGTGCAGCCAGAGAGCAGAGCAAAACAAAACTCTACGTTCGTTCTACGTCACGACGCTTCCTACGCCATATGCCAGCATCCATCTCCATGAACGCGCGTCGACCGCGACCGGAAGCCAGTTATATTCGTTTAAAAAGTTTTAAATATGTATATTTTTACGACAAAACCGAACGGATTACCCTCAGAAGGCCTTCGTTTATCCACCTGGAGCCGGATGGATTACTTTTGTGGAGGATGCATGCTCATTTGCGGACTTCAACGAGCTGGACCCCATTGCTTCACATTATAACCACTGAAACATCTAAGACATTTTCTAAAATAACTGAAAATGTGTTCGTCTGAAAAAAGATTGACATATACATCTCGAACGGCTTGAGGGTGAGTAAATTATGGGCTAAATATCATTTTTGGGCGAACTATCCCTTTAAGGTACCTTTTTTAATGTAATGAGCTCTATTTCTCCAAATGAAATTGAAAAGATTTTTATCGACTTCTTTAATTATGTTATCAGGGACTTCTAGTGAAATAGCAGGATAGATCAGACGAGATAAACATTCAGTTTTTGATAAAAGAATTCTACCATTAATTGACAAGTCTCGCATCAACCATAAATTAAATCTATTTTTAACTTTTTGAACTACAGATTGAAAATTAAGCTGACCCCTTTCCTTTTCGTCTTTACATATTTTGATTCCTAAATAGGTAATAACATTCTTTACAGGGATGCCATTAATATCAAGAAGTTCACTATCTTTTAGCGGGTACAACTCACATTTGTTTAAGTTTAATTTTAACCCGGAGACTAATGAAAAGTTATTTAAACAATCAATCACACTTTTAATTTCTAATGAATCTCGAACAAATATTGTTGTATCATCTGCTAATTGACAGCATTTTATTTCTCTTTCTAAAATTCTGATGCCATTAAATTTAAACATTTTAATATAAAGAGTCATGGTCTGAGTTACAAGTAAAAACAAAAAAGGTGATATTGGGCATCCCTGCCTTATGCCTCTTTCTAAAAGAAATCTGGGGGTAATACCATTTGCAAGTTTTACTGAGCTATTACACCCATTATATAACGTACAAATGGCCCTTTTAAAGAAATTACCAAAGCCAAAAAAATCTAAAGTCTCAAACATAAAATTGTGGTTAACAGTGTCGAATGCTTTATAAAAATCTACAAAAAATATAAAACTTTCACTATCAATATACTCATTATAATCAATTAAATCTAGAACCAAACGAATGTTATTACTTATATGTCTGCCCTTCATGAATCCTGATTGGCAATCATCTATAATTTGTTCTAAGCAGTTTTTCAATCTTTCTGCAAAAATAATAGCAAATACCTTAATATCATTATTAAGCAAAGTAATCGGTCTCCAGTTGTCGATAAGGGTAGTGTCCTTATTAGCCTTTGGTATCAAACTAATCAATCCCTGGCGTAATGATGGAGGTAACTCGCCACGTTCTATAGCTTCATTAAACACACATAATAAAAATATAGATAATTGTTCTTGAAATTCCTTGTAAAATTCGCTAATCAAACCGTCGTTACCCGGAGATTTATTATCTTTAAGTTTACTGATCCCAGATCTAACTTCATCTATAGAAATATCTTTGTCGCACAATAACATACAATCCTCATCTATACATTTGGCATTTGCTTTAATGCTATCTAGAAATTGTCTTATGTTGCCATCAACCTCTTTACTATATAACGTCTGATAAAAGGTTGATATATAATTAGAAATTTTAACAGGATCTTCAGATACCTCCCCATTTATATTTAGTTTTAATAGAGAATTTAGCTCAGTGTTTCTCTTTTCTAAATTAAAAAAATATCTGGAATTTTTCTCCCCTTCTTCAAGCCATTTCCCTCTAGACCTTATAAATGCCCCTTTGGCTTTATATTCATACATCTCGTCTAACTGTAACTGTAATTCAGATAACCTGAGTTTGTCCTGTTGATTCGTTACATTATTACTTGTCAAATTAACTATCTCTTTTATTACTTGTTCCTCTCTAGTCCTTTTAGCCTGTGCTATTATTTTCCCTCTAATAATGGCTTGTTTTCTTATAAGATACTTCATGTACTCCCAATTGCTACCAAATTTATTTGAACTCTTTGCATTGTTCCAGCAACTCAAAATAATAGTTTGTACTTCCTTTTTAAACAGGTCATCTTCCAATATTGCCTTATTTAATTTCCAGTGTGTTCGTTTTCTTACATTATTATCAGCATTACCAGATAAGTCAATAACTATATAGATTACTTTATGGTCAGTAAGGACAGAGGTTTCTACAGTAACATGGCTTACTTGATCTTCTAGTACACTGGATATGAGCCAAAAGTCTATCCTAGACTGTTTACTTCTGTCACCAGAACACCATGTAAATTCTTTTTTGGTAGGGTTTCGAATCCTCCAAATATCAATTAAATCTAATCCCAAACACAAATTATGTAATTCACTGAAATTATTTAAACTATTTCCACGAGGAGGAATACAGTCCAGGTTATTATCCCAGATAGAATTATAATCCCCTCCAAGAATTAGTTTAGCATCAGGAAAACTATCCAAGATATATCTAATTTTTTCTTCAAAGTCTTGTAGTAAACTTTTATTCTTTATAACACTGTTTGTTGCATATATATTCCCTAACACAAAATATTGCTGGTTGAATTCGACAATCAAAATGACCCATCTTCCCAAGGAATGTGAAAAACTTTTAACAATTTTTCCTCTAAATTTACCTTTCAAAATTGCAACACCTGCAGAATGATTGCTACCATATGACATCCACATATCGTTTCCCCACTGGCTCTTCCAAAACTGAAAGTCTGATTCAGATGCATGTGTCTCTTGGATGAAATAAAAATCACAAAAATACTTTCTACAAAACAAAAAGATTGCTTTTCTTTTAACTAAGTTTCTCATACCTCTAACATTAAGAGAAAAAACAGCGAGTGAACCCATACTCACAGAAGAACTTCAGAACAAAGGTTTACATCTCCAAAACTTTAGCTTCCAGATCCAGTATTTTCTTGTCGTGAGTACTACTAGATGTTTTCAGTCCAGACAGATCTGCTTTAATGTCGTTAATCTCACGAGACAAGAATTCGGTGGATTTTTGGAAAGCCTCGATCCCGTCAGAATTTTTTTTAATAATTTTCTCCAAACCGTCAGCTCTTTCATTTATTTTTTCTGTCAGCATTCTGACAATGTTGTTTTGCAGGTCGAGGAGAGATGGCTCGTTTTTTGATTTCTTTGAATCGGGGGTATGCGGAGCCGAATCAAGTTCGGACAAACCTTTAGAAAGGCTAATCGATCTAATCATCTAACAGTGAATTTAGCTGACGTGGTCAATATAGTGGAGTAAAAACAACACCTAACAGTTTTTCAAGCAAGACAATGTTGTCGAAACGAGCGCTGGATACCTGAGGTAATACTTCTCACCATTTATTCGGAGGGTATGAACGATTGTTTCATAATCAATTTTCTTGAAAAGGGGCTTGACTTGTCAAACATTGTTGGACTTTTTCTGGACCTCGGCAATTAACTTCTCTGCAATGTCCGCGAGACTTTAAATTAGACTGGATTCTGATTGGCTGTCAGTGTTTTATCGTTCAACAGCTGAAAATAAATAAATAAATAAATAAATCGTCCCGAAAGTGATCCCAACAATATAATTTCTCTATAGGCATATCCTTATCGTTATAGATGTGGTGGGAACTCTGCTATTCTTTAACATTGAGAACGATTTTTAGAACTATAGCCTATATCTTTATCTTTGTCTTTATCGTTATCGTCCTTGGTGTACGGGCCTGTAGACATTTTCTTAATAGGGGCATTAAACAAAAGCTTAGAGTCTACAATGACAACTAAATATTTCAATTCAGTCACTTCCTTGATTTCCTTTTGATCAATTTTGATTTGAAACCCATCCAGCGCTTTTGTTTTTTAGTAAAAAAAAACACACACACATTGAAGCGGTTTTGTTGTTAAGCTGTTATCCTGTAGTCAAAACACTCCTGCACAAGTCGTGCTTGTGATGGTAGTTTGGGTCAATCAGCTTGTTCTTCTTGACTGTCATTATTGGACTCAAACTGATACAGCAAATGCCATAGTTAGCGTAGTTACAGTATTGTTTACAGCAAAGCCTCCGGAGCTGATTATCAACAGTTAAAGGTAGACCCATCAGAAAGGACTGGGACCGGCTGACCAATAAGAACAGACTGGGCTTCTCGGAATGCAGGTTTTACAGAAACCGAAACTAAACAGAGCGTTCAGACAGAGGGTGAAAACAGGTGCTGCAACAATGTAAATTATAAGATAAATTAGTGTTTTCGAGATTAAATCATGCAAACCTATTCCAGTAGACCCCCTGAACAAAATGATGAACCTGTAAATGAGCATAATAGGGGCTCTTTGTGTAGGATTGGGATCTCAGAACAAAGTACACAGCAATGACTCTTTAGTGAACCAAAGACGTACAGCTCACAGCTGTTATGCTGAATTTGAGGCTTGTGAGAGTCAAATCTGTGTGGTTCCTGACTGGTTGTTCATAATGACAGCATGTAGTTGATGATGTCACTAACATTGTTTTAGTATTGTATTGTATTTAATACGTAGTTTGTGAAAAGTCTGTGTAAACACATTTAGTAAGAAGTGTTACCATCTGAACGATATCATCATTCGGCAATGGAATTGCATGTTTTATATATTTCTTCCAAAAAAGTAATCGTTGTTGTGTTCCCTTAATACTCTGTTGATTAGTAAATGGCTACTAGGGGTAGTTGTATTATGTGGGGAATTGGTATATTGAGAGGGGAGAAAAAGTATGCTTTTGCATAGGGGTGTAAATCGGAGCATTCATGACGATTCGATACGATACCGATTTCTTAAGCCAACGATTCGATTATTTTCGATACTTCAGAATTCCCCGCGATACGATTCGATACGATTCAATACTAGATATTTTTATATGATATCTATTAAGTTTCAAATAAATCAACAAAAATAATAAATAATTTGCCTTTTATTGAGAATACAGAAACAGTATTTCCCAGCAAACATGCAACGTCAGATAGACGTTCAGATCATTTCTGTATAACGTCCGTCAGTTGTTCAGACCCACTTTTGTACGTCGTGTGGACGTGCAAAACAGGTTCAATATCTGAACGTCTGACTAGAGACTCTTTTGGACGTCTGTGGACGTGCAAAATTGGTTCAATATCTGAACGTCTGACTAGAGACTCTTTTGGACATCTGTGGACGTGCAAAACTGGTTCAATATCTGAACGTCTGACTAGGGACTCTTTTGGACGTCTGTGGACGTGCAAAACTGGTTCAATATCTGAACGTCTGACTAGAGACTCTTTTGGACGTCTGTGGACGTGCAAAACTGGTTCAATATCTGAACGTCTGACTAGGGACTCTTTTGGACGTCTGTGGACGTGCAAAACTGGTTCAATATCTGAACGTCTGACTAGGGACTCTTTTGGACGTCTGTGGACGTGCAAAACTGGTTCAATATCTGAACGTCTGACTAGAGACTCTTTTGGACGTCTGTGGACGTGCAAAACTGGTTCAATATCTGAACGTCTGACTAGGGACTCTTTTGGACGTCTTTGGACGTGCAAAACTTGCACATTCAGTGCATGCACATTTCCAGCATTAAAAGCAATTCAGTAGAATTACAACCCTCTATCAAGTGGTGCAGAGCACGCTTCATGATTCTCTGGATCTTGCATATAGGGTTGAGCCCACAAAGGGCCTAAAATGTTACAGATTTATATAAAAAATGTTGGAGTGGGATAATATGTGTATTTTTTGTTTTTGTAAAGACTCCTAATTCAATGCTGATTTAGCACATATCTCATCACAAAATGTCCTGATGTCATTGGAGGACACAGAATCCTGTACTGATGAACAAATTTAACAAGTACGTATGTGTGAGGTTAGGGTTAGGGTTACCCCAACCCTAGCACAAAATATTTCAATATACAGCAAAGAAGGAAAATCAGAAGCTAAATTGATAATAAAGAAAGAAGTTATGAGAATGTGGCAGGAACAATAGAATAGAGGAAACAAGGGAGGGGAACTATTTTTATAAACCCTTAGGTTGGGGTAACATACGAAGGGGGAAATCATTGCAAGGTTACGGTTAGGGCACACTGGACTAAACAAAACTCTGCATCTACTAGGCAAGCATGATACTGATTTATGTAATAATTGCAATGTACCTGATCAGCAGAGTATTGTTATGATGTGTAATAAATATGATAGCAGTAGTCAAGAGGAAAATTTAGGGCATGGGAGAGATTTTAAAAGAAATATTAAATAAATCGTCAGGCCATAAAATAATTTTATATTTATTTTTAGTTTCTAAGCTGCTACCAAGCTGGATAAAATTTATTTTTAGTTTTATTTATTTATTTCGTATAATGACATAGCATGTAAGCCAGAGATCATTTATAACCTGAGGGTGGCGGTAATGCACTAAAACAGTTTGCGACCGCTGTTAAAAAAAATCAAAGAAGAAGAATCGCATGTCACACTGCAACTTCACCAGGAAAAGTATCCTGCCGATGAAAGAGGCTGCTGACACGTGGAGAGAGACCACTGCCTTAATTGGACTAAAACCCTAAAACAGGTAAGTAAAAAAACAAAATTTAATATGTTATTCAGTTAAGAGATGATATCAGATGAATTGGAAGTCACACATGCCCCCTAATACCTTGAAATACTTCTTAAAACTGCGGCAATTTGCGCGGGCACATTAACCGAAAAGTCGACAAATGCGCCCGCGCGTTTTGCTGGGTTTTTTTCACATAGCAGCGAAATAGACTTAAAATACTCCGTCATTTATGGTCATACAGACTTAAGAAATATGAAAAAATAAACTGTAAAATGTCTACTTTTTTATGTGTCCACTTACAATCGAAACAAAACATTATGATTTTGTAAAATACACTTTCTGCCTCTCCTCCATGAACTTTTTTTTCTGGAGCAGGTCTCTAAACGTAAACAAAACTCAGCAAATACACACTGGCAAGATAATCTTTATAATAATTTAAGTGTTTACTTTTTAATGATCTAATTCAAAACGAAAGATAATATTCTGTTTATGTAATCTATATAAAAAGAGAGAGACATTAGTCGTTCTCATGGCAACTCATTATCTGCTAATCACCTGCTGAAAGTGCGCTATTCAAACGCAAATATCTTTGTTCTAATGTATAGACCGCAAAAAGACTTTAAATATGAATCGCGTTTGTATGTGTGAATGAACGGCTCAGATGCTCGCTGTCGTTTACTACAATTACAAAATGCTATTTTTACATGAACGTAGGGCTGGGCGATTTAAATCGCGATATTGTCATGCGCATCTCGTCAGTAAAGCCGGTTCCTTGATTAGTAGTAAATCGCCATCACCTGCTTTCAGCTGGAGCGGCATTTACTACAAAGAGCCGTAGTTAACTGACAAGCTGAGCCATATCGCATTAATATCGCGGACGTATCGCCAGCGATAATTAATGCGATATGGCTCAGCTTGTCAGTTAACTACGGCTCTTTGTACACAGCAAAAACTCCAGTGTTAAATTAACACTCCTGGGAGTGTATGAGTCCACACTCAAGAGTGTTGAAGTTAATGAGATAATTAAGTGATTAATTTAGTGATGATTGAACATTATTGAAGACACCTGATGTTAACAAGCAGAATCACTGAAGGAGAAAATCACAAATTGTAAGCCACTGTTATGACGATCAATGGCTGCTTTAGTTGGACTCTTGACCCATATATTATTAACTTTAGATTTTGTTTGTCTGTTGTTTCTGAATAATAATCACCAGTTGAACAAAGAAAAAAGTGATCTGATGGTGTTGGTTATGTTATGACAATCATCATTTGAACTTGATCACTGAACTCATTAAAATCCTTCTTTCTGACTTCGATTTATGTTGTTGGTTACAGCATAACTGTGAATCTGCATAAATGCCCAGAATTTTTGATATAATATAAAGGATTTCTTAAAAGTTGTTTAAAAAAAAAAAATCATTCTTTCAGGCACACACAGATGTCAAGATTCAGTCTATGCATCTCAACAATGGTGAGGAGCAGAATATTCAATTAGGAAAAGTAAATTACATAGACAATTCAGATCATAATTTATTCATACCGCAATGCATGATGGGAGCCATTAATGAGTTGTGATTGGTGGCAGCCACTGCAACATGCTTTATTATTGTCACCATTGTTGAGATTCACAGGCTGATTATTGATGTCTGTGTTTTAAATGAATTTATCTGAATGTCTTTTGATCAGAACAATGTTTATTAAATATTTTGAATTATAAGTACTGATAATCATAGGCTGAAAAACCACTAAACTGCTGCTAACAAGTTAAATCAAACTATCTCAATAAGTGTCATTTTTCAGATCACAGCATGATTATGTCAAAACATAACCAACACTATAAGATAACATTTTACTTTGTTCATTTAACTGTTATAAATTAATAACAGCAGACAAACAACAGTAAATATTAAAGTAAACATATAATGGTCTAGAGCCCAACTAAAGCAAACACCCATCACCTTAATGGTAACTTACAATTTGTGATTTTCTTCTTCAGTGATTCTGCTTGTTAACATCAGGTGTCTTCAATAATGCTCAATCATCACTAAATTAATCACTTAATTATCTCCTCAGCCCTAAATGCCGCTCCATCTGAAAGCAGGTGATGGCAATTTACTACTAATCAAGGAACCGGCTTTACTGACGAGATGCGCATAACAATATCGCGATTTAAATCGCCCAGCCCTACATGAACGTAACGTTAGTTTGAGATGAGTAAAAATCTGCTGAAATATGTTCATGAAATATGTTATGTTTAAATAAAATGCAATGTTTTAAACGTATTACACTGCAAATTAAATTGTATACGCCCTATATTAATGTATCATAAAAAAATATGTTTGAGACGAAATATGAATGTTTAATGAATCCTTAACTTTGAAATACATATGATAAAATTTATGCTTTTTACAAAGGAAAAATTACACTTGGAATAGTTAAAATTGTAACTGTTGTTGAATTTCATATTATTGTGTTTTATTAGTGACAAATTTGGGGAGAGGATAAATATTCCAAACCTTTCTGAAAATACAATATGGTAATTAACTGCACAATTACTAGAAATGTTTACCTTGGATATTATAAAATTTGCATGCATAAAAATTTGTTTAACTTTAAACCACTATATCCACTATTACGAACAATAAAGTAATATTTGAAAAATTTTGTCTTTCAGATTATGAAAATGTTCAAAGGCCAATCTCAAGATACTCTGGGAGGTCTTTCTCAGAGCAGAGCTATCAAATGGTCACTTCTAAGAGGTTTGTTTAATCGATTCCAGAAAACAACAGTGTCCCATGCCCCCATCTCTTTAATCCACTCTTGGCACTCTCACCCATGCTACAGTTCCTGTAGATTACCACACACATGTAATTTCTAAATGGTGAATTTGTTCTTCAGGCTCTTTACCAACCGGCTGATGGCAAAATTCAATATGAAGGGGAAGGTGAAGAAGCAGAAACTGCCTCTGGAGACGACTAAAACTTTTGAAGCAATTAAAGGTACACAGCAATTTAAATGGCAACTGAATGTTCAATAAAGCTTAACTAAGAGACAAATTATGTTAGTATTATTATAATAAAATTATACCAAATTGTATTTTTTAAACTGGTAACCTACTGAACAAACTTTAAAAAAACATTGCAAATTGAAAAGCACATGCTGCATGCATAAAGTTTAAAAACACAATGAACTAATTTCTTTGTTTTTATACTTTAAATAGATCTCCAGTTTAACTGACTTTCTTTTTTTTTTACATTGTTCTATTTTAATAAATTAAAAGCACTCAGATAGACAAAAGTGAGGGTAAGCATTAAGACAAATCATCAAGACAAATTTAATCATTCAAGGGCTGTGAGTTTTTTCTCTTTGCCTTTTGTTTGATTCACATTAATGGTGCAATCATCAGAAGGTTTATTAGACTGAATGCAGATCAAATAATACCAATCTCCCCTTTTCTCCAAACTACTTACACCAATTTAAGATATGAACTGTGTTTAAGTGAATACTCTCCAATCCGGTCATTTTGACATATTTTGTTGTGTATTTGATGGTTAAACGCGCACACAAAGCCTAAAGTATAATTTGCTTGTCTAGTTGCGGTCGGTTTCGGTGCGCACACACATAAGCCACCTTGAAGTTGGAAACAGCGTCCCTTGCTCGGATTATTGTGCATTATTACATGACTTGGTTGAATGTAGAATGCGGTGTGTTATTTCTTGATAACAGAACTCTGCTAAGTATAACACACCGTTGCCATGAAAAACAGAGCGTCGCTATAGACCCAGGATTATAACCGTAGAGACGGAACGGAGTATTTTCTTTAGCGGAAGCAATACAATCCTTTTTAAATTCACGAGTTCACACTTGCATATAATAATGCGTATTTGGCATGCTGTTCGGAGGGAGGGCTCCGAGCTCGGAATTCAGCCCAAACCCAGAGTACTCCCCCCCGCATGTAAGTGTTTAGAAATAGAAGTGTGGAGAAGGGGTGGTGGGGGGATGCTGCAAACTGTCAATGGATCGAGGTAAGACTGCTGAGTCTATATATACCCTCTTATCATTGATTGCTGAGTGCTATCCACTCGTGTTAATTATCTGAATGTGCTCCTCCCGAACTTAGTTAATAAAACTTCATTTAATAAACTCCTTTTTAAATCAATATTTTAATATTTATTTGGTGGGTAGCCATGTAATAAGTGAGATAATGTAGAGCGAGGCGGTTGTTATAGCGAATACAACCCCTTCAGGCAGATTCAAGACCCCTCTGCATCAGCCTTTCGGGGTTATATTTGCTATAACAACCGCCTTGCTTTACATTATCCCTTACTTAAAAAAATTCCCCAGGACGTTGACATGTCAGGTCGGCTAAATGTGATATAGTGGTATATAGGGCTTTTAATTGTATTAACTGCCCTAATAACGTTAGAAAATCATGAAAATAAAAAAAAATGACAACTTATCGTTAGAAAATCATTATTTATTTTATTAAAAGTTAAGAAATCAGGTTTGTTTATCAGTACCATAGCAACGCTAACTTCTGCTGGAATTGTCGGATAGGAACCGTCCGTACACAGCAAAAACTCCAGTGTTAAATTAACACTCCTGGGAGTACATGTGAGACCACACTTGTAGAGTGTAAAGTGTTAAAATATGAGTGTTAAATTAACACTCAAGAGTGTTAAAGTTAATGAGATAATTAAGTGATTAATTGAGTGATGATTGATCATTATTGAAGACACCTGATGTTAACAAGCAGAATCACTGAAGGAGAAAATCACAAATTGTAAGCCACCATTATGGCGATGATTGTTTGCTTTAGTTGGCCTCTTGACCCTTAAATTATTAACTTTAGATTTTGTTTGGTTGTTGTATCTGAGTTATAACTGCCAGATGAACAAAGAAAAAATGAGATCTGATGGTTTTGGTTATATTATGACAATCATCATTTGAACTTGATCACTGAACTCATATTTCTGACTTAGATTTATGTTGTTGGTTACAGCACAACTGTGGTTCTGCATAAATATCCAGAATTTTAGATATAATACAAAGGACTTCTTAAAAGTTGTTTTGAAAAAAAAAAATCTTTCTTTTAGGCACACACAGATGTCAAGATTCAGTCAATGCATCTCAACAATGGTGACGAGCAGAATATTCAATTAGGAAAAGGAAATTACATAGACCAGGGGTGCCCAATCCTGCTCCTGGCGATCGACTGTCCTGCACAGTTCATCTCCAACCCTAATCAAACACACCTGCCTTTAATTTTCAAGTGATCCTGGCGTGCTCTGAAGACCTTAATTGGTTGCTTCAGGTGTTTTTAATTAGGGTTGGAGATGAACTGTGCAGGACAGTCGATCGCCAGGAGCAGGATTGGGCACCCCTGACATAGACAATTCAGATCATAATTGATTCATACCGCAATGCATGATGGGAGCCATTAATGAGTTGTGATTGGTGGCAGCCACTGCAACATGCTTTCTTATTGTCAACATTGTTGAGATTCACAGGCTGATTATTGATGTCTGTGTTTCTAAATAAATTCATTAATTTGAAAGTCTTTTGATCAGAGCAATGTTAATTAAATATTTTGGATTACATGAAAAATACTGATAATCATATGCTGTAGAATCACAGAGCTGCTGTAATTAACAAATCCAATCTATCTCAAAAGTTTAGTTTTTCAGATCACAACATGATTATGTCAAAACATAACCAACACTATCAGATCACATTTTTTCTTTGTTCATCTGACTGTTATAATCAATAACAGCAGACGAACGAAATTTAAAGTACACATATAATGGTCAAGAGCCCAACTAAAGCAAACAATCACCATAACGGTGGCTTACAATTTGTGATTTTCTCCTTCAGTGATTCTGCTTGTTAACATCAGGTGTCTTCAATAATGATCAATCATCACTCAATTAATCAATTAATTATCTCATTAACTTTAACACTCTTGAGTGTTAATTTAACACTCATATTTTAACACTTTACACTCTACAAGTGTGGACTCATATGTACTCCCAGGAGTGTTAATTTAACACTGGAGTTTTTGCTGTGTAGCCTTTCGCAAGAGTTCAATTTTTTTAACGCATCGGGATGACCAACGGACACGATTTTTTTCGCACCGCACTCGTTCGGACCCGCTTCGGACCCATTCGCATGCGGTCTGCGAATCTCCATAGGAAATGAATGACTTCCGGTCGTTTCGTAGCCGTATTGGAGCTGATTTCAACTGCCAGTGTGAAGGTGGCGTTAACATGGGTACGGAAAAAAATACGCACCGCATACGGAGTATGTGTGAAACGTTACAATAAAGTGCAATCAGACAAACGGCAACATCTCTTACCACTGCTCCATCTGTTTTCCTGAACCCAAAATACTTCCACAACCATGACTTGACGCCGACTGGAGTGTGTAACATTTCACTTTCATTGGCAACTCGCTCTGACGGTTCCATCACTCTTGAAAGTCAGACTCAACAATGTGTGTGAACATAGATAAGACTGTGAAACGTAAGTAACGCGTGTGAAGCAGTGTGAAGTAGAAGACAATAATGAGGTTAGCGCCACCCGCAGCTTAAGAGTAGGTTGTACGCATATGTCGGAGCGGATGCTGAAAATAGACTGGCGAACAGATCAGGCGGCAAAATAAACACATTAATCGATACTCTTGCGGACGCATCGAATCGTCAGCTGTATAATCGATGCATCGATACGAATCGATTAATATTTACACCCCTACTTTTGCATGCAATGCTTAAGTAAAGAGACATGCATTACTTTGATGAGATCGCTCTTGATTTATGTGACTACACAACAATCGTTACTAATAATTGGAAGAGGAATCATTAATGTTCTTATGATTCCCCTTCCCAGTTGCCTGTAGTAGCAGCTGAGGCTGTGCTGATATAGACAAAAAAATTCAAGCTTGAATTGAGCCATGGTACAAAATTAAATTACGTAATAATATATGTACATGATTAAATGTGTTCAGTTCACTTTTCACACGCTCTCACGCCACACATCCATTTTCTCACGCACAGAAAAATCGCGAAGCAAAGAGGACACGGAGACCGACAGACTAGACAGAGCAGGTTACTTATGATATAAAAAAATCTCAGCTCTCAGATTCTATCACTTTTATTATGAAATTCAAACAATAAATACCGTTTTGGCGCTTGTAAATTTGACGCGACAGATCCCTAGCGGCACGTGAACCGATCATCTCTAGCTAATAGTAAATAAAAATGAAATGAACACTGTTAAAAGATACAGTACAACATACCAAAATGTATATACCTCATACATAATACCGACCAATCAATCAAACAAAGGGGTCAATAAAACAGCTGGAGAACAATCATGTCACATAACATTTACCTCAGGAAAGCCATTTAGTGACCATAATAGGCTATAGCACGTTAGTTGGCTAGAAAAAAGGAGCTATAGAGAGTATTTTGCTAAATATGTGTACTATATTACATATTTATTATATTTTTACTTATATCATTAAATAAAGTTGTTATTATAATAAAAAAAACACATTATATTTAATTTGAGTTATTTTTAACCTTAAATAATAATAATGCCAGCTGATAGGGCTCTCTGTATGTTTACAGCATTAGGTGAGTTGTTTTTTTCTTGAGAAAAATGAATGCCTATCTTGTGTAGCCTACCTAATATTTATTCAAATGAGTCGATATTAATAATAATATAATAAATAATAAAAAAGCACAGCTTACCAGAAATTGTACCATGTAAACATTGTAACATGTTGTCACCAAACCTAATAAAATTCAGTTTAGTTACTAAAATGTTTTGACAATCACAATACACTTATTGTGATGCAATAATTTTTTTGACATCCCCCCAATCCCCCGCCCGCCCGCCATAAATCTCACTCCAAGCAAAACTCAAAAGTTGCCAGCTATGCATTATAGGGTGGTTGTGTACACTACCAACACACATTTATGTTCAAACGCCATGTAAAAGTGAATTTTGCATAATAGGTGCCTTTTAATATCTCACCTGGAGAGTAATATTCATATATTGTGACGGCAGCAGGTTGAAGCAGATTCACATCAGTCTTCTTGTTCATTTTGAAGGCAATTCTTTCTGTATGTTTATGAGAAACCTGATAAGCAAAAAAAAAAGCAAAAATAAAAAAAAGGAAATGTATATATTAAATGTGAAACTGCCCACATTAACATTTATTTTGCATAAATTTCAGCAAAATTCTAATATGCAGTCTGTAATGTACAAACAGGTGAATATGCAGTTACACAGCAAAAACTCCATTGTAAAATTAACTCTCCTGGGAGTTTATTTGACTCCATACTCAAGAGTGTTAAAGTTAATGAGATAATTAAGTGATTAATTGAGTGATGATTGAGCATTATTGAAGACACCTGATGATAACAAGCAGAATCACTGAAGGAGAAAAATCCCAATTTTAAGTTACCTTTATGGAGATCAGTGTTTGTGTCATGGGGTGACTATATTCAGTGGAGGAGGAACGCACACGCCAGGGAATGGGTTTCCCTTGGGGAATGTTTTTAATGTAACACCCAGCAAAATGGCTGCTTCCTGTGCCGGATGTAAATAGTGACAATCTAGCGATCTAATAGATAAATCAGCTTCAGGTGTTCGGCGGGAAGAATCTAGGCTGGCGATTGGCACGCATGTTTGGCGGGAGTGCTTTATATGTTCATTGTTGCCGACAGTTCGGGGTGCAGCAGACACGGGGGAAAGTGGCAGATGCGGGGGAGAGGCCGGCGCCCAGGAAGGGGCGCTTGGCCGGCGATTTGATCGAGCGCGTTTGGAACGCAAAGCTGACGAGGATCTGAAACGAAACCGGCATTCTGACAGAACTGGAATTCACGATCACTACGGCTGCCACCGTCGCGTGGACATGGCCCCGATTGTCGGGTTGAGAGGCGTGTGTGCCTGCTTCGTGGTTCAATGTGATGGGATGTGTGACTGCCAGTGACTCCCCTGTGCTTTGCTCATATCCTGTTTTCTCTGCCAGTTGAAATAAAGGCTTTCTAAGGGATTCCCTCGGCCCCACGGCCAGACTGCTTTACTGCTTTACTGTTCTGCTGCTCAACCGCTCTACTGTTTTTCTTCTCTCAACACAGCAGCTAACCAGCGCAGCCCAACTTCAAGGAGACGTTTGCTTGGACACTGTTCATTTGCCTTGATCACAGTGAGTTTACTGTTTTGAAGTGTCCTGTTCTTAAAGTGTTTACATTGGGAAAGCTTTTGCTGTTTGAAGTGGGTGCACGAGTGCTTTGACGGTTTCGGATTGTTTGGTCTGCATCTACAGTTCCAGATAAACAGCCTCCTGTGACCCGGGTGTGTTATGCTGATAACTTGAGCTAATCCTGAGTATTATAAGCAGTGCTGTGCTGACGCCAACTATCCTTCTACTGCCTGAGCCTCTGCTGGAGAGAACGAGAAACTGCTGCGCTGACGCTATCCTTCTACTGTCTGAGCCTCTGCTGGAGAGAACGAGAAACTGCTGTGCTGACGCTATCCTTCTACTGTCTGAGCCTCTGCTGGAGAGAACGAGAAACTGCTGCGCTGACGCTATCCTTCTACTGTCTGAGCCTCTGCTGGAGAGAATGAGAAACTGCTGTGCTGACGCTATCCTTCTACTGTCTGAGCCTCTGCTGGAGAGAACGAGAAACTGCTGCGCTGACGCTATCCTTCTACAGTCTGAGCCTCTGCTGGAGAGAACGAGAAGCTGCTGTGTTTAACGCTATCCTTCTACTGTCTGAGCCTCTGCTGGAGAGAACGAGAAACTGCTGTGCTGACGCTATCCTTCTACTGTCTGAGCCTCTGCTGGAGAGAACGAGAAACTGCTGTGTTTAATGCTATCCTTCTACTGTCTGAGCCTCTGCTGGAGAGAACGAGAAACTGCTGTGCTGACGCTATCCTTCTACTGTCTGAGCCTCTGCTGGAGAGAACGAGAAACTGCTGTGTTTAATGCTATCCTTCTACTGTCTGAGCCTCTGCTGGAGAGAACGAGAAACTGCTGTGCTGACGCTATCCTTCTACTGTCTGAGCTTCTGCTGGAGAGAACGAGAAACTGCTGCGCTGACGCTATCCTTCTTACTGTCTGAGCCTCTGCTGGAGAGAACGAGAAACTGCTGTGCTGACGCTATCCTTCTACTGTCTGAGCCTCTGCTGGAGAGAACGAGAAACTGCTGCGCTGACGCTATCCTTCTACTGTCTGAGCCTCTGCTGGAGAGAACGAGAAACTGCTGCATTGACGCTATCCTTCTACTGTCTGAGCCTCTGCTGGAGAGAACGAGAAACTGCTGCGCTGACGCTATCCTTCTTACTGTCTGAGCCTCTGCTGGAGAGAACGAGAAACTGCTGTGCTGACGCTATCCTTCTACTGTCTGAGCCTCTGCTGGAGAGAACGAGAAACTGCTGCGCTGACGCTATCCTTCTACTGTCTGAGCCTCTGCTGGAGAGAACGAGAAACTGCTGCGCTGACGCTATCCTTCTACTGTCTGAGCCTCTGCTGGAGAACGAGAAACTGCTGCGCTGACGCTATCCTTCTACTGTCTGAGCCTCTGCTGGAGAGAACGAGAAACTGCTGCGCTGACGCTATCCTTCTACTGTCTGAGCCTCTGCTGGAGAGAACGAGAAACTGCTGCGCTGACGCTATCCTTCTACTGTCTGAGCCTCTGCTGGAGAGAACGAGAAACTGCTGTGTTTAACGCTATCCTTCTACTGTCTGAGCCTCTGCTGGAGAGAACGAGAAACTGCTGTGCTGACGCTATCCTTCTACTGTCTGAGCCTCTGCTGGAGAGAACGAGAAACTGCTGTGCAGACGCTATCCTTCTACTGTCTGAGCCTCTGCTGGAGAGAACGAGAAACTGCTGCACTGACGCTATCCTTCTACTGTCTGAGCCTCTGCTGGAGAGAACGAGAAACTGCTGCACTGACGCTATCCTTCTACAGTCTGAGCCTCTGCTGGAGAGAACGAGAAACTGCTGCGCTGACGCTATCCTTCTACTGTCTGAGCCTCTGCTGGAGAGAACGAGAAACTGCTGCGCTGACGCTATCCTTCTACTGTCTGAGCCTCTGCTGGAGAGAACGAGAAACTGCTGCACTGACGCTATTCTTCTACAGTCTGAGCCTCTGCTGGAGAGAACGAGAAACTGCTGCGCAGACGCTATCCTTCTACTGTCTGAGCCTCTGCTGGAGAGAACGAGAAACTGCTGCGCTGACGCTATCCTTCTACTGTCTGAGCCTCTGCTGGAGAGAACGAGAAACTGCTGTGCAGACGCTATCCTTCTACTGTCTGAGCCTCTGCTGGAGAGAACGAGAAACTGCTGCGCTGACGCTATCCTTCTACTGTCTGAGCCTCTGCTGGAGAGAACGAGAAACTGCTGAGCTGACGCTATCCTTCTACTGTCTGAGCCTCTGCTGGAGAGAACGAGAAACTGCTGCACTGACGCTATCCTTCTACAGTCTGAGCCTCTGCTGGAGAGAACGAGAAACTGCTGCGCTGACGCTATCCTTCTACTGTCTGAGCCTCTGCTGGAGAGAACGAGAAACTGCTGCACTGACGCTATCCTTCTACTGTCTGAGCCTCTGCTGGAGAGAACGAGAAACTGCTGCGCTGACGCTATCCTTCTACTGTCTGAGCCTCTGCTGGAGAGAACGAGAAACTGCTGAGCTGACGCTATCCTTCTACTGTCTGAGCCTCTGCTGGAGAGAACGAGAAACTGCTGCACTGACGCTATCCTTCTACAGTCTGAGCCTCTGCTGGAGAGAACGAGAAACTGCTGTGCAGACGCTATCCTTCTACTGTCTGAGCCTCTGCTGGAGAGAACGAGAAACTGCTGCGCTGACGCTATCCTTCTACTGTCTGAGCCTCTGCTGGAGAGAACGAGAAACTGCTGAGCTGACGCTATCCTTCTACTGTCTGAGCCTCTGCTGGAGAGAACGAGAAACTGCTGCGCTGACGCTATCCTTCTACTGTCTGAGCCTCTGCTGGAGAGAACGAGAAACTGCTGAGCTGACGGTATCCTTCTACAGTCTGAGCCTCTGCTGGAGAGAACGAGAAACTGCTGTGCTGACGCTATCCTTCTACTGTCTGAGCCTCTGCTGGAGAGAACGAGAAACTGCTGCGCTGACGGTATCCTTCTACTGTCTGAGCCTCTGCTGGAGAGAACGAGAAACTGCTGCGCTGACGCTATCCTTCTACTGTCTGAGCCTCTGCTGGAGAGAACGAGAAACTGCTGGTCGAATCCTCCTTGGAGTAATTGCTCACTTTAAAGACTCTTTTAATAATTTAATAAACATAAAACCTTTTGAAGCTATCCTGTGTCTCGTTCTGACTTTGTGGGAATACGGTCTTGCTCCTCAGGGTGGTACGCAATTTAGTAGAGGCGGCTAGCGCCCCCCTGGCAGTGACATTTTATTTAGTTGGGCAGTTGATCTTTAAATGTTTAACTTTAGATTTTGTTTGGCTGCTGTATCTGACTTATACAACTGCCAGATGAACAAAGAGAAAAGGTGAAAGGTGGTGTTGGTTATATTTTAACAATCACAATTTGACCTGAATCACTGAACTCATTTAGAGCCTAATCTCTGACTTAAATGTATATTGTTGATTACAGCATCACTGTGATACTACAGCATTAGATTAAGAATTTTCAAAATAGTTCAAAAGATTTCTTAAAAGTTGTTCTGATAAAAAAAAAAAAAAAATCTTTCTTTAAGGCACACACAGACATCAGGAATCAGTGTATGAATCTCAACAATAGTGACAAACAGAATGTTCAATTAGGAAAAGGAAATTACTAAGACAATTCAGATCATAATTTATTCATACCACAAAGCATAATGGGAGCCATGAATGAGTTTTGATTTGTGGGACCCAGAATGCACTGCAACATGCTTTATTATTGTCACCATTGTTGAGATTCACAGGCTGATTCTTGATGTCTGTGTGTCTAAATAAAAAAAAACTTTTGATCAGAACACCTTTTAAAGGGGTGGTTGATTATGATTTCACTTTTTTAACTTTAGTTAGTGTGTAATGTTGCTGTTTGAGCATAAACAACATCTGCAAAGTTACAATTTTCAAAGCAAAAGGAGATATTTGCTTTTATAGAAATAATTTTTTTAAGGACTACAACAAACGGCTGGTAGAGACTACACAACATTCCTCCCGGGTTAGTGACATCACCAACCATAACATTTACATAAACCACGCCCCCTGAACATGATTTATAGATTATCAAGACAGAATATGCTAATCAATGACTAGAAGATAACTACACATCAGCTACATAAATTCATCAACTAACCATTCAGAAATGTCCTGTTGTCTACATGTTGTCACTTCTTCTTGAGTCTCTCCATCATTGTCTGACTCCGGTTTGAACATAAATGGCTAAACGTTTGTGAAATTTGCAGTGTATGTCTGTGTGAGTGCAAGCTGTTGAAGCTCCGCCCTCTGTGCCGGGAGCAGCAGCTCATTTGCATTTAAAGGAACAGAGACAAAACGGTGCGTTTTGGCTCACCCTCAAAAAGTGACAATTTTAACATGCTATATAAAAATATCTGTGGGGTATTTTGAGCTAAACTTCACACACACACTCTGGGGACATCAAAGACTTATTTTACATCTTTTGAAAAGGGCATTATACCACCCCTTTAATAAATATTTTGGATTATATTGAAAATGCTGAAAATCGTTTGCTTCAGAATCAGGGCTGCTGTAATCAACATAGTAAACCAAACTCTCTAAATGAATTTTGTGACTCAGGTCAAATGATGATTATGTCAAAACATAACCAACACCACCTGATTACATTTCAGTTATAACTCAGTTACAAAAGCCAAACTAAATCTAATGTTAATAGTTTAATGGTCAAGAGCCCAACTAAATCAAACACTGATCACCATAAAGGTGGCTTGAAAAAATAGATTTTCTCCTTTGGTGATTCTGCTTGATACAATCAGAGTTATATTAAAATATGTCCTGGCTCTTCCAAGCTTTATAATGGGAGTGAATGGGAATATATTTTTGGAAGCCCATAAAGGCGCATCCATCATAAAAGTGCTCCACACAGCTCTGGGGGTTTATAAAGGCCTTCTAAAGTGAAGAGATGCATTTGTGTAAGAAAAATATCCATATTTAAAACTTTATTGACTAAAATAACTAGCAGACGGCCGTACGCAAGTCGACTTACGCCAAAAGAGTAACACTTGACGATGCATGACATAGATGTAGGAGTAGCGTAAGCTTTGATGCCTCTCGCGGTTCAAACAAACAGGGCTGGGCAACAAACTCAAGCTCCTCCCACATTTCTCTTTAAAAATTGTCGTTTTAGACTTTTAATTTGTGCATGGTGTTTTGTTTTGCTCTATCCTCTGCGCTTCCGCGTCCATCATTAAGTTGTTGCGTCAAGGGTCACACTGTAAGCACTAGTTTCCCATATATGGAACTGTATTATGTAATATATCACATTATATTTTGCAATATATTCCCATATATTTTTGTTCCGTAAGGGTCGTTAACCCTACTGTGGTGACACTAGTCACTGTGGTGACTAATACAGATTACTGGTCTGGATTGGTACAGATTACACTAATCTGATGGGCTCAGATAATCCACGGTACTGTAGTAGTAGGGGAAACCCGATGGTCCTGATGACCAAATTTGTGCTCACCTTTTTCAATTGAGGTGAAAATTGATCTCTCTAGAGACGTCTAGAGTTATAAATGAAAATCCACAGAAGAATACTGACCATCATGGGGAAATCTCAGAGTCAAAATAAGATACAACGGTGTTTTGCCAGATGAGAAGTTTATTCTATATATCATCTTTTTACTATTTTAATTCATTTTACTCTAATTAATTGTATAACTGTATCATTTATCTCTTTTAATTCCTTTTATAACTGTTTTAATTTCCCTTGCTTTTACTTTGTGTCTATTTTCTATGCAAAGCACTATGAATTGCTATAGTGTGCTTATTATAATTCCTTTCTATGTAAAGCTTATGAATAACTGTTTGAATTTTCCTTGCTTTTATTTTGTGATTATTTTTATTCATCTCTATTTAAAGCACTTTGAATTGCCATTGTGTATGAAATGTGCTATATAAATAAACTTGCCTTGCCTTAAAGGTTTATTAAAAGTTATCGTTAAAATTCAGTTTCCCTATGGAGAAATTGAATGGAGTTTTTACTTCTGGAAGCCGACTGTTGCACTCTATACTGTGATAAGCAAAACACATGGTTTCATGATAAAAAGAAAACAAATCTGTGTTTGACATCATCAGGCAACACAGTCTGCTTAAATACCTTATCCAAGTAGAGGATGAGGGATCCTCGCTCTGACAGCACTTTATTCTTTTCATATTTCTGAATGTATCTCTCCTTCCCCGTGGACAACTGAGGGTAAGAAAATGAGAAAAAAGCTGTGGATTCCTCTTCTAAATACCAAAGTGTGGCATCACTGCATCAGTTTATCATCATAATACCTCTTTAAGATCATTTTCTTCAACATCAAATCCCGTCGGTATGCCAATGTCCAGAATAGTCATAGTGGCATCGGTTTCATTACTTTTGTACCTGTAAAGATGGAGATAAAGAGCAGATTTTATTAACAGGTTTCGTAGGCCTACTCAGGCTGCGTTTAAGGCTGCTTTCACGCAAGAGCGTTTGGTTTGAACCCGAGTCCGTTTGATGGCAGATCTCCAATATTGTTGTATAACACAGAGCTGCTTGTCTCTGAATTAACAGTCTTTGAAGAGCAAGTTACGTTGTCAGATGCGGTGAAACTGCATGTGAATACAGTCACATTGGTAACCAGCTGTCACTAGTCCTCACATTCATGAAGCAAACATACAACAGTCAACCTGTTGATCTCACAGTGATGTCAACATGTGGTCACACCGTCAGCAATCTGAGTTCACAGTGATCTAAAAGTAACCTCACAGCGCTCTCACTGTGTGCTCAAACTATCACCACAATATGAGCTCATCCCAGCTAGAAATGTTTTGAGAGCATTATCTTATGTTCTTGTATTGTTTCTGTATCTAATTTTATTTGTGTTACCAGAATGTTCTCCTAAAAGGTAGGATAACACTCTCTAAAAACATTTTAAACATGTTTAGTGATAACATTGATAGAACATTATCCTCTAACATTCTTAAGTTTTAACAGGAAGTTTCCCAGCAGACACAGGACTGAACCTCTTAAAAGAGTTTGTTTAGAAGTAATAGTTTGGTTATTGTGGAGGCAGTGTTTGCTTTAATTGGATTCTTTGGTCTTGACTATTTGATTTTAGCTTTTTACCAGGTGCTATAATTGTTTGTTATAGCAAGAGGAAATGTGATCAAGTATGTTGGCTACTTGTTGATAATAAAAATATTATCATAATGTAAAATCTGAAATATTTAATATAAAAAAGACTATGTCTGTGTACATTAAGCTTTAAGCGACTTCATTGAGATAAACACAAACCTCAAGAATCAGCGTGTGAATCTCAATAATGGTGACATGCTTCATGCTGCAATGCATTCTGGGTGCATCATACAAAACTTATCAGTGGCTCCCAGAATGCATTGCGGCATGAAGCATGTCACCATTATTGAGATTCACACGCTGATTCTTGAGGTTTGAGTGTGTCTAAGTGAAACACAAGCTCAAAATGATTTTTTTTTTTTATATGTATATCTATATATTATTATACATATTTTTTTTTTTATACATAGTGGGATGTTATGCTGTAAAAACATTACAAAAATCAATTAAATGAAAATTATAACACACATGACTGTCTAGAAGCTGATCAGTGCATTACATGATGACTATATCCTTGTTGTTATCAACAAGTATCTGACATCATTTGATCATATGTTCTCTTACTGTTTTTGCCATAACAAACATTTACAGCAGCCAGAGAAAAACTAACATTAGAACATTAGGAGTCAAACTGCCCAACTAAATCAAACACTGATCACCATAATGGTGAAATCAAACCAAACTATTAATTTCAATAAACCATCAACCAGAGTTGTATTGTCCAGGGGTCAGAAAAGTCAGCCCAACTAATGGAAACACTAATCACTGTTATGGTGACTTCAAATGAAACGGAGTTAAACCTCTGTTAGTTCTCAAAAAATACTTTTGTAGACGTCTGACAGAAATAAAGTCAGTCTGGTTAGTAATAAGTGAAGCTGGTAATGCTGTTTGTGGAGTTGTTTAATCCTCCTCTGCTGAGATCTTCACAGATTTAATGTCTCTTGTCTTCATTTGAGTTCATCTGAGATTGTGGCTGAAATTACTCCATATTAAATAGCAAGAGAAAGAACTAATTAGTGAAATCAGCTGACTGAGTTCATGGGTGGAATAAACACATGGCAGGACTTTTACTTTCTGACCCCTGGACTATACAACTCTGCCATCAACATCTAAACCTCTGTTAATCTCAATAAAGTATTTTGTACAAGTGTGACAGAAATAAAGTCTGATTAGTAATAAGTGAAGCTGGTAATGCTGTTTGTGGAGTTGTTTAATGAAGTTGGAGCCTGACATCAGATGTTTAGACGTCAACCTAATTTTCATTTTAAACCAAAATTTGACATCTGAGCAATGTTGGAGTCCATGTCCAATAACATTTCTAGCTGGGGTGATTAACATTGTGGCCATAATATGAGCACACAGTGAGTGCGCTGTGCGGTTACACTTTTAGCTCACTGTGAACTCACGTTGTGATCATATGGAGAGATCACTGTGACATCAACGTGTTGACTGGGACAGCAACTGTGGGAAAATGTGGGGTGGGATCGACCTTAAGAAAACAAACCAAGTGTGAAAACAGCCTAAATGAGCACATGTTGATTAATTACAAATAAAATGGTTTCTTGACATAAAAATAAATGAGGTATTTGTTCACATACAAGAATTCCATAATGAAGTCGTAACTTTCAGTGGCTCCTTGTTTTGCTAAAGGGAAACAAAAGTATTTGGTGGTTTTAGTTCAGGTCAGGTCTTCCCCTTCTAAAGGGAACATTAAAATGAATTATAATAATTTAAATGAAAAAGTAGTAAAGCTTTTCACACTTGAACTAGTTAACCCTGGGTCATTCGAAACCCTGGGTAAACAGAATCCTGGGTTATCTTGTTTCATGTTTAACACTGCTCATAATTTACCTGAGGATAACAATAAATCCTGGGTATTCATTTGCTGGTGTTTCACACTGTAGCCTACATTTATAAAGCCTGGGTTGATGTTCTTATTTGCATATTTGCTGTGTCATTGTCATTGATTCGACAAATGCAGAACGTGATTTCATTTTGTATATTGCCAACTATACTACAATTTTTTTTTCTGAATGGACTTTTCAGGCTATAAAGGCAAGAAGTTTGTCACTGCAATGTGTGGTTAGCACTGCAAAAGCGGTGAGGTTTCATAATTTGTGTAAAAACCAATAACCCCACTTCTGAAGTAATTGTAGTTCTAGTTACAAGTGTCAAACAATCCTCTACCTGGGGTTAAACACAGGATTTAGAGCGAAGATAACCCGGGGTAAAGCACAGTGTGAAAAGTGCTACAGAAAGGCTCTGAAATCAGTCAGTCTTACTTTCAGGGTCTTTTTCCATTTTAACAGTCAGATTAAAGAGTGTACAGTCAGACTTCTTCTCAACAGGTCTGGCATAGTACAGTGTCAGAACCTGAAAAGAGCAGCACGTCTCAGATTAGATGTTCAAACGCTTTAATCTTGCTGTTGACCGTATAAACGCTCATGAACACTCACTGAGAGAGTGGCTGTTCCAGTTCCTCTTGCCGTCACATTGAAGTCCTTGTTGATCTCCACCTGTTGAGTGAACGCAGATATTATCAGAATAATCAAATCCATGATAGTAGAGATACCTGAAGGTTTCATTGACCAAACACAACACTTAGACAATTAATTTGACATAGACAATTAAAAATGATGTATGACAAAAAAAACTCCCATAATACAACTAAAATATATTGAAAAATTGAACAGGAACAATTTGAACAATCTTGATGAGTTTCTCCTCACCTTGTCTGACCGTGTAAGATGCACATTGTCTCTTTTAATGGTCCATTTGACAGAGTTGCTTCTTCCTGCCACTGACAGCTCCACGTCCAGATTGAAGTTTTGTTGGTCCTTCACCTGCGTGCGATACTCTGCCACAGCCTGGAACACCATGATGGTCGCCTGGAAAGTGCAGAACAGCATTCAAAGACAAGCTCTGCATCTGTATATCACAGTCAGATGATGAGATGTTAGTGTACCTGTGTGGTGCCAGATCCACCATAATGAGACTGTTGTGAACGCAGCCAGTGCACTGCCTCTCCTGCTTTATCAAAGTCTTTGGCCTTCACAAGTGCCAGCACAGCATAGGCCGTCGCCTCCATTGAGTGATGATGCTGTCCAGCGACAGTCCAGGACCTACCGGCTGATTCAAACACAAATCAGGAATAATAACAGGACTGTGTTCCTTTACTGTTATTGACACCAACAAGCAGCAATCATTATTCATTACACTGCAAAATTTGATAATTTTTCCATTATATAATTATTATATATTTGAATTATTCCATGTTGTAGAAAGCAAAACACTTTTTGATGACTTGTTACTGACCATCTCCTTTGGTGGAATGTTTCATCAAGATCTCTTTATTGAGTTTGTCAGCATTGGCCATGGCGTAGGACGTCATTGCAACAGCGTAAGGATTGGTCAGTTGTGGAAGTCGACCTTCTAAGAATGCAACAGCCCTCCTGATACTTTCATCCAGACTCTATAAATTGTGTGTATGTTAAAATCAACAGGAAAAGTGTTTTATGTTTTTGGTAAACAAAACAGTGGAAGAGCTATACTTACACCAACTGATCCATTACAGGTCTTTCCCTCTTGCATGGCAATCACAACAAAGGCTGTCAGAGAGGCATCAGCATCTTTACCCTGTACATCACCCTGGAATAAAGCACAAATAAACAGTATGTTGCAGTAAAAAAAAAAAAAAAAAACATTATAAATCTGCAAATGTAGCCCTTTCTACTAGGGTTATTAATCAGTGGTCACCAAACATGCATGAGTTTAAAATATTATAAGATAGCAATATAAATTGCATTACTAATGTATATTATTGCAATTATTACAAAAATGTTAGCAGTGTTTTATAATAAATAGTAATATTAATTATAATATTATTTGGGGTTGGATGCAACCGTTTTTCCCCCATAAAACAAACATTTTATTATCAAAATATCAAATCAGATATGTATGTATATATATATATATTTTTTTTTTTTTTTTTTTTTTTCAAATAACTAAAATGCATGATGATCACAGGCTGTGTGATTTTTCTTGGTTTATTAAAATCATGGAAACAAATGTCCTGTGAAATAGTAAAATGCAGATTCTGCAAGGGTTATGGACAGAGTTGTATAGTCCAGGGGTCAGAAAGTAAAAGTCCTGCCATGTGTTTATTCCACCCATGAACTCAGTCAGCTGATTTCACTAATTATTTCTCTCTCCAGCAAATCCAGGTGATTGGAACAAAATACTGAGGAGGACTTTTACTTTCTGAACCTGGACTTTACACCTCTGTATAGCAATGTCACATGTCAGCCAAGAGCAAATAAAAAAACCATAACTGGACCTTATCGTAGCCAAAAAAAAAATCTGTGTATATTAAATATGGAGTAATTTCAGCCACAATCTTAGATGAAATCAAATGAAGACAAGAGACATTAAATCTGTGAAGATCTCAGCAGAGGAGGATTAAACAACTCCACAAACAGCATTACCAGCTTCACTTATTACGAACCAGACTGACTTTATTTCTGTTAGACTTCTACAAAAGTATTTATTGAGAATTAACAGAGGTTTAACTCTGTTTCATTTGAAGTCACCATAACAGTGATTAGTGCTTCCATTAGTTGGGCTCTTAAAGGTGCCCTAGAATGTGTTGAAATAATATTTAAATTTTGTCTCTGATATCTACATTATTATTATTGCTTATTAAAGGGCATTTAAAATGTCCAGATATGGTTTTACAGGTCCATTTTCAACCCTAGGAATTGGCCCTAGAATGAAATGGTCTGTTTTTACCTTATTTGGAAGGGTCATGAATAGTAATGAGGAGTTCTGCTCTGATTGGCTGTTTCACTGCGGGCTCATAACAGTAGCTCAGAGTGACAGCAAACAGGTCCCTGATGTCCAGCGTGACAATGGAGAGATTAGGCGTTCAACCATAAATCAGAGTCCTGCACGGGTCCGATTTTGTAAATCCGCACCCGCCCGTACCCGCAGTGCTTCAAACCGCATCCGACCCGTTTTCCGACAGCAGCACTAATTAAAATCCGCACCCGACCCGCTTAAAATAGAACCGACACCCGACCCGCACCCGAAATAAAATAAGTTTAGCCAATCACATTATAGACACAATTACAAAAATGTTTATTGCCAGGTCATACACAGTGGCTTAACATAGAGGCATAGGTAGGCGGCTGCTTGGGGCCCCCTACCAGCGGTCGTAGTAGGGGGGCCCCCAACCAACCTCAAAAAAAGAAGAAAAAGAAAAGAAAAAGCCCCTTATCATTATGAACGCTTCAAAAGAATGGTAAATTGTATTAATATTCTTAAGAAATACGTTGAAACGTTGAAGTAGTAGTTCAAATGTCCAGTTCATGGTTATCCGTCTCTACACATACACCCCCGACTTTCACAATGAAATGAACTAGTCCGTAACGGTGCGCGGCGTGAAAGATAAACACGCACTGACAGGAGGACTGGGAAGTACACAAACAGAGACGAAGCAAGACGAGTCTAAACGCGAAAATGAAACGAAGTTACCCAAGCGGCTCAAATAAAAGAAAAAAGCGAAAAGATGCCGATAAGTATTTGGCAATGCTGCCAAAGATGACAAACTTTTTTACGGCTACTGTTGGGGATACAGACAGGAACAACTACGTCCAGAACATGCCGCTACAGCAGCAGCAGCTAGCTGTGAAGTAGGGCTGTGCGATATATATCGTGAGATTGTTATGCGCATCTCGACAGTAAAGCCGGTTCCTTGATTAGTAGTAAATCACCATCACCTGCTTTCAGATGAAGCGGCATTTAGGGCTGATGAGATAATTAAGTGATTAATTTAGTGATGATTGAGCATTATTTAAGACACCTGATGTTAACAAGCAGAATCACTGAAGGAGAAAATCACAAATTGTAAGTTACCGTTAAGGTGATGGGTGTTTGCTTTAGTTGGGCTCTAGACCATTATATGTTTATTTTAATGTTTACTGTGGTTCGTCTGCTGTTATTGATTTATAACAGTTAAATGAACAAAGTAAAATGTTATCTTATAGTGTTGGTTATGTTTTGACATAATCATGCTGTGATCTGAAAAAGGAAACTTATTGAGATAGTTTGGTTTAACTTGTTAGCAGCAGTTTAGAGATTCTTCACCCTTTGATTATCAGTACTTTACTTATAATTCTAAAAATTTAATAAACATTGTTCTGATCAAAAGATATTCAGATAAATTCATTTAAAACACAGACATCAATAATCAGCCTGTGAATCTCAACAATGGTGACAATAATAAAGCATGTTGCAGTGGCTGCCACCAATCACAACTCATTAATGGCTCCCATCATGCATTGCGGTATGAATAAATTATGATCTGAATTGTCTATGTAATTGACTTTTCCTAATTGAATATTCTGCTCCTCACCATTGTTGAGATGCATTGACTGAATCTTGACGTCTGTGTGTGCCTTTTTTTTTTTTTTTTTTAAACAACTTTTAAGAAATCCTTTATATTATATCAAAAATTCTGGGCATTTATGCAGAATCACAGTTATGCTGTAACCAACAACATAAATAGAAGTCAGAAAGAAGGATTTTAATGAGTTCAGTGATCAAGTTCAAATGATGATTGTCATAATATAACCAACACCATCAGATCACTTTTTTCTTTGTTCAACTGGTGATTATATTTCAGAAACAAAAGACAAACAAAATCTAAAATTAATAATATATGGGTCAAGTTTCCAACTAAAGCAACCATTGATCGTCATAATGGTAACTTACAATTTGAGATTTTCTCCTTCAGTGATTCTGCTTGTTAACATCAGGTGTCTTCAATAACGTTCAATCATCACTAAATTAATCACTTAATTATATCATTAACTTTAACACTCTTGAGTGTGGACTCATACACTCCCAGGAGTGTTAATTTAACACTGGAGTTTTTTGCTGTGTACTAAGAGCCGTAGTTAACTGACAAGCTGAGCCATATCGCATTAATTATCGCTGGCGATACGTCCGCGATATTAATGCGATATGGCTCAGCTTGTCAGTTAACTACGGCTCTTTGTAGTAAATGCTGCTCCATCTGAAAGCAGGTGATGGCGATTTACTACTAATCAAGGAACCGGCTTTACTGATGAGATGCGCATAACAATCTCACGATATATATCGCACAGCCCTACTGTGAAGTGGCGCTAGGTGAGGATAACGTTAACACACTCACATGGATATACGTGGATTTGCTAGGAGCCAAATGCAACATCACCTCTCCCCAGTTCGCCCCTCTTACCCCCTTACTTTAAAGTGTAAATTGCAGGTTAAATTTTTCACGAAGATAATGCAATGTGTTTGTTAAACATAAAGATAAGAACCGCCCACCATTGTTTTTTATACCAAAATGCTAAATATAATATGAAAAGTTGGCATTTTTAACAGTGGTTTTAACCGCTCCCGCTCCCTTCCACTAGATGGGGCGTGACGTCATAAGAGGAACTCACTAGTAGAGTTACCGGCATAGTCAATAGCTATAGATGCCTTACATAACTACAGAAAAGTTGGTTGTATGTTTTAATTGATAAAAAAATTATGGATAAATTAAGTGATTAATTGAGTGATGATTGAGCATTATTGAAGACACCTGATGTTAACAAGCAGAATCACTGAAGGAGAAAATCTCAAATTGTAAGCCACCGTTATGGTGATGGGTGTTTGCTTTAGTTGGGCTCTTGACCCTTATATTGTTAACTTTAATTTTTGTTTCGCTGCTGTATCTGAGTTACAACTGCCAGATGAACAAAGAAAAAAGTGATCTGATGGTGTTGGTTATGTTATGACAATCATCATTTGAACTTTGTTTTTGATTTATGTTGTTGAGATGCATTGACTGAATTTTGACATCTGTGTGTGCCTAAAAGAATGATTTTTTTTTAAACAACTTTTAAGAAATCCTTTATATTATATCTAAAATTCTGGGCATTTATGCAGATTCACAGTTATGCTGTAACCAACAACATAAATCAAAGTCAGAAAGAAGAATCTTAATGAGTTCAGTGATCAAGTTCAAATGATGAATGTCATAATACAACCAACACCATCAGATCACTTTTTTTTCTTTGTTCATCTGGCAGTTGTAACTCAGATACAGCAGCCAAACAAAATCTAAAGTAAACACATAAGGCTCAAGAGCCCAACTAAAGCAAATAATTATCTAAAGCTTACAATTTGTGATTTTCTCCTTCAGTGATTCTGCTTGTTAACATCAGGTGTCTTCAATAATGTTCAATCATCACTAAATTAATCACTTAATTATCTCATTAACTTCAACACTCTTGAGTGTTCATATACACTCCCAGGAGTGTTAATTTAACACTGGAGTTTTTGCTGTGTACAAAGAGCCGTAGTTAACTGACAAGCTGAGCCATATCGCATTAATTATCGCTGGCGATACGTCTGCGATATTAATGCGATATGGCTCAGCTTGTCAGTTAACTACGGCTCTTTGTAGTAAATGCCGCTCCATCTGAAAGCAGGTGATGGCGATTTACTACTAATCAAGGAACCGGCTTTACTGACGAGATGCGCATAACAATATCGTGCGATATATCGCCCAGCCCTATTTCTGACCCCTGGACTAGCCTATACAACTCTGTCAATATGTCTTAATGAAAACGTTTAATTTGAAGTCACCATTATTGAGATTCGTGTTTGCTTTATTTGGACTCTTGAGCCCTGACTTTTTGACATTAACTTTTCTCTGGCTGCTGTAATGGAAAAAAAAAAAAAAAATATGGAAAATTTACTGTAAAAGTTACAGCAACTTACTGGCAATTTTGGTTGCCAGTAAGCCTGTAAATTTTACAAGAATACTGTAAATCATAAACTACAATTATGCTGTAAAATAATACAACACACCTGTAAGAGCATCAAAACAAGAGCAGCTGTGAATTTACAGTATTTTAATGTAATATTTATGGTATGTTACTGTTATTAATAATGTACTGAATTAAAACTTGAGATAACTCATTTCATTTGAGGAAATTGATTGGTCAATTGCCATTAAAAATTTATACTGTGAGATTATTTCATTTGAATCCACTAAGAAAAAGACTTTATGAGTTAACTAGAAACATCAATTTAACTAAATCCTACTAGTGATCATCGTCACACATGAATGAGTTGAAGAACTTAAAAACGTTATCAATGCATCAGCAACTACACAGTCACTGCCTTTAAATAAAGCAACATGCAGCATAACATCAGTGTGTTTCTGCTCATCCTGGACTGAAGCTCAGGCTCTACTCTTCAGCACAATGGTGACACACAAAACTCAACAGAAACCCTTTAAATCCCAACAGAACATTAAACACTAACAACAGATCTCCACTATAGCATTATGTGCTGAAGTCAGTTGTTTACAGTAAAATCTCACTGTCAAATTTACTAAACAAAAAAGTACAATTCTGTGGTTTGCTTTGTGTGATTTTATGTGTTTTTGCACAAAAAGACAAGTAAAAATATGATCAGGTGATTTTGTGTAACTGTTGATCTAGTGGCCTGAACCTCTAATCTCATCCAGTGTCTAATTTTTTAATATATGGTAATGTGTTGGTCATTTTTATTTTTTATTATAGTTGCCCTGTGAGCATGAGATCCAGCAGTGTTATGGTAATTAGTTATTCCAAAGAAATATAAAGATTCACAAAACATTTTGAGCTTATGCATTATTCAGACACACAGACATCTAGAATCAGCACATAAATCTCAACAATGATGACAATCAACAAAAATCTTCTTGCCAAAATGCATGCTGGGTTAGCCTAGAAATCTAGACGCACCCTAGCGGCAGCACATTTTATTTTTCAGCCAGTGTCGTCTAGCAACTCTCCGTTGACTTTTCAAGTTGGAAAAACCAAACTCTAGTCAGGCCAATCACATCGTGTATAGAGTCAGTGGGCGGGCTTAACATAATGACGACAGAATTGCGCGTGAATTCCCTGCTACTTGAAAACAAAGAAGAGCTGCTGCTGGCGAACAGCAGTCTTTCGAATCGGCTTTGTCCGCGACTCTGGAGGACTTGGAGTTTTTCTTTGAGAAAAGAACAAAGAACGGCATTGAAGTCATTTTAAAAAAAGGAAGATGTGTTCGTAGTTTTGCTGACCAGATACGGCAAAAGTTGAACCAACAACTAGCTCCGCTGGTGGGAAAACGCTCTGGTTGATTGTAGCGCTGTCCTATTGCGTGAGTTGCCAGACCTAACATCTTGATGTGGGTCTGGCTTGCCAGGCTAATGGGTGCCAGCAGAGAACAAAACACATACTATTTCTCGGTCTTACTATTTTCTTTATTTGCTTTTATTTGTGCTTTTGTTGTGATTTTTAGTAGCCTGTTTTGGGGTGTTTAGAGTTGATCTGTTTATCTGAATATTGTATTTTTTTGTCACCATTGTTGAGATTTATATGCTGATTGTTGATTTCTAAGTTATGTTTTTTTTAGTACATCACGCAAATCATTCATAACTGATTGCTTTAATAAGTATTAATAATACAACACACATTCCATATGGAATTAAACTGCATGAGATCAGTGAGTCAGGCTTGTTTCATAACTACTATCATAATCGTATCATCATTAGTGTTTATAGCCAGCATGACCTGATCATATTTCTCTGAGCTTTTATTGTTATAACAAAAGTGTTTTATAATCACACAGTTAAAGCAGCCAGACAAATACTACTGTTATACAGTCAAGAGTCAAGAGTACAATTAAAGCGAACACTGATCTCCATCATGGTCACTGCAAATTAAACAATACAACATCAACATCTAAACCTCGGATTATTCTCAATAAGAACTTTTGGAGTCGTCTGACAGAAATAAAATCAAACTGGTTAGTAATATTTGAAGAGGGTAATGCTGTTTGTTTTGAGTTCTCTGAGTTGTTTAATCATTGATTTTGAAGTTAATGACTTTTTGCTTCAAAACCATTTTTATTTCAGCCCTGCATAGTCTCTGCTTGAAAGATGTCAAAACAGACTTGATTCACCGGTATATGAATAAAGTAAGATTTATTCTATTTATTTAAGATTTATTTAAGATCCTGTTGTACATAAAGCAAGATTGATTTGTTGTTTCAATGTTGATTCAATGTAAAATAAGTTATTTAATCTGTTGAACAAATATCGATTTTATGTCCATCTTGATCTATTTTTCATCTTAGAAATACAATTATTTTAAGGTTGTAAACCTAATGAAAAATCAATGTTAAGTTTAACCCTTGATTTAGTGTTTATTCACTGATGGTCTGCTATCAGGGACATTCAACTTACCACCATCTCTCCATGAATTACAACTTTGTCCTCTTTAAATGAGCCGTCTGGCTGTTGTTTGTAGAGAACCAGCCACTTGAGGGCGCTGCACAGCACACTTTCTTCAATAGCAACAAAGTTATTGGCCATGGCGAAGACTTTGGCCACATACGCTGTCAGCCTTTAACAGACAGAATTGCAAAATATTAACAAATTATTGTTTGTTACAAATCATCATAAAAAAACATATATAGGATAAAATATGACAAGAGAAACTGGGCATGAAATGAAAATACCATGTGCTGCTCGGCCTGTCTGTCCAGGCAGCGTAGGATCCATCTGATTTACGGTAACCCAGCTGCCGTTGATAACCTTAATGCAAAAATTATTTGTATATTATTTGGTTTTCAATCTTTTTCTTCTTTTATTTCAAATCCTAGTCAGATTCTGTATATCTATTGTATCCTGCTGACCTGTGCTGATATGGTTAATGGCTTCACTACGGCGGTCCATGCCAACAGCCTCCCACTGCTTGGTGTTGTCCAGATAATGAGTGGCAATGACAGGTAGAGTCATTCCGATCATGATCTGCTCTCCACATCCACCGGGCTGGACAATAAGGCGACCCATGATGTCTCCACTGATGGCCTGCTCAACAGTCTGAGAGATCTCTTCACCTGGAAGGATGAAAGAGGAAATGCAGGTGAGAATTTAGTTTTTATTATCTTTATTAGGATGAGCTGTAATTTATGCATTTATGCAACACTTTCAACACTATGCTGTGACTGGTAGGTTTTTAACTGACAGCACAAATAGTCAGTAGTCTTTTCAGACTTTAACATTCCCCATAAATAGTAGATCTGTTCAATTCATAACAAAATATTATTTCCAAGGCCTATTTTCCTATCCGGAAAATAACATATTTCTAGGTTTTCTGTGACACAAAACTGACGTCATTAAACGAATTGAAATATAACATGATCTGACTACATTCAGTTTCATGTCTCGTATGCAAATAAAGAAAAAACTAATATTAAACATGACTTAAAATGGCAAATAAACCGTATAGATTACACACATCTAAAGCAGTTTTTCACTAGTGGTTGCGCAGTGGCATAAAGAATCTAAGCCCTCCCCCACCCAGAAACGATGGTGACGACGAGGCCTGGGGCCATAGTCCTCTGCCCTCACCACGCACCGGTCCTTTTCACGGACGCGCTGGACTTGACGCGAATTGCTCTGGTAAAAAGGAAATAAGTCTGGTTTTTGCAGTCGAGCCGTCGCAAGGCTGCTTCGAGGAGGAGGACTCTACGTGGTAAAGTCGTGGTCTGCAATCACAATCGGCGCTCGTCTAAAGGGACGAGGTGGAAGCCCACGGCTCTGTGCACATGCCTCCGCGAAGAGACCGTCGCCGTGCATCTGTGCCTGTCCGTTCGTCTCTGGGCGCGGATCTCAGCTTGCAGTCCAAGCCGTGCAAGTTCACGGCCAGAGGTGTATAGTCCAGGGGTCAGAAAGAAAAAGTCCTGCCATATGTTTAGTCCACCCATGAACTCAGCCAGCTGATTTCACTAATTAGTTCTCTCTCCTGCTGAATTAGCAAATCCAGGTGATTGGAACAAAATACTGAGGAGGACTTTTACTTTCTGAACCTGGACTTTACACCTCTGGCCACATGTCAGCCAAGAGCAAAATAAATAAACCAGAACTGGACCTTATCTGAGCCACAAAATCTGTGTATATTAAATATGGAGTCATCTCAGCCTTAATAAGCCTGTTGACTAGCAGAATCAAAGAATGAAGAGAACAGAAAAAGAGACGAGCAGAAACACAAGAACTACAACTGACTTCAGACACAGTCTAAGATGAAATCATCTGAAGAGAAAAGAAAACATTAAATCTGTGAAGATCTCAGCAGAGGAGGATTAAACAACTCCACAAACAGCATTACCAGCTTCACTTATTACTAACCAGACTGACTTTATTTCTGTCAGACATCTACAGAAGTTTTTATTAATAATTAACAGAGGTTTAACTCTAATGTGTTTCATTTGAAGTCACCATAATGATGATTATTGTTTCCATTAGTTGGGCTCTTACCCCCCTGGGGTCGGCAATCACGCAAAAAAGAGGTGTGTGAACTCACAAGTACGATGTCAAGCACTGTAATTAGCTCTGGTACCCTTCCTGTTCTCAGGATTGATGAGATATTTAGATTGTCCTCACTCAATGGCTGGTTGTCTAAGTGGTGTCCACAAAATGATGGATGACTAGTAATTTCCTACTACTTAATTATGAAAAAACAGAGATTCTAATTATTGGGCAAAAAACTTCCTCATGTAATAATCTAGAATACTGTCTAACACTTGATGGCTGCCCTGTTAAAGGCTTTACCGCCAGTCTTTGTGCTAAGCTAGGCTAGCGGTGGAGATGAGAAGGGTATGTATGGACTTATCTAACTCTGGGGGATACGGTGAATAAGCTAAAGTCCCAAAAAGTCAGCGTGTTCCTTTAAGTCTTCGCTTAGGAACCTGGGTGTGCTCTTTGATACCAATCTTTCATTTGAAAGTCAAGTGTCTAGTATCTGTAAAACTGCATTTTTCCATCTTAAAAATATGTCTAAATTATGCCATATGCTCTCATTGACAAATGCGGAACAATTAGTCTATGCTAGATTATTAGGCTAGATATATCAAGGCTAGATTATTGTAATGCTATTATGGGTGGTTGCTCTGCACGCTTAATAAACAAATTACAGCTGGTCCAAAACGCATCAGCTGGAGTTCTTACTAGAACCAGGAAACATGACATTAACCTGTTAACAGGGGGTTTCTGTGATCATATATCCCATTTATTTACTCATCTTATTTTTGTATTTGTATTTGCACTTGATTTTTTGGTTCAAATCTGCTATCTGCATGACCGCTGGTGCAACAGGTTTAGGAGCTTTTCAGTTCTTCAGGAAACATTCAGACAGTGTTTCGCTTCAGTTTGAAACCAGATAGGCCTAAACTTCACATGCTTGTCTTCCTTCACAAAAATTTGCCATAGATTGTGTAACGACTGAGGCAAATCAGACATAAGTATTTGTTATAGTTAAAAATAATATTGAAAACTTACTCTGGGATCTGTAGTCCCATCCCCTCCAACAAGGGCAAGAAGGTCTTAGTTACACAGCAAAATCCCCAGTGTTAAATCAACACTGCTCAGAGCAAATATGGTCCCACTCTACAGTGTTAAAGTAACACTAAAGCAGTGTTAAAGTTAATGAGATAATTAAGTGATTAATTGAGTGATGATTGAGCATTAGTGATGAACACCTGCAGTTAACAAGCAGAATCACTGAAGGAAAGAGAAACACAAGAACTACAACAGACTTTTAGTCACAGCCTTAGATTAAATCAACTAAAGATAAAACGAAGAGATTCAATTTGTGAAGATCTCAGCAGAGGAGGATTAAACAACTCCACAAACAGCATTACCAGCTTCACTTATTACTAACCAGACTGACTTTATTTCTGTCAGACGTCTACAGTTTAGATGGTTTAGATGTTGATGTTATAAAATCACCATTAAAAAAATCACCATTATTGTGAATAGTGTTGCCTTTAGTTGTGCAATTTGACTCTTGACTTCTTATGGGAGTTTATGGTCTTTGTAACAGTGTTTACTAAAACACATAATTTGTTGAAAGCCAGAATCAAAGACAGTCAGGTGATAGACCTATAGTTTTCAACATCATAAAGTTTACAAATTTTATCATTGACTGAAAGTGGTTATTTGTTATTAATATATATTTTATTAACATTGACTTCTTTCTTCAGATTTTTTAATTATTGGGAAAGTAATCTTTGGACAAACACACAGACATCAAGAATCCACATATGAATCTCAACAATGGTGACATGCTTTGTATGCCGCAATGCATTCTGGGAGGCACCATAGTATAAAACACTTGGCTCCCAGCATGCATTGCAGCATGAAGCATGTCACCATTGTTGAGATTCATATGCTGCTTCTTGATGTCTGTTTGTTCCTAAAAAAAAAAAAAAAAAAATCAAATAATAATTTTCCAAAAAAATTCAGCAATGTAAATAAAAATAAAAATGTCTGCTCTGTATCAAGAAAGGTGTAAGCTATTTTTTAATAACGAATGACAACTTATGATTAGGGTAATTATTATAAACTCAATAATTATTATAAACTCGTTATTATAAACTCACTCTACTTTATAATAATGAAAACTACACCACCTGAACACCTTTGTTTTTGGCATTCTTTATAACAAATTATGTATTTTGATAAATACTGTTACAAATAGGGCTGCACAATTATGACAAAAAATCATAATTGCCGATTACTCCCTTGAAATTGTAATTGCGATTATTAATTACGATTATCACAATTTACATTGTATATATATATATATATATATATATATATATATATATATACAGGTCCTTCTCAATAAATTAGCATATTGTGATAAAGTTCATTATTTTCCATAATGTAATGATAAAAATTAAACTTTCATATATTTTAGATTAGGGCTGGGCGATTTAAATCGCGATATTGTTATGCGCATCTCGTCAGTAAAGCCGGTTCCTTTATTATTAGTAAATCACCATCACCTGCTTTCAGATGGCGCGGCATTTAGGGCTGATGAGATAATTAAGTGATTAATTTAGTGATGCTTGAGCATTATTGAAGACACCTGATGTTAACAAGCAGAATCACTGAAGGAGAAAATCACAAATTGTAAGTTACCATTAAGGTGATGGGTGTTTGCTTTAGTTGGGCTCTAGACCATTATATGTTTACTTTAATATTTACAGTTGTTTGTCTGCTGTTATTGATTTATAACAGTTAAATGAACAAAGTAAAATGTTATCTTATAGTGTTGGTTATGTTTTGACATAATCATACTGTGATCTGCAAAATGAAACTTATTGAGATAGTTTGATTTAACTTGTTAGCAGCAGTTTTGTGATTATTCAGCCTATGATTATCAGTACTTTAATTCAAAATATTTAATAAACATTGTTCTGATCAAAAGATATTCGGACAAATTCATTTAAAACACAGACATCAATAATCAGCCTGTGAATCTCAACAATGTTGACAATAATAAAACATATTGCAGTGGCTGCCACCAATCACAACTCATTAATGGCTCCCATCATGCATTGCGGTATGAATAAATTATGATCTGAATTGTCTATGTAATTGACTTTTCCTAACTGAATATTCTGCTCGTCACCATTGTTGAGATGCATAGACTGAATCTTGACATCTGTGTGTGCCTAAAAGAATGATTTTCTTTTTTAAACAACTTTTAAGAAATCCTTTATATTATATCAAAAATTCTGGGCATTTATGCAGATTCACAGTTATGCTGTAACCAACAACATAAATCGAAGTCAGAAAGAAGGATCTTAATAAGTTCAGTGATCAAGTTCAAATGATGATTGTCATAATATAACCAACACCATCAGATCACTTTTTTCTTTGTTCAACTGGCGATTATAAGCCAGATACAACAGCCAAACAAAACCTAAAGTTAATAATATATGAGTCAAGAGTCCAACTAAAGCAACCATTGATCGTCATAACGGTGGCTTACAATTTGAGATTTTCTCCTTCAGTGATTCTGCTTGTTAACATCAGGTGTCTTCAATAATGTTCAATCATCACTAAAATAATCACTTAATTATCTCATTAACTTAAACACTCTTGAGTGTGGACTCATACACTCCCAGGAGTGTTAATTTAACACAGAAGTGTTTGCTGTGTACAAAGAGCCGTAGTTAACTGACAAGCTGAGCCATATCGCATTAAATATCGCTGGCGATACGTCCGCTATATTGATGTGATTTGGCTCAGCTTGTCAGTTAACTACGGCTCTTTGTAGTAAATGCCGCTCCATCTGAAAGCAGGTGATGGTGATTTACTACTAATCAAGGAACCGGCTTTACTGACGAGATGCGCATAACAATATCGCGATTTAAATCGCCCAGCCCTATTTTAGATTCATTACACACCAACTGAAATATTTCAGGTCTTTTATTGTTTTAATACTGATGATTTGGGCATACAGCTCATGAAAACCCAAAATTCCTATCTCAATAAATTAGCATATCATGAAAAGGTTCTCTAAACGAGCTATTAACCTAATCATCTGAATCAACTAATTAACTCTAAACACCTGCAAAAGATTCCTGAGGCTTTTAAAAACTCCCAGCCTGGTTCATATCTCAAAACCGCAATCATGGGTAAGACTGCTGACCAAGAAGGCCATCATTGACACCGTCAAGCAAGAGGGTAAGACACAGAAAGAAATTTCTGAACGAATAGGCTGTTCCCAGAGTGCTGTATCAAGGCACCTCAGTGGGAAGTCTGTGGGAAGGAAAAAGTGTGGCAAAAAACGCTGCACAACGAGAAGAGGTGACCGGACCCTGATGAAGATTGTGGAGAAGGACCGATTCCAGACCTTGGGGGACCTGCGGAAGCAGAGAAATGAGTCTGGAGTAGAAACATCCAGAGCCACCGTGCACAGGCGTGTGCAACAAATGGGCTACAGGTGCCGCATTCCCCAGGTCAAGCCACTTTTGAACCAGAAACAGCGGCAGAAGCGCCTGACCTGGGCTACAGAGAAGCAGCACTGGACTTTTGGACAAATTTTGCATGTCATTCGGAAATCAAGGTGCCAGAGTCTGGAGGAAGACTGGGGAGAAGGAAATGCCAAAATGCCTGAAGTCCAGTGTCAAGTACCCACAGTCAGTGATGGTCTGGGGTGCCATGTCAGCTGCTGGTGTTGGTCCACTGTGTTTTATCAAGGGCAGGGTCAATGCAGCTAGCTATCAGGAGATTTTGGAGCACTTCATGCTTCCATCTGCTGAAAAGCTTTATGGAGATGAAGATTTCATTTTTCAGCACGACCTGGCACCTGCTCACAGTGCCAAAACCACTGGTAAATGGTTTACTGACCATGGTATTACTGTGCTCAATTGGCCTGCCAACTCTCCTGACCTGAACCCCATAGAGAATCTGTGGGATATTGTGAAGAGAAAGTTGAGAGATGCAAGACCCAACACTCTGGATGAGCTTAAGGCCGCTATCGAAGCATCCTGGGCCTCCATAACACCTCAGCAGTGCCACAGGCTGATTGCCTCCATGCCACGCCACATTGAAGCAGTCATTTCTGCAAAAGGATTCCTGACCAAGTATTGAGTGCATAACTGAACATAATTATTTGAAGGTTGACTTTTTTTGTATTAAAAACACTTTTCTTTTATTGGTCGGATGAAATATGCTAATTTATTGAGATAGGAATTTTGGGTTTTCATGAGCTGTATGCCAAAATCATCAGTTTTAAAACAATAAAAGACCTGAAATATTTCAGTTGGTGTGCAATGAATCTAAAATATATGAAAGTTTAATTTTTATCATTACATTATGGAAAATAATGAACTTTATCACAATATGCTAATTTATTGAGAAGGACCTGTATATATATATATATATATATATATATATATATATATATATACACACACACACACATACATACAGACATTATTATACATGTTTACTTAAAAATTGTGAACACACACACACTGTCCCCCTTTACTTAAAATACACATAAATTGTAAGAATATGACTACTAAGAAATAAACATTAGGTAGCCTATAGATGCTAAAGCTATTAAATAGCAGTCCCAAACTAGCTTTTGTTAAAGGAGCTGTATGTAAGAAATCTATTTCAATTAATCATAAAATGGCCCTGATGTGTCACTAGACATTAAGAAATCATGTTCATTTCAAATACTTATATCACTGACAACAGTAGTATGGCTAGGATATTGTCATTTAAAAAGTGGACTTGCAGCCCTCAACTGATGTTGATGTTGTCATTTTGTGTTTTGGCCTGACGCGCCTCCCTCCACCTATCTACCAATCACGAAGTCAGTAGTGTTTCGGGATCCGGGTTGCCAGCTTTGCTCTAACCTACCCTAGCTCTAGTGGATAAAAATGTCTAACGTTACTAAATCAAAAAGACCTCGTTATAATTCAGAAATTCGTCGTGACAAAGTCCGAAATAAAACCAGAATTTGTATAGGAGATGCTTTTGAAAGATGGAGACGGCTGAAAACGGAGAAGAATTTGAAAACAGACGCCAACGTTGCTAATTTTCTCCTGGACAGGTAAGATTCATCTAAGCTTGGCTAACTTGTACTTGATGTCAATGCACATATCATATATTCATGACAGTCGAACAAAGTTATGCATGTTCGTGCAAAGTAACGTAACGTTAGCTCACATGGACGTATGCTAACATTAGCAATGCATAGGAGCCCGTTTCTCTGTCATTATGCTGAGACGCTGATGTAAACAACATTAGCACGCCCATATGGCAATTTGAAACGTAATTGAGACAGAAGCCTAACTTTACCTCAGAAAAAATTAGGGATGCACCGAAATGAAAATTCTTGGCCGAAACCGAAAACCGAAAAAGAGGAAACCAAGGCCGAAAACCGAAAACCGAAACACCGAAAGAAATTATGCCAATTATTGTTAGTACCATTGCATTTATGGCTATGACTGTGTACTAAGTTTACTAAAATCAAGGCATTGCAATTGCATAAATTAATATTAAAGTTTCAAAGAATAAATCCATTAAAATTTTATGCAAATATTTATTTAGCATTTGCAAAGTATAAAATTAAATGTTTAACTTGACCCCACTCATGTGTACATTAAATAATAATGTAAAAGCCTACTGGCCTGGAGAAAGGTTTAAAAATGAAATGTTCTCTCATAAAAACAAAGTGCATTTAGGTCAATACTGCCATAGCCCAAAATAATATCTGCAGTTATATGCTCATGGACGTGAGTTGCAAAAACCATAAACAGCTCAGGTAAACCTCTGAGAAATGGCGGCTGCTCTGCACACACACGCAAAGGTCTCTCGCTCCCTCTCTCTGCCGCGCGCGCTACGTATACGCGCTCATGCTCGCTCGCGATTCCGGGAGATTTAAACTAATTTGCGGGCATTAGGGAGCCGGTATCAATACGCGGGAGACTCCCGGAACTTCCGGAAGACTTGGGATGTCTGTGTTTTTAAAATCCCTGTCCGTGGGTCACTCTTAGATATATTTAAATACGTCCACACCGCAGATATGTAATGTTGCTTCAGACAAGCACGTGCAGGTCGCGGTGTCTGCTGTTTGCGTCATCACAACATTTCGGCCGTATTGTTTCGGTGATAAAAGTCTTTCGGCCGAAAACCGAAAATGCACTTTTGGGCCATTTTCGGCCGAAAATTTTCGGTGGCCGAATATTCGGTGCATCCCTAGAAAAAATGATTCGTCATTCTTCTTCACGTATATCGTGGACTAAGTTACACATGCTGCAAGTTGACCTGCTGTATTTCACATCACATATTTTAGTGTGTTATGGACGCGTGCTGCAGGGTAAGTAAAAAAATACAGCTGGTCACTTTCACTTATAGCATCAGCTAAATGAATAGCTGTATTACACATAGTGAGGCTTGTGCTTGTACTTACATTAATGACAGATACATAACGTTACAAGTTAGACTTACAGCTACCGTTCTGTCTGTCACATACGAGCATAACGTTACATCTTTACGATTATACTGTCACATATGAGCATACATCTTTAAGATACTGTCACATACGAGCATAAATCTTTACGATTATATTTAACTAATGACAATTAGTACATTTTTTAAATACATAATTACTTATCAAAATATCTCTCATGTTGCATAAACATAATTAACAGAAAAAAACTTACTGTGTACGTCTCGTCGGAAGCTCATTGAAGCAGCCTACGTTTCTGCTGAATTCAGCTTATCTGGCAACCTCGAGTCGAGGGGGAGGGGATACACCGCTCTATAGTATTTTTAAAGTGATTGCAGTACCAGTTTTGGCCACAATCCTACATACAGTTCCTTTAATACAATGTTGGTATGAGCCACCACAGTCATTTAAAAATATAAAAAACAACACAAAGTGAAAATAAAGTGGCATTTTGGGGTTAATATTGAAAGGACAGTTACCATGGCGAATACACAATATTAACAAGAACTGTTAATGAAACATGGAAACTGCTCCTGGTGAATAGAATGAAAATCATCCCTGCATGCAAATCCTTCTCAGCTAACACACGACATACCAGTAACGTGATTTATTGGTATTTTACTTTTATTTCGTGACTTACTAATTTACAACATAACAACGTTGCATGCTCGTAGTTTCCTTTGCACTTTATAGACAGCGCGTGCCGCCGCATTTGCGCGTGCAATTGAAGAGTGTGCGCTACGAATACATGACAGGAACGTCCGTTTTTCTGAGGTAAAAGACTTTTTATTTCAGCGTACACATACGTCGCTGTCTGGTAGTTCCTATTGTGCTGGGTTTTCTGAAGTAGTTGTGATTCGCCTCTTATAACATGCTCTAAATGCACGCAGAGTGGATTTTTTTTTTTTTTGTAATCACGGCATCCATAATCGTAATCGCGATTAGAAATTCAATTAATTGTGCAGCCCTAGTTACAAAGACCAAAATTGTACTTAAAATGCCAAGATTCAAACTGCCCAAGTAAAGGAAACACCGATCACTATAATGGTGGCCAAATATTTTAAAACAACATCTAAACCTCTGTTCATAATAATAATAATAATAATGCATAAGTTTTATATAGCGCTTTTCAAGGAACGCAAAGACGCTTTACAAATGAAACAAACAAACAAAACAAACAAAAAAAAATAAAAAAATGAGAGTGCTACTGTAGATTGTAGGCGAACTGAAACAGGTGAGTTTTGAGCAGGTTTTTGTAGGTGGTCAGTGAGTCCGAGTTTCTGATGTGGATGGGGAGTGAATTCCAAAGGGTGGGAGCAGCGATGGCAAAGGCTCGATCTCCCAAGGTTCGGTACTTTGATTTGGTGATGGGTTTGAGAAGGTTTAAGTCGGCAGAGCGGAGGCGTCGGGAGGGGCGGTGGTGCTGCAAGAGGTCTGTAAGGTATGGAGGGGCCAAGTTATTGAGGGCTTTGTAGGTGATGAGCAGAACTTTGTAATGGATGCGCTGTTGTACAGGGAGCCAGTGAAGCTGTTGAAGGACGGGGGTGATGTGCTCTCTGGAGCGGGTGTGGGTGAGGAGACGGGCAGCGGAGTTTTGAACATATTGCAGTTTTTGTAAATCAGAGGAAGGGAGACCATATAGGAGGCTATTGCAGTAGTCGAGTCTTGATGTAATAAATGCATGGATGAGAGTTTCAGCAGCAGATGTGGAGAGGGTGGGGCGTAGGCGAGCAATGTTACGTAGATGGAAAAAGGCAGTTTTGGTGATATGACGGATATGAGGCTTAAATGTGAGCATGGGGTCAAAAATAAAACCAAGATTTCGGATCTGGGGAGAGGTGGTAACTGTGTGGCCATCGACAGATAGAGTGAAGTCTTGGGTGGAGGAGAGGAGTGATTTGGGACCAATGACGATGATTTCCGATTTATTGCAGTTGAGTTTAAGAAAGTTGGCGTTCATCCAGGATTTGATTGCAGACAGACAGTTTGTTATGGTTAATACTGTGGCAGGAGTGATGGATCTGGTGCTGAGGTATAGTTGTGTGTCGTCTGCGTAACTGTGGAATTTTAGTCCGTGATTTTGAATGATAAGTCCAAGGGGAAGCATATACAGAATAAACAAAGGGGGACCTAGCACCGAGCCTTGAGGGACTCCGTGATTTACAGGTATGGTGTGAGACGTACAGTTGTTGATGGATATGAATTGAGATCTATTGGTGAGGTAGGAGGTGAACCAGGAGAGAGCTGAGCCAGAGATGCCAAGATGTTGTAGGCGTTGTAGAAGAATGGAGTGGTCAATGGTGTCGAAAGCGGCAGAGAGGTCAAGTAGGAGGAGAATGGATAGGGAACCAGAGTCAGAGGCAAGCAGGAGGTCATTTGTTACTTTGAGTAGTGCAGTTTCAGTAGAGTGATGAGTGCGGAATCCAGACTGAAAGGTTTCGTAGAGCTGATTTGAGAGGAGGTGATGTTGTAGTTGAGAGGCAACCGAGCGTTCCAGGATTTTAGACAGGAAAGGTAGGTTGGAGATTGGGCGGAAGTTGTTGGGGTTATCAGGATCCAGGCCAGGTTTTTTAAGTATTGGTGTGATGGCGGCAACTTTGAGGGAAGAGGGAACTGTTCCAGTGGTGAGAGAGGAGTTGATGATAACCATAATGAGTGGGCTGAGGCAGGGGAGGCAGTGCTTGACCAGTGCAGATGGAATGGGATCCAGTGGGCAGGTTGTGAGGTGGATTTTGTTGAAGAGGTTAATGAGATCCGTTTCTGTAATGACTGATAGGGAGGGAAGAGTGGTGTGAAATTGAAGGGATGAGTCGTGTTGGAGGTCTGTGCTGGGAGAGATGTTCACAGAGAGTTCTTGGTGAATGCTGTCAGTTTTGTATTTAAAGAAGTCGATGAAATTATTGCATTTATCCACGGTGAATAAGTGAGTGATATTGTCAATGGGTTTGAGTAGTTTATTAACTGTGGCAAACAGAGTCCGGGGGTTGGAAGATCCAGAGTGAATGATACCAGAATAAAAAGCTGTGCGGGCTGATGTGAGCGCTGATCTATAATGATGGCTGTGATCCTTGTAGGCTTGTAGGTGTACAGTGAGTCCAGTTTTCTTATGTAGGCGTTCCAGTTGTCTGCGTTCTTTTTTGAGTTTGTGCAGTTCAGGGGTGAACCAGGGAGCAGAGCGGGAGAATGTAACTGTTGCAGTTTTAACTGGTGCGAGAGTATTGAGGCTGGATGTGAGTGTGCGATTGTAGTGAAATACTAGGTCGTCGGTGGTTAAATTTTCAGGGATGCTGGGTATGGAAATTTTGTTTGCGATATGGGAGGAGAGGGAGGTGAGACAGAGGGACTTTAGATTTCGGTAAGATATGGTGCGTGTCTGCTTGAAATGAGGGCTGGGTAGGTTGATGTGAAATGTTATGGCGAGATGATCAGATATGGCCAGGTCTGTGTGTGAGAGAGTGTCAATATTAAGTCCAGTAGAGCAGACCAAGTCCAAAGTGTGTCCACGGGTGTGAGTAGGAAAATTGATATGTTGTATGAAATTAAAACTGTGTATAATGTCCAAGAAATCCATTGTGGGTTTGGAGCTGGAAGAGTCGATGTGAATATTGAAGTCACCTACGAGTAATATGGTTGATGAAGTTGAGCAAAGTTGAGTTATAAATTCTGAGAAATCTGACAGGAAAGAAGGATTGGGTTTGGGAGGGCGATAGATTATTGAAATAGTCAGAGGAGTGGGGCCTAAGAGTTTAACTGAGAGGTGTTCAAAAGAGGGAACAGATGGGATGGGGAGAGGGCGAAGCTTCAGAGTTTGTCTATGGATGGCAGCAATACCACCGCCCCTGCCTTCAGGACGAGGTTGGTCCATGTATGAGAATCCAAGGGGGGTGGCTTGGTTTAGGGAGAAATAGTCATGAGGTATTTGCCAGGTTTCAGTTAAACAGATTAAGTCTAATTGTGAGTCCAGAATGAATTCGTTGAGAATGGTGCTTTTATTGTTAAGGGATCTTATGTTCAATAGTCCAAGCTTGAGAGACTCTTGTTTTGAAGGGGATGAAGCGGAAATGGGAACTGACCGGAGGTTGAAATGGTTCACGTGACGTTGGCTCAGATGACGTTGTGCGTTGCTGTTTCTGTTTAGATGCCGGGACGCGGAGGAGAAGCAATGAGGAAGTGTTGTGCCGAAGCTGTCATTCCCAGTGGATATGTGTATTAAGTTTCTACGGGAGCCTCTGTGGATGTAACGGTGACGTTGAAGTAGTGCGAAGGTTTTTATTTCAGCGGTGAGCTCCGGAGTAGCCGATGGATAGCGGTTTAGCTGGAGTAGCTGTTTAGCTGAGTACCGGAAAGCCATGAAGTTGTTAGTGGAGTTTTGCAACCAAGGAAGCAGGATGGAGAGCAGAAAAAGAACTAGGACCAGGTACTGCATCGTCCAGGAGGGATGATTGAGTCGTCTTGGGCAGGAGAAGTTAGCGTTACCGCCCGAAAGCGCGGGTGTTGACCCGATCGATCCAGCGGCGTTGCCAACTATACAATCCGTAGTCCCAAAACGCAGCCGAACCAAACTGGGTCGGGTCCCTCGGTAGCAGAGACGTGCAGGCGAAAAGGTCCAGGTAAGTGCTGAGGCAGTTTTGATTCAGTACGAAGTTTTGATTTGATTTCCTGGAGGGAGAAGCGTTCATAGACATATGACAGAAATAAAGTCAGTCTGGTTAGTAATAAGTGAAGCTGGTAATGCTGTTTGTGGAGTTGTTTAATCCTCTTCTGCTGAGATCTTCACAGATTTAATGTCTTCTTTTATCTTCATCTGATTTAATGTGACTGACTGGAAGTCAGTTGTAGTTCTTGTGTTTCTCTTTCCTTCAGTGATTCTGCTTGTTAACTGCAGGTGTTCATCACTAATGTTCAATCATCACTTAATTAATCACTTAATTATCTCATTAACTTTAACACTGCTTCAGTGTTATTTTAACACTCTGTAGAGTGGGACCATATTTGCTCTGAGCAGTGTTGATTTAACACTGGGGATTTTGCTGTGTACCATGACCACGATCAGATAAGTTGGTTTTATGGCTGTTAGCAATGTGAACAGGGCCCCTGCCACAAGACCTACAGACATTAACATAGACTTCCCTGCATTCATTTATCGATGAACTGATATATATAATTAGCATGCATTGGTAAACACTGTTACAAAGACCACAAACTTGCATAAAAATGCCAAGAGTCAAACTGTCCAACTAAAGGAAACACTGATCTAGGGTGCTTTCACACTGGCAGTCTAGTTCGGAACGGGGCACGGATCGCATGAAAAATTGCTAATTTGAATGCTGTCATGTGGACCCGGGTGCGCACTGGAGTACCGAACCTAAGACTAACTGGAAGAGGTGGTCTGAGTTCGGTTGCACTTGAACCGTGCCGCGGTTCTCCTGAATGTGAAAGCAACACGAACTCGGGTGTGCACTTTTTCAGGAAGAAAAGTGACCTGCGCATGCGTTTTAGCTGATTATGATCAATTTAGTTATACATCAAGGGATGATAGTGTTGATGATTTACCTTGGATACGAGCGAGAGTGAGCCTGCAGTGTATTTGTGCATAGCACATGGAATCAGGAAAACAAATGAATGGAAATCCACTGTCTCCTCAAAAGATTTTGTTTGCAAGCAGCAGAAAGCCATCTTATGCATCACACACACCCATAAACCTGTGTTGTTCACTCAGCTGTACATAATAACACCAAATTAATAAAAAAACACTGTATATTGACTCGGGTTCTGTTTTCTATCATGCGCCATGCATGTTTGCGATGACGTAAGATGCACGCAAACGCAACAGGTTTCGATATAATCAAGTTGAGTGTGAAACCAGATCGCGCTCGGGCTCGGACCGCAGCAAACGAGAAAACAATATCAGAAGTTTAGACTTATATGGTTTTAAAACGCATGCAGATAATAAACTTTCATAATGATGAAGAGTTGCAATGTCACGTGAGCGTGACCACGAAAGAGATGATAATCAAAACCAAACATATGTTTTAGTTTTTGAAAGAGTATCCGAGGTACAAGCTGTAAATACTCTGCACTTCTTCTGGAAAGCGGGGTGGGGAGCAGCAGCTCATTTGCATACATGCATGAAAACTAAGGGTGTCACGATTTCGATTTTAAATCGAAATCGATCGAAATTAATCTCGATTATCGAATCAAAAAATGGGACCGTCGATGCTGCCATGCCCCATATGTCACGTCACCTCGGCTTGCCTGTAATAGGTAAAACTCCTTTTCTCGAGAATATTGAAGCCTTTATTTTAAAACGCATTGCAGCTGCACAGCGAGAGCATCATAGCTCGTCTGAGCGAGCTGATTGTCTGTGCTGCGGCAACTGCACGAACCTATGGCGAGTTAGCAGTGGCGTGCGGTCCAACGGGAGCTAACCTCGAGCGCGACAATTTGGACGCGGCTGAAGTGTATAAATTCAGAGAAAACTCGCCAAAGGACTTTAGGTTTAAATCGACTGAAACGAAGTACCAGATATGAGCGAAATAGCACGGCAAGGCAACGCAGTACTCGTTCCCTTATCTCTAAAGGGAACCGAGGTTACGCAAGTAACCAAGTACGTTCCCTTACGAGAACGTTCTCTCGTACTGCATTGCAAACTGGGGAAATTGGGGAAATTGGGGAACCCAATTTAAAACGCCGTGCTATTCGCCTGTGACTGCTCTGAGGAGTCCAGGGAGCCCCGGGACTATAGTAGGTAATAGGTTATATTGTTTAAGTTTCCAATTGACTGAAGATATAAGTTATTGTTACATTATGTTGTTAATAAACATTTTAAATTTGACAATGTAGTGTGTGGTACATTGCGAACAAAGGTCAGATATTATTATATTGCATAAAAGTCTAAAAATGGCATAGCTTGTGCTTTCAATTTTTTTTTTTTTAAATCGAGAATCGAATCGAATCGTGCCTTTAGAATCGAAAATGTAATCGAATCGAGGATTTGGAGAATCGTGACACCCTTAATGAAAACCATGTTTTTTCTTCTACACTGCAACAGCTTGAGGCTGTCTGTCCTGAATGGGTCAAACAAAAGTTCAGAATTTACATTTGAATATTTTGTTGCATGTGGTCAGAATCCATCCATGACCATCTCTGAATATGGTTTTAGTGATCACATGTGTCCTGTGTTCATTTAAATCTATTTTATAATGTGATCAAGTGCTATCTGGTGTGACCTGCTCAATTAAAACATAGTAGCCTAATGTAAAAATAAATAAATAAAAATAGTGAATAAAAGTGAGATTATTACAACCCAGCCCACAAACAACAAAATCCCCAGTGTTAAATTAAGCAGAGGTGGAAAGTCCAGGGGTCAGAAAGTAAAAGTCCTGCCATATGTTTATTCCACCCATGAACTCACACAGCAAAAACTCCAGTTTTAAATGAACTCTCCTGGGAGTTTTTTTGGCTCCAGACTCAAGAGTGTTAAAGTTAATGAGATAATTTAGTGATTGATTGAGTGACGATTGACCATTATTGAAGACACCTGATGTTAACAAGCAGAATCACCAAAGGAGAAAATATCTTTTTTTAAATTACCATTATGGTGATCAGTGTTGGCTTTAGTTGGGCTTTTGACACTTAAACTAATAACGTTAGATTTAGTTTCGCTGTTGTAGTTATAACTGCCAGATGAACAAAGATAAAAGCTGATCAGGTGGTGTTAGTTATGTTTTGACATAATCATCATCACAAAACTCATTTAGAGAATTAGGTTTACCTTGTTGATTACAGCAGCCTGTGATTCTTCAGTATACTATTTTCAGCATTTTCAAAATAATCAAAAAGATTTCTTAAAAGTTGTTCTGATCAAAAGACTTTGAAGAAGTAGTTTATTTGGACACACAGACATCAATAATCAGCCTGTGAATCTCAACAATGGTGACAATAATAAAGCATGTTGCAGTGCATTCTGGGTGCCACCAATCAAAACTCATTCATGGCTCCCATCATGCATTGCGGTATGAATAAATTATGATCTGAATGATATGAATGTTATGATATGAATTGTCTTAGTAATTTCCTTTTCCTAATTGAATATTCTTTTTGTCACCATTGTTGAGATTCATACACTGAATCTTGATGTCTGTGTGTGCCTTAAAGAAAGATTTTTTTTGTAATATCAGAACAACTTATAAGAAATCATGTGGATTATATAGAAAAATCTTATTCTGTAGAATCACTGTGATGCTGTTATGACCAATATACATTTAAGTCAGAGATTAGACTAAATGAGTTCAGTGATTCAGGTCAAATGATGATTATGTTAAAATATAACCAACACCACCTGATCACTTTTCTCTTTGTTCATCTGACTGTTATAGACAAACAGAATCTAAAGTTAAACATTTAAAGGTCAACTGACCAATTAAATCAAACACTGATCTCCATAATGGTGACTAAAATTGTGATTTTTTCTTCTTCAGTGATTCTGCTTGTTAACATCAGGTGTCTTCAATAATGGTCAATCATCACTCAATCAATCACTTAATTAGCTCATTAACTTTAATACACATATTTTAACACTTTAACACTCTTGAGTCTGGAGCCAAATAAACTCCCAGGAGAGTTCATTTTAACACTGGAGTTTTTGCTGTTGCACAACTTTAAATAAATAATCACTAAATGTTTTTGAAAACATATTTTTCCTTACCAGTAATTGAGATGTAGGTGTTAGCAGGTGTGCCTGGAACCCGATTATCTGGTATTGCAGCTCTAATAACTACAGGTGTTTCCCCTGTTCCATTTGGGATGAAGAACAGGAAGATGAAGTAAAAGGCATGAGCCATGTGCTGATCAGATGTTGCACAGTTTTGGTGAGTTTTGCTCAAGAAAAGAGCAGAAGTTGATTATGAACTTATTGGCTGAAACTATAATGATATTCATTTAAGTTTTTTTTTTCATAATTGGCTGGAAATGTAATGTGTGCAGTGTTGTATACCAGAAGTATAACACAGTAATGTAATTATATGGTTCACAGTAAATCTCACCATTCTTAACTGGATTGAGTTCCACATTATCTCTATGGAATGGAACCAGCACACCCTCAGACTGAGAGAGAGAGAGAGAGAGAGAGAGAGAGAGAGAGAGAGAGAGAGAGAGAGAGAGAGAGAGAGAGAGAGAGAACTAACTAACGGTGGTACTCTAGTTTATCAATTAAAAATAATATGACAAACATCTATTAATCATTATATTTAAATATTTAAAAAAGAACCCGAAAGGGATGAAAATGCAGACGTACCACCACCTTCAGGGTCTTTCTCACGCCATCCTCATACCCAGATACTGAAGCTTTCACCTCAATGTCATGATGTCCCAGAGTCATGGGAATAATCACATATGAAACCGCTATGCTGGAGTCTTTGTCAATGTTTACTATTGTTCTGTATTTGCCTTTCTTACTGGCAGAGCTGCAAACATCTTCTGTCTTCATAAGCTCCACACGCACCTGTGAAAATGGAAGTGAGGTATAAATCTCTTCAACATGTAGAGGATAGTTCATCCAAAGTAAATGCATTTGAATCAAATATGAAATGTATGATGGACATTTTTGTTTAAGTGTTCTTTTCTACAGTTTGAATCACAAGCAGGTCAAAAAAACTGAAATGACTGTCAGAATCCATGCTGTCATTAGTAAATAATTTGAATCAATCAGAAGGGGTTATTATGATGCACATGGTTTTAATGTATACCATAAAATCATCATCATCAAATACATTTTTAATATCAAATCAGATCTACCTTCGTCAGATCATCTGGTGTGTAGTTGTGAATAATGGCCTTGATTTCCAGTTGTTCACCGCGCACAGCTGAATAAGGGATCTTGAGGTCAATGAATAAGCTCTTAAAAACAACAATCTCCTCAGGTTCTGCCACACAGATGCCTTTGAGGAGGAACACAGACACACAGAAGGGTTTAAAGCAGCAGCTCCTGGATGATGATGATGTTTTTCAGACCATTTATCCTGTGTTTGCAGCTTCATCTTACCAAGTGTTGGTGACAGACTGACAGCCAAGATCTGCCAGGTAGTAATAGAGTCTTTCAGGTGGATCACTTTATCTCTGACTGGTGCTGGACTGAGATATGAGGAAATTACAAGAAGACTGTTGAAGCACTCTTTTAATGGTTGTTTACTATCAGACTCTCTCTCTCACACACACACACACACACACACACACACACTATGTCGTTAACAGCTGATGTTGAATGACATAATTTGCTAAAAGTGTGAACGATGCTCAACTGACGGCTTTTGTCTAAAAGTCTTATCACTTTATCTCTGGCTTTGAATGGTGTTGAACTGGGAAATGAGGAAAATACAGGCTAAAAAAAGGCTAAATTCTAACAGTATCATACCTTTTTTCATTAAAACTAATATACCATAGAAAACAATGCATTCTGGGTAATATGTGTCGTTTTCGAGAAAACAGCCTACAGGAATATACTGCGAATTAACAGCGCTAAAATTCGAGACTCAGAGACTGTGTTCCCAATCACACCCTATACCCTCATTCACTATTCCCTACATTAGTTCACTAATATAGTCCACTTGACAGAGTGAATGAAAAGAAGTGAGTGAATTGAGACACTGATGAACACCTGATAAGCAGAATCACTGAAGGAAAAAAGAAAAAAAGAGAAACACAAAAACTACAACTGACTTCCAGCCACCGAGTGTGAAAACAGTTTACAAACCAGTTTAAAATTATTTCTTCCATACATGTACAAAAGTTCTTGTTGAGAATTAACAGATGTTTAGTTGCTGATGTTTTATAACGTTTGTAGTCACTATGATGGAGATCAGTACTTTAGTTGGTCTCTTGACCCTTGACTATAACATTAGTTTATCTCTGGCTGCTGTAACTGTCAGTTTATAAAACACATTTGCTATTGCAAGATAAAGGCAAGATGGATTTGTCAGGTGTTTATGGCTGTTGAGATGATGCTGTGATCATTCTGGACCTGTCTGATTATCTGTTCTCTGATTTTGATCATAATCAATAAAACAAACTGCATCACTAAACGTGTGTGTGCACAAGTATGGCTTGCAAAAACAGTCAAGCAGCAGGAGAGCGTCTCAAAACTCAAGGGTCCGCATCCCTACTAAAGCAAGCACTGATCTCTATAATGGTAACTTCAAACCAAACATTTTCAATTAAACATCTCAATAACAACTTCTGTAGATGTATGACAGAAATAAAGTCATATTGGTTAATAATAAGTGTAATAATGTGTAATGGCTGGAAGGCAGTTGTAGTTCTTGTGTTTCTCTATTTTCTGTTCTTGTGTTTCTCTTTTCTTCAGTGATTCTGCTTGTTAACATCAGGTGTTCATCACTAATGCTCAACAATCACTTACATATTCACTTAATTATCTCACTGCAACACTTGATTTAGTGTTACTTTTTACTCTTCGTAGTTTGGATTTTCCTTTGGGGTTGAAAGGGTTAACAGATAAGATAAAAAAGACACATCCACGAAATGTATTTTAACAGTAATAAACTGTAAGTTATAATTTTACTGTAAAATTAAAGTCCAGGAGAAGATCTTCAACCATTGATGATTTGCTGCATGTTGCTTTATTTAACAGGCGGTGACTGTGTAGTTGCTGGTCCTCTTTATTTACAATATTTTATTAGTGGTCTCAAATGAAATAAGTTCACAGTAATACTTTGTTTACATTATTAGTGCATTTTAAATTTTATTTAATACATTTAAATGACAGTTGGTCAATTAGATATATTGCAGTCGGTTTCTGCAAGTGAAATTAGCTAACTCGAGTTTTAATTTAGTGCATTTTTACAGTAACATACTGTAGATTACAGTAAAGAACTGTACAATTAACAAGTATTTTACTGTAAAAAGCCTGGTAAGGTCTAACAGTGTACTAATGGTTGTGTACCTCCAGACTCACACACACACACACAAGCCACTCTTCCACCGTCGGGCCGAACGGTTCTTTGAATGGAACGGTTTGAGTTGTGTTTCCACTTGAGGATGATTACAAACCGTTCTCGGCCCAGAATTCTCAGCACAAACCGTGCTGGAAGAATCCGTTAAGTACTCAGAATTGGTCACTTCTCTGTTGCCTGGCTACAAGTTTCTCTGTAGCTGGTTAAGCACGCTATTTGAGTGAAGTAAACAAAGCAATAATAAAATGAAAAGCAATAGCTAATCATTCTTCATAACGCGGTCGCTATTATCATCTCACATCATCAGTAAACCGTCACGTTACCAAGGCAACGACTGACACATTCATATTACATTCCAAAGAGCGGCCGCTATCTGCCCCACAGTAGAAAATGAAACCGTAACTGTACCAGCTGGCCTGGTGTGAATGGGGCTTAAGTCACAGCTTTTGTCTAAAAGTCTCCTACTCACCAATTCTCACATAGATCAATCTCTTCCCAAAGCCAACTCTCAGGGAACTGAGTACGTGACATGATCTCATCAGAGTCTGTATAATAGTCATCATCATCATCACCTGTTGTAACAGATACAAATTTGACAGAATATATCTTTTAGAGCAAAAGGTTGAAATGTCATCCATAAATCAATGGTGATGGCATTGAGTCAATGTTACAATGTGATGTTGGTTCAACATCATGCTTGCACTCTGACTTAAAGCCACACAGCCTGAAATCAACTGCAAAGAAAAGAAGACAATAAATCTCTCAAGCAAATTAAATAGTCAGACATCACCCAATTTTACGAATTTAATGAAAATTGGCACACATCATTCTAAGGACACACTCCAAATCCTGTCAAATTCCATCCACTACACCTGAAAAAAGTGATATGTTTAAAAATAAAAATAAAATAAATAAAAATATATGTTTAATGTAATATGTATCTTCAAAATGTATATTCATAATCATCTTCATTCGCCAATGACTATCCACTTTTGACTATTATCACAAATACTAGGGATGCACCGAATATTCGGCCGAAAGACTTTTATCACCAAAACAATACGGCCGAAATGTTGTGATGACGCAAACAGCAGACACCGCGACCTGCACGTGCTTGTCTGAAGCAACATTACATATCTGCGGTGTGGACGTATTTAAATATATCTAAGAGTGACCCACGGACAGGGATTTTAAAAACACAGACATCCCAAGTCTTCCGGAAGTTCCGGGAGTCTCCCGCGTATTGATACCGGCTCCCTAATGCCCGCAAATTAGTTTAAATCTCCCGGAATCGCGAGCGAGCATGAGCGCGCATACGTAGCGCGCGCGGCAGAGAGAGGGAGCGAGAGCAATATTATGAAGCTGCAGACTCGGAGCCTGCATCTACAGTCCCGCACCCAGAGTCCCGCATTCTCAGACCCCTCGTTTTTCGAGACAGCGCCTCCTGCTGTTCAGAAGATCGTATAACACCCTTATCCAAATGCCATTGAAAACAATAGGATGCAATATTACAGTCTCGTTTTTAAAGTTATCCAAATAAATATTTGCGTTCCCTGCTTAATGCATGTGCCAAAAAAACTTATTGTGTTCTCTGACTAACAAATTACAGTGTAGTTTTTGAGTGTGGGTGTAATTGAAAGAAAATTACTGATGGAAGGGATACAATTATAGCCTACTATGGAAGCTTGTTTCCGCCACTGAATAATAAATAAATAATAATAATTGCGACTTTTTATCTCACACTTCTGACTTTTTTTTTTCCTCACAATTGCGATATATCAAGTCAGAGTTTTTGACTTTTTTCTCAGAATTGCGAGATATGATGTCAGAATTGCGAGAAATAAAGTCACAATTGCGAGATATGAAGTCGTAATTCTGAGAATTAAAGTCGCAATTGCAGATTGAACTATCTTCTGAAAAATATTATGTGATAGCCTATTATATTGCTACGTTTTTTTTTTCAAATTCCAATTTTTCTTTCAGTTCAACCTATAATGGTGTAATTAACATTATACCATGCTAACATTACAAAACCTGTTTTTTGATATTTTGAATGCGAAGCAAAACTCAAATAAGAATAGACAAAACACCAATAATAAACAATTCTATACTTTATTTAACGATCACCTAAACATCATCTTGCTGTAAACAGGACAAAGCAAAGAAAAAAGGAAAGAATTGTGTTAGTGACTTTACTTTTCTTCTTCAATTGCATTAAAAAAAAACTCCTCATTTATAAGTCGCTTTGGATAAAAGCGTCTGCTAAATGAATAAATGTAAAATGTAGGCTAATGTAAATGCATAAGGTAAAATAATTTCTGGTAGGCGAATGTTTCCTTCTTTTTTAATCCTTTTTGCAATCACTCTGTCAAATTCCTAGACTTCACTAAAATAAAAGATGAATGCCATTGTCAAAAATATTGTGTAATAATAAATAATATTTTTTTGCAAATGCAAATTACAAGCATATCTAGGGTGATAATAAGTCGGGCCACGGAGGAAATGGCTGGCAACAACTTCATATCAGTTAAATTAATATTGATTCATTTTAATACTTACGTTTTATAAGAACTAAAGTAAAAGAGGCGAAAAAACATACATTAACGGCTCAAATTTTGTTACAAACTATCTTTACAAATATTAAATGGACTATTCATATGTTGGTGTATCGATGAGATAATAAAGTAGTTTGATTAAAAAAGAAACCGAATGAGGTATGATTCGCTAAATAAAATTGACGATACTCACGTTCTTCACATGTTTATCCGATCTAATTTGATGGGAGGCGCTGTCTCGAAAAACGAGGGGTCTGAGAATGCGGGACTCTGGGTGCGGGACTGTAGATGCAGCAGGCTCCGAGTCTGCAGCTTCATACTACTCAGCGAGAGACCTTTGCGTGTGTGTGCAGAGCAGCCGCCATTTCTCAGAGGTTTACCTGAGCTGTTTATGGTTTTTGCAACTCACGTCCATGAGCATATAACTGCAGATATTATTTTGGGCTATGGCAGTATTGACCTAAATGCACTTTGTTTTTATGAGAGAACATTTCATTTTTAAACCTTTCTCCAGGCCAGTAGGCTTTTACATTATTATTTAATGTAAACGTTCAAGTTAAACGTTTAATTTTATACTTTGCAAATGCTAAATAAATATTTGCATAAAATTTTAATGGATTTATTCTTTGAAACTTTAATATTAATTTATGCAATTGCAATGCCTTGATTTTAGTAAACTTAGTACACAGTCATAGCCATAAATGCAATGGTACTAACAATAATTGGCATAATTTCTTTCGGTGTTTCGGTTTTCGGCCTTGGTTTCCTCTTTTTCGGTTTTCGGTTTCGGCCAAGAATTTTCATTTCGGTGCATCCCTAACAAATACTGCTTTCAAAAGTACCCAAGCCTCAAACTACAGACACCGCTCCAGTATTTTCCAAATGGTGAGACAGTAAAACATGGTAGTAAATATTCACCAGTACTGCATTAGTGGCTATTTACTCAGGATGTAAGACAAAAAGCAACATAATAAAACAGAACATATGCACATAATAAACCGTGTGACAAATAATATTGTGACAATTGTATTTATCAGTTAATACTTACTGCGAGCCAGAATCATCTCCTCTTCTTCTGTCTTCATGTGTTTGCGGGTTTCCATCTCTGTGCAGCATTGCAGGAAGGCCTTTGCGCACTCTGGCCCGTCTACAATATACGTGGCTCTTCGTTCACAGGTGTAGCCGAGTTTATTATCCCTCATCCCATCAAAGCAGCACTGCTTCAGTTCACCAGAGTATTGACCAGCTGAGAAGATCATGAACAATGAGGGGAGTAGGAGAACATTAGCATTAAAAAAAATTAAAAAGGGGATTAAAAAAAGTTTAAAAGGGCATCTATTATGAAGTGGTGTATAGTCCAGGGGTCTATTCCACCCATGAACTCAGCCAGCTGATTTCACTAATTAGTTCTCTCTCCTGTCTGAATTAGCAAATCCAGGTGATTGAAACAAAATACTGAGGAGGACTTTTACTTTCTGAACCTGGACTTTACACCTCTGCTATTATGCCCCTTTTCACAAGATGTAAAATAAGAGTGTGTATGTGAAGTTTTAGCTCAAAATACAAGTAGCACCTCAATGCAGTACACAAGATCCGAGGGGAGGAGTCGGATTTTATATAAGGGGTGGAGATTGGTAGGTTTAGGGGTGGAGTTGGGTAGGTTTAGGGGTGGGTTTAGGGATTAGGGGGTGGAGATTGGTAGGTTTAGGTATGTAATGTGGGAGGAGTTGGATTTTATCCGACTCCTCCCCCCGGATTTTATGCTCTGCAGTGAGAACCATCTCCAAAATACCCAACAGATCTTTTTTTTTTTTTACAGCATATTTAAATTGTCACTTTTTGGGGCTCAGAAAAAACACACCGTTTTAGTGTGTATCGTTTTAAATGCAAATGAGCTGCTGCTGCCAGCACAGAGGGCGGAGCCTCACAAGCTCGTGCTCAGTTTCAGGACAATCTCATCTCACGGAATGATAATATCAACAGTAACTCTCAGTAGCTGTGTTTATTTTGACCCGAAATCGGATAATAATGCCCACAGAGTCAGAGATATGCTTAATGGAAACAGAACAGGTATTTGTCCTCCTTTTTGGAGTTGCGCTGAATCGGCCTAAAAAACCCCACTCTAGAAACTTTATTGGGACGCAGCAGCATAGCGTCTAATGCCATAAGATCTCTGGTCAAACAAATGATTGGCTGAAAGCGCTGTCAAATAAATATCTGATATATAATTTATCTCAGTGGTCAGTTTTTGAACATCACAATGTCTTGAATAAATACAAATACTGTGAACAAACACTTTTTTGCCTCTTCTGTCACAAATAGGTCTACATCATGATATATCGTAGATCAAATTGTCTGGCAATGAATAGACTATTTCAGAATCACTGTATCATGATACCATCGATATGATGGACACAATTGTATTGTAGTTGTGAGTACACCAGAGTCCTATGCAATTATTCTTGCCTCACTAAATGCTGCAAAATGTCCTCCTTTTGGTGTTATAGAAATGGCCACCCTAGTCCGAATGAAGTTTAAAGAAGGGGTTTCTCCATTATGTTGTTTTTGTAAAGAGGAAACAGAAACAATTGTACATTTAATTTTTAGTTGTAAGTATACCAAATTATTTTGGTCCAAAGTTTCTATGTTTATGTTTGAGGTGTTTTACAAATTTGTCACGATAACTGATATAATGGTCTTGTTTATGGATTGTGATACCGGTTTATTGGAAATGTATAATATAAAAAAAATATTAAAAAAATTAATTGGGAAATATCATATACATAAAGCAAAATATATGTTAATTTTACCAAATGGTAGACTATTTCCCACTGAGTTAAAGTTTTTTTTTACGATTCTCTGACTTCAGTACAGAACAATCGTAAAGCTGTTAAGACATCTCAGTTGTTGAAAAGGATAATTGATGTATTAGATGTATGATTGATTTTCTGATGCAGAGTTGTGAATTTTTATAGACTCAAGTGTTTTGTATGTCTCTGTATTCCCTTACTGTTATTGTTATTGCATATAAAAAAAAAAATATATACAAATAAATAAATTTAGGGGTTAAAAAACCCCCGTCCGAATGATGGCCAAAAATATACTGATGAGTTCAGTGAAGTTCATTGTACATCACACAAAAGATGAAGTGTCAGTTTTACTCCAGAAAATCACTATACGAGCTGAATAAACACCGTATAAGAAGTGTGCATTAAAGAAACACTAAAGATTATTCTTTACCTTAAAATAATGTTTCGAAAATCGTTTCAGTGGTTCATCATGTAGTAACAGGGTGAAAGGCACTTCTGCATTCGCTTTGCAGACCTATATCTGCTATAACCGCACTATGCAAGTTTGCCAGATCGGGTAGCATTTCTGTAGTTCAAATGAGACATAAGAAACTAAAAATTTGACTTGCTTTACGTCAAGCGTTACAATAGTCATTATTTTGCTTTTCTTTGTTTCTGATGTCACAATACATCATACTTTCATAAAGTCATGCAACATACTCTACCTTGTCTGTGGACATTGTTATTTCCAAAGCCGGTGCTAGATAAACAGCGAGCGAGTGTGCGACGGTAGGCTGCGGTAGGCTAAATTATTTACGACAGCGGTAATGGACAAGTGTAGGGGGACGGAAGTGGAAAAGTTTTTTGGTGTTGCTTTAAAGTCTTATCCATAAACTCTCTCTCTCTCCCTTTCATTATCATCAACATACACAGCAAATTACACAAAATACTTGTTACAACTAACAGTAAACAAATATATACACACCTTTTCAGTGGGTGCTTAATAAACTGGTAAACTTTATATCCATTATCTCTCCCTTTCATTTCTGCCGTGGTCAGTAACGCTAGGCCTATCGCTCCGGAGACTGTAACCTTGATCACGAACAGTACAGATCCATCCTCGAGTAACAACAGGAGTAAATGAAGACTACTACGTTCATTCTTACATCCAACAACAAAACACCTCAATCGCTTACGAGAAATTCTTGTCTACAGCTGCTCCGGCATTGAAACAATGGCGGACTGTGTGTGGCTCACTCAGGGCGGGTCTATGCTAAAACTGCAGTGTCAGTCAACAGTTGTGAGCAGGGCTTGTGCAAAATCACACTGCCCCAAATCTGAGAACAGCTTGTTCTGGGACAGTGCTTATGATTCATGGGGATTTAAAAAAAAAGCACTGGGTGGATTTTTATCATTATAGGGTGATTGTGTACACTACCAACACACATTTATGTTCAAACTTTGCAAAATAGGTGCCCTTTAAAGTCCGCTAAAACATGAACTGTGAAGAGAAGGTTTGGGATTTTTAACACAGTAAAACAATCACAATTAAATCACAGAAGATCCTATCTGATTTGAATTGCAAGAGTAAAATCTGATTTAAGTCCAGTTCCTCACCCAGTGTACCAGTGATCTGCAGGAGACTCTCAGCTCTTCGTTTTCTCTTTTCAGGGACGGGACACTCAGGCACTAGAGGAAAATTCATTTGAATAAATTGTAAAAATCACTTAGAGAGGTTAAAAAAAACCTGATAGCAGACCATCATTGAATCAAAGTTGAAACTTACACAGTAAAATCCCCAGTGTTAAATTAACACTTCTCAGTGTACATAGGCTATGTGTCCACACTACAGAGTGTTAAAAGTGTTAAATTAGGTGATAATTTACCATTATTGAAGACACCTGATGATAAAAAGCAGAATCATTGAAACAATAAGAACAGAAAAAAAGAGAAGAGATGAGCAGAAACACAAGAACTACAACTGACTTCAGCCACAGCCTCAGATGAAATCAACTGAAGAGAAAAGAAGACATTAAATCTGTGAAGATCTCAGCAGAGGAGGATTAAACAACTCCACAAACAGCATTACCAGCTTCACTTATTATTAGCTAGACTGACTTTATTTCTGTCAGAAATTCTTATTGAGAATTTCCAAAGGTTTAGATGTTGACGTTTAATTGAAAATAATAGTTTCAATTGGGTCACCATTTTGGTGATCAGTGTTTGCTTTAGTTGGGCTCTTGACCCTTGACTTTTTAATTTCACAAATTACACTATACTTGTTACAAAGCGTGCCAAACACAACGATGATCATGTGATGTTGTAACTGTAACCCAGTTTACTAGTGGGTTACTGTAATTAAAAAAACTCACATATTACTGTCAAATGTAATAATCAGCGTATGAATCTAAGCAATGGTGACATGCTGCAGTGCATGCTGGGAGCCCTATTATAAGACTCATCCATGGCTCCCAGCATGCACTGCAGCATGTCACCGTTGCTGAGATTCATACACTGACTTTTGATATCTGTGTCCAAATGGCATTTATTTAAAAAAAATTTTTTTTTTTTTAATTAACAGTCTTATTCTTTAGATTGTCATAACACTACTGTTTATCAAGATGTGCAGTCACATGAATATAATCAATAAACAAAAATATCACCAATTTAGTCAGAGCGTTTACACTAGATAAAATCAGTGAATCAAGACACTACATAATCTTTATTATCAACAAGTATCAAACATCAGCTGATTACACTTCCTCTGTCTTCTGTTACTGTGTTTGACAAAAATAAAACAGCAAGAGAAAAACTAATATTTAAACGCCAATTCAAACTGCCTAACAAAAGCAAACACTAATCACAAAACTGGTGACATCAACTTATTTTCAATAAAATATAAACATCTAAACCTAATTAATTCTAAAAAAATAAAAATAGTCAACCTATAATTCTCAATAATAACTTCTGTAGACAGAAATAAAGTAAATCTGGTTAGTAATAAGTGAAGCTGGTAATGCTGTTTGTGGAGTTGTTTAATCCTCCTCTGCTGAGATCTTCACAGATTTAATGTCTTCTTTTCTCTTCAGTTGATTTCATCTTAGACTGTGGCTGAAGTCAGTTGTAGTTCTTGTGTTTCTGCTCGTCTCTTTTTCTGTTCTCTTCTTTCCTTCAGTGATTCTGCTTGTTAACAGGCTTATTAAGGCTGAGATGACTCCATATTTAATATACACAGGTTTTGTTCCTCAGATAAGGTCCAGTTCTGGTTTATTTCTTTGCTCTTGGCTGACATGTGGCATTGCTATGGCCTGCTTGTGGCCCAGATCTGGCAAACAGGAGTGGCCCACCCAAGGGTCGTCATTCCACGCTGCATGTGGGCCAGATCATCTTTCCACATGTGCCAGATGTGAGCCAGATCTGGGCCGAAACTATGTTGCTATCTGGGTAGAGGGCCTTTCCTGGCCACTTCATTTACTGTGCCCCTCACTTCTATGCAGAGGTGGAGATTCCAGGGGTCAGACAGTAAAAGTCCTGCCATATGTTTATTCCACCCATGAACTCACACAGCAAACACTCCAGTGTTAAATGAACTCTCCTGGGAGTTTATTTGGCTCCGGACTCAAGAGTGTTAAAGTTAATGAGATAATTAAGTGATTGATTGAGTGATGATTGACCATTATTGAAGACACCTGATGTTAACAAGCAGAATCACTGAAGGAGAAAAAGCACAATTTTAGACACCGTTATGGAGATTAGTGTTCGATTTAGTTGGGCAGTGGACCTTCAAATGATTATCTTTAGATTTTGTTTGGCTGTTGATCTGAGTTATTACAGCCAGATGAACAAAAAGAAAAGTTGATCAGGTGGTGTTGGTTATATTTGAACATAATCATAATTTGATCTGAATCACTGAGCTCAATTAGAGCCTAATCTCTGACTTAAATGTATATTGGTCATTACAACATCACAGTAATTCTACAGATTAAGTTCTGGATTTTTCAAAATAATTCAAATTATTTCTTAAAAGTTGTTCTGATAAAGAAAAATAAAATCTTTCTTAAAGGCACACACAGACATCAAGATTCAGTGTATGAATCTCAACAATGGTGACAAAAAGAATATTCAATTAGGAAACCAAGACAATTCAGATCATAATTTATTCATACCGCAATGCATGATGGGAGCCATGGATGAGTTTTGATTGGTGGCACCCAGAATGCACTGCAACATGCTTTATTATTGTCACCATTGTTGAGAATCACAGGCTGATTCTTGGTGTCTGTGTGTCCAAACAATATAATTTTTCAAAGTCTTTTGATCAGAACAACTTTCAAGAAATCTTTCCGATTGCATTGAAAATAATTAGCATGGCATAATATTAGAATCACAGGCAGCTATAATCAACAAGGTAAACTTAACTCTCTAAATAAGTTTTGTGATTCAGGTCAAATTATGATTATGTCAAAACATAACCAACACCACCTGATCAACATTTCTCTTTTTTCATCTGAGAGTTATAACCCAGATACAACAGCCAAACAAAATTTAAAGTTAATAGTTTAAGGGTCAAGAGCCCAACTAAAGCAAACACTGATCACCATAATGGCAACTTAAAAAAGAGATTTTCTCCTTCAGTAATTCTGCTTGTTAACATCAGGTGTTTTCAATAATGCTCAATCATCACTCAAACAATCACTTAATTATCTCATTAACTTTAACACTCTTGAGTCTGGAGCCAAATAAACTCACAGGAGAATTAATTTAACACTGGAGTGTTTGCTGTGTGAGTTCATGGGTGGAATAAATATCTGGCAGGACTTTTACTTTCTGACCCCTGGACTCTCCACCTCTGCTTCTATGCATCCCCCTCTCTCTGGACTGCAATTTCAAACCATGATTTCTCCTCTGAGGTCTCTGCATCCTTTCCCCCCACTAAACACTTCTCTTTTCTTGACTTGACGTCAATGAAGCAACTGACATTCTATGTTCGGCCTCAACTTCCTGCCTTTTTAATATCTGTCTTCTCATCTTCAGGCCAGCATGTGCAACACCCTTCAGCCCCTGATCGCCTCCCACCTACTACAGGAAATATCATTGACTTTGCTCACTCTGACTCCCATAATCCACGCACCTCTCACTACTACCAACTTTCCCACCGCATTTTAGCAAGCTCAGGCTTAAAAAACAACAACACTTCATCCTACAACAGTTGCCAACTAAAGATCAGTCTAATTTTTTCCTTTTCTGTGAAAAACTCATGAAAGAGTTGTGTTCAGTCTACTTTTCTCTCACAGAATGACCTACTTGACACAACCAGTCTGGCTTCAAATGTGGACACTCCATGAAGGTTTTGCTTTTCAGTCTGTGGCTGAAACAACTCCAAATCATCTGTCCCTACTGGACCGGTTTTCCTCCTTTGACACTGTAAATCACCAGGTCCACCCATTCGGACTGGGGCATCTCAGGTAAAGTTCTTCTGTGGCTTCAGTTTTACATCACAGGCAGGTCTTTCAAGGTATCATAGAGAACAGAGGTGTCGGAGTCACATCAGCCATTTACACAACCTACATGCCTTCTTCTGCCACTGCTATGCAGATGATACACAGCTCTATCTGTCATTTCGACCTAATGCTCCAACTGTCTCAGCTCGTATCTCTGCTTGCCTTTCAGACATATCGCCTAGTATGAAGGAGCTTCATCTCCAGCTTAAACTTGCGGATGTGGAGCTCCTTGTAATTCCTGCCCTCCCATCAGAAGACCACAACAACACTGTGCAATTGGGGTCTACAACGCTAACACCAACCAGGACAGCAAGAAACTTGGGTGTTAGTGTTCAGTGACCAACTGAGCTTTTCTTGAAAGTTTGTGCTTCATAACGTCAGGAAGATCAGACTAAAAGAAATCTAAAAGAAAAAAAAAACCTGTTCTGATGTTGGTTCCTCCTGCAGTGTGTGACTCAAACATCAGACCTGAATCACTGAAAACCCCCATACTATCCCTTCCACCTCCTGCTGTACAGCCGGTGTCATGCTTCTCTATGACGTCCCAGATCTAAAGGTGCAAAAAAGACACCAGTTACATGCGGTTTAATCAGAGCTGATTGTGCCATGACGTCTGAAGAAGGTCCTTCACCTGAGTCTGAGTGAGTCTGTTCTTGTTAAGGATATGCACAGCCTTGTCAACCACCACCAGCCCAACTCTAGCTCCAGGATCTCCAGTTATCTGCAGCTTGACCTTATCTACTGTTTTATAGGTATTCATCTTGCCCTTCACCTGAAGCTTGAGCTGTTAAAACGAGAGACACTGAATCAGATCTAGTTGATTAGCATGTCAACTATTTCTTGTGATGGTTGACCCACCGTTCCCATGCACGTGTCCTTCACGTCAACCCAGACTGAATCAGACACCACCTCAGACGAGCCCACATGATAATAAGCCACAAAGCGGAAGGACGGCACCATGTCTCTGGTTACAGGTAGAGACAGTGTCACTAGAGCTTGTCCAGTCCTCTTGAACCTGTCTGCTTTAACAATCTGACCTTTACTTAAGATCTGAAAATGATACAGACAAGTTAAAAAGACTTAAAGTCCCCCTGTGGTGAAAATCCAGCTTTTAATGTTATTTATTTGTCTATGTGGTGTTTTTAGTATCGTCGCTGTCGAGCAGAATCCTCGTATATCCAAAACCATTATTTTTCAGGAAATAAAAAAAGGCATATTTTTTTAGTTATTTAAAATTGTATCGTTAAAGTGTAAATTGCAGGTTAACCACCACAGCCAATTAATGTGTAAATTAAAGTGCTCTATATGTATATGTTTAATTATTTCTGTCTTAAAATGCGTTAAAATAACATTTATTGGGGTTTCTTCAAAGGTAGCGTGTTTTTTACAGTAACTGGGTGATGACGTCATAAGAGGCACTCGCAACCCATACTCTTCTAGATTCTTACTGTATTATGGCTATTTGGAGAACGACTGAGGATGTGGGAAAGGAGCTAGCTGGTAGAGTGTTAGAGCTGCGACCGGCTGATCTGACGTGCCTAAACCCGGTGCCTGAACCCGTTTGTTTTGCGAATAGCTTATTCTCATTTCCGTGAGGGAATGGCATCGGAAATGAGTTTAACCCGGCATTTAAACCCCATGTTAAGCCGACGCATGTCTCCATGGTCATCAGTGAAGTGCTCGCTGCATATGACAGCTGACTTGGGGGCTGTTTACACCTGGCCACTTCATGCGTTTTTCTCAGATCGGATAGCTATCTGATTTATCAAAACGATTCCATTTACATCTGGTCACATAAATCTGTTTTTGCAAAACGGATTTAAATCCGATCTTCAATTCCCACGCTATATGCAGATTTAATGGAGTGCACGTCACCGAAAGCAGCAGATATGAGCTGCATTTTATTGATCATCAGCTAAAATTTCAAAATCAAAGACCGCAATAAGAGAGAGCAGCAACAGCCCTGGTAAGATAATTTCATTTCTTTACTTTTAATGAAGATGATTGTGTGTTAAGCGTCTGCGACTTACTTTCACTTTGATTTGCGATAGTTAGTTAGGTATCTAACCTAACTATTTTAACTCTGTCTCAAAAACAGACAGAGTTATCCAAAGATAGGCTTAGTTGACGCTGGTTCAGGTGTGTTTGATTAGGGTCCCAGATATACAGCAACCATCAAAACAATGTTAAATCAATGTTAACTGCATTGAATCAACATCTATTTTTCTCCCACAATTAATGTTGAACATTTTTAGAAATTTCATCCATAAATCAGTGGTGATGGCATTGAGTCAATAGCCGCATTTCCATTAAAGATTCGCGCAAAACTTTAGGGATTTTTTATAAATATCGATAAAAAACTATTGCGAAATGACGCCGTTTCCATTAACCGATGTTATCCGACTAAAATGTCATTTTTTCCTCTCGCGATAAGTCATTCCAAAAATCATGGCAACGGACGTTGGTAGGTTTATATATATCACAGCCACGTACCGCACTAGACATTATTATTATTAATGGAAGGAAATGTAGGCGTGTTATCCAAGCATTAATGGCAAGGAAAGATCCTTATACTGTGTCTGTGAGCGGCACATAGTGTTTCTGGGTTTTTCTCACTCATTTCTGCTCCGAGGTCTTGATTGTGGCATTTCTTTGAGGTTTAGAATCCAGTATTTCTGTCATTCTTTTGTCTTTTATGAATTCAATAAACGCGGCTAATGTTACAATGTGATGTTTATTTAACATCATGCTTCAACTCTCAAAAAATTAAACACAACTATTACAACTGACTTAAAGCCACACAGCCTGAAATCAGCTGCAAATAAAAGAAGACAATAAATCTCTCAAAATCTCAGCAGAAGGTTTTTTTTTTTTTTTTTTTTTTTTTTTGAGAATTAACAGAGGTTTAGTAGTTGATGTTTTAAAATGTTTGGTCACCCTTGTTGTGATCAGTGTTTGCTTTAGTTGGATAGTTTGACTCTTGACTTTTATGTGTGTTTCTGGTCTTTGTAACAGTGTTTAGCAAAACATAATTTGTTACAAAGAAAGCCAGAAACAAAGATAATCAGGTGAAACATAATTAGCATTATGTTTCACATTTCAGCATAATTAGAAGTAGAGTAGTTTACTAATGTTCTACCTTAACAAAAGTGGTTATTGCAACAGATCAAATGTTCAGAATTTAGTTTTTTGAATACATAGTGGGAATTTTCTTTTTTTTAGACACACAGACATCAAGAATCAGCATACGAATCTTAGCAATGGTGACATGCTTCATGCTGGTTTTATACTATGGTGGCTCCCAACATGCATTGCAGCATGAAGCATGTCACCATTATTGAGATTCATATGCTGATTCTTGATGTCTGGATGTGTTTCAAAAAAATATTTTTCCTTTTAATGTATTTTAAAAATCTAAATTCATAATGTCTGATCTGTGGCAAGAAAGTACTGTTTGCGAATATCACTTTTTAATAATAAATTACCACTTTTGGTCAGAGTAAAACTAGTGAATTATGATGCTGAAAACTATTTTAACTGATTATCTTTGTTTTGGCTTTCTTTGCAATAAATTATGTGTTTCAGTACACACTTTTGCAAAGATCACACACTCACATAAAAGCCAAGAGTCAAACTGTCCAACTAAAGACAACACTGCTCACCATAAACACTGAAACCAAATATTTTCAATAAAACATAGACATCTAAACCTCTGTTAATTGTCAAAAAGACCTTCTGCCGAGATCTTGAGAGATTTATTGTCTTTTATTTGCAGTTGATTTCAGGCTACCAGCTAATCAATGTCTTCAGGATTGCTAGAAAGCTACAGACAGGAGAGTTTATCAGGGTTGGAGCTAAACTCTGCAGGACAGTGGCCCTCCAGGACAGCATTTGCCCATCCCTGCTGTAGAGTTACATTCAAGCATGAAGAAATTTTTTTTTTCACTGGAAAAAAAACTTTTAAATATGTTATTTTGGTGATCAAAGGTGAGTTTTAAGAGATTTAATTATTGACTACAGGGGGACTTTAAGCACTTTGTACAGTTTCAAACACAAGCTGTGGTAGAAATCAAATATTAACATCATAAATTATTACATTTGTGCTGCAGCCAAAAATGAAATAACTATAATCTTTACCATGTATGTGTAATCTTGATCTTTGACTCCTGGATTTTGTCCAGTGTACAGATTGACTTTCATTTGATCACCGATCTGAAGCTCTGCAGCATCAATGCCGATGTGCAGGTAGTTATTGGAGTCTTCTTTGGGAATGTAAGCGTTAGCCGTCATCGTCTTCACTGCCTCACTTAATTGTGGATCTTTGGTTTTTGCCTGGAAAGAATAAATGTATTGTTATCTGATGTGCTTTGTAGAATATGCTCCATTGCTTCTTCAACATTTGTTTACTGACATATGTTAAATTATGTTAATTTTCTACTAGTTAACCAGTGAAAGTGACTGAACATTAGTTGAGTTTGCAGGTCTTACAGTGATCTGCAGTGTAGAAGATCCTTCTAGACTGTTGACGGTAACCTTTGCAATGCCATTGGCTCTTGTTTGACCACTGACCCCTCCAGGATTGACCTCCACTTCCACATTTTCAGCAGGAGTCTGGTCAGGATTTGTAACGTAAACCTTTTAAAGAACCCAGAGCAAAAGTTAATGAAATTATTTCATAGTTTCTACAACCATTAAGGTTATTAACTTTATAGTTAACACATTTTACTGTAAATTAGAGGCTGATTTCCGTGATGAGATTTAATTAGCAGTACAAGTGTTGATGTTGAGCGTCATAAATTTGAGAAATTCTCAACTTTATGCAAATGACAGATAAAAAATTACACAGCAGCCAATTGCTAAAAAGTTCAGCTGAGATCTGTCATGAGTGTTTCTAGATTTAGTGCATGAATCACATTGCTTACATAATATTACAATATGTAATTCAGATATCAAATGCAGTCTGAATCATTTCATTGTATAGTATTGGATGTTTTTATATTAACACCCTACCCAGTCAACACGTTGATCTCACAGTGATCTCTCCATATGACCACAATGTGAGTTCACAGTGAGCTAAAAGTGTAACCTCACAGTGCACTCGCTGTGTGCTCATTTTATGGCCACAATATGAGGTCACCCCAGCTATAAATGTTGTTGGATTTGAACATTTTAGTTGAAAATGAAAATTAGGTTGACGTCTAAACACTTGATGTCAGGCTCCAACTTCACTAAACAACTCCACAAACAGCATTACCAGCTTCACTTATTACTAACCAGACTGACTTTATTTCTGCCAGACGTCTACAAAAGTTTTTATTGAGAATTAACAGGTGTTTAACTCTAATGTGTTTCATTTGAAGTCACCATAACAGTGATTAGTGTTTCCATTAGTTGGGCTCTTAACTCTTATTATATCTTTTGTCTTTTTTGGCAGCTGTGATAGTGTGTTTGTCAAACACATTTGCAGCAGCAAAGAAAGCTAAAGTGAAACGAGATCAGGTGATGATGGTTTCCTGTTGATGGTTTTATAATCATCATGAAATAGACTGATTCACTGAGGTAATTTGAATCTAACAACTGTGTTGTACCAATAATATATTCTCATCACAAACCCTGTGTTACTGCAGCGTGAGGTCCAACAATATTATAACAATCAGTTAGAAGATTTTAACAAACATGAAAAATGAATCCACCGTGACACACAGAGATATCAAAAATCAGCACATGAATCTCAACAAGGGTGACAATATATATATTTTTTTAGATAAACAGATTAATTCATAACATCACTGAAAAGCTACTAAATGTCACAAAAAAAACAACAGCAAAAAATAAAAGCACATATTTAGAATTAAAATAATAGGACAATTCAGCTGCATAATTTATTCATGTTGCAATGCATGCTGGGAGTTTTGTACAATGATGGTACCCAGCATGCATTGCAGCAAGGTACTTTAGATTGTCACCATTGTTGAGATTCATACGTTGATTATTGATGTCTGTGTTTGTTATCGAACAGTAATTTTTCGTGCTCATGTTTGTTAAAATCTTCTAATTGATTGTTATAATATTGCTGGAACTCATGCTGCAGTAACACAGGGTTTGTAATGAGAATATATTATTGGTACAACACAATTGTTAGATTCAAATCACCTCAGTGAAACAGGTTACTTCATGATGATTATAAAACCATCAACAGGTAACCATCATCACCTGATCTCGTTTCACTTTAGCTTTCTTTGCTGCTGCAAATGTGTGACATCACTGTGAGATCCACAATATTGTGGTCACAGTTTGAGCACACAGTGAGAGCGCTGTGAGGTTACACTTTTAGATCACTGTGAACTCAGATTACTGACGGTGTGACCACATGGTGACATCACTGTGAGATCAAAGTGTTGACTGGGATTGCTTGATGAACAGCAGATAGGGTGTATTTTGTTAAGTTTAATGAGTAAAATCAGCTATAGTTTTATACAGAGATATCGAAGGGCATCCCAGGTTTGAAGAATTGTGGTGTTCTTTTGAAGTGGATGGTGTACGGTGATGTCACAATCTGAATGCCTCTCCTTTCTGCTTCCACCATTTCACTGCCTAAAACACACACACACACGATTAGCCTCTCATATACAAATATATATGTAAACATGCATACAGATGTACAGTATCTGTTGAGTCTTACCACTTTCTGTTAAAAGACTGACTGAAACATAGATTGATCGTCCAACCAGCTGGTTAATGTCTGGAAAGGTCTTAGTGATCATCTCCCTGCTCAGTTCTGCCTCACCTTCTCCTTCACTAATCTATTCATTTGAGAAAGACAACAGCAGTCAACAAGACGCAGTAAAAAGCATTTTAATATTTTATTCAAGTCACTCTTTAGGTGAAGAGAAATGAGATTGATCTCAGCTTGTAAACTGTTTAATGTCTCTCACCTGAACTCTTTTCAGAGAGGCAGGAATACTTGTTTTCTTCTCACCGTCCATCACACCAAACATCACAAACGCATGTCCTTCCACCTTCTGTCCAAACAGGTACCTATAAAAGCACAATACAATTTCTGCTGTAAAAACTGAACGTGACTCCGACTGTCCCTGATCCACATTCAGTTTCATGACATAGAAAAAAAGTAGCTTGAACATTTTCTGTTCCACTGAAGAAGGAAAGGAGCCATTTTACCATTTAACTTTGATCTGACCAAAAAAATTACTTAGCTGGTGTAACCCAACGATGTCAGATTGATTCAGTCATAAAACCAGTTCATTTAAATACCATGTGATTCACGTTTTAGGATAGGTTTTGGTTGCTCATTGTGCAGTATTTAGTAGTATCAAGCATTGGATTAGATTTTGCAGTTAGCCTGTCAAGCTTGCATCAGTTTATGCTCAGCTGATCCATGTTTCCTATAGGAATATGACTGTCACAGCGGCCAAAAAAGACAAAATATACAATAATTATATGGCCGGATCTGGGTCGAAACAATGTTGCTATGTGGGACATTGCCCAGTCAACACTTTGATCTCACAGTGATGTCACCATGTGGTCACACCGTCAGCAATCTGAGTTCACAGTGATCTAAAAGTGTAACCTCACAGCGCTCTCACTGTGTGCTCAAACTGTGACCACAATACCCACATAGCAACATTGTGTCGGCCCAGATCCGGCCCACATCTGGCACACGTGGAAAGATGATCTGGCCCACATGCAGCGTGGAATTACGGCACTTGGGTGGGCCACTCCTGTTTGCCAAATCTGGGCCACAAGCAGGCCATAGCAATGCCACATGTCAGCCAAGAGCAAAGAAATAAACCAGAACTGGACCTTATCTGAGCCACAAAATCTGTGTATATTAAATATGAAGTCATCTCAGCCTGTTAACAAAAAGAATCACTGAAAGAAAGAAGAGAACAGAAAAAAGAGACGAGCAGAAGCACAAGAACTACAACTGACTTCAGCCACAGCCTCAGATGAAATCAACTGAAGAGAAAAGAAGACATTAAATCTGTGAAGATCTCAGCAGAGGAGGATTAAACAACTCCACAAACAGCATTACCAGCTTCACTTATTACTAACCAGACTGACTTTATTTCTGTCAGAAGTCTACAGAAGTTTTTATTGAGAATTAACAGAGTTTTAACTGTAATGTGTTTCTTTTTTAAGTCAACATAACAGTGATTCATGTTTCCATTAGTTGGGCTCTTAACTCGTATTATATCTTTTATCTTTTTTGGCTGCTGTGACAGTGTGTTTGTCAAACACATTTGCAGCAGCAAAGAAAGCTAAAGTGAAATGAGATCAGGTGATGATGGTTACCTGTTGATGGTTTTATAATCATCATGAAGTAGCCTGTTTCACTGAGGTAATTTGAATCTAACAATTGTGTTGTACCAATAATATATTCTCATTACAAACCCTGTGTTACTGCAGCGTGAGGTCCAACAATATTATAACAATCAATTAGAAGATTTTAACAAACATGAGCATGAAAAATTACTGTTCGATAACAAACACAGACATCAATAATCAACGTATGAATCTCAACAATGGTGACAATCTAAAGTACCTTGCTGCAATGCATGCTGGGTACCATCATTGTACAAAACTCCCAGCATGCATTGCAACATGAATAAATTATGCAGCTGAATTGTCCTATTATTTTAATTCTAAATATGTGCTTTTATTTTTTGCTGTTGTTTTTTTTGTGACATTTAGTAGCTTTTCAGTGATGTTATGAATTAATCTGTTTATCTAAATATATATATATATATATATATATATATATTGTCACCCTTATTGAGATTCATGTGCTGATTTTTGATATCTCTGTGTGTCACGGTGGATTCATTTTTCATGTTCATGTTTGTTAAAATCTTCTAACTGATTGTTATAATATTGTTGGACCTCACGCTGCAGTAACACAGGGTTTGTGATGAGAATATATTATCGGTACAACACAGTTGTTAGATTCAAATTACCTCAGTGAAGCAGTCTATTTCATGATGATTATAAAACCATCAACAGGTAACCATCATCACCTGATCTCGTTTCACTTTAGCTTTCTTTGCTGCTGCTGTAAATGTGTTTGACAAACACACTGTCACAGCTGCCAAAAAAGCCAAAAGATATAATAAGAGTTAAGAGCCCAACTAATGGAAACACTAATCACTGTTATGGTGACTTCAAATGAAACACATTAGAGTTAAACACCTGTTAATTCTCAATAAAAACTTTTGTAGACGTCTGACAGAAATAAAGTCAGTCTGGTTAGTAATAAGTGAAGCTGGTAATGCTGTTTGTGGAGTTGTTTAATGAAGTTGGAGCCTGACATCAAATGTTTAGACGTCAACCTAATTTTCATTTTCAACTAAAATGTTCAAATCCAATAACATTTATAGCTGGGGTGACCTCATATTGTGGCCATAAAATGAGCACACAGCGAGTGCGCTGTGAGGTTACACTTTTAGCTCACTGTGAACTCACATTGTGGTCATATGGAGAGATCACTGTGAGATCAACGTGTTGACTGGGTAATGTTGCTTCTACCACAAAATTCTAACTTTATGATAATTGTCACAGAAGTGGTCCTGAAAGAATTACATACAAATCTATTTTATATCAATATGTTTACACATTATAGATTCATTCATACAGTGAGCCATATATATTATAAGAAAATTTGTGTAGTCTTACTTGGCTTCAATGTCGACTGTCAGGCTCTCGTCACCCACATAGAAGAATGACTTACTGGGTTTTAATTTCACTTCAAATGTTGGAAGCACTATAAACCAAACCAGAGAAAAGACACAAATAAATAAATATTTTTGAAACAACAAAAATTCCAAAGCACTTGCATGGTTAAGCGAAAAGGCCTTTAATAAATTGCTAAATCATAAATTTTTCTTAAAGTGTTTCGTTTTAACACAGCCCTCCTCTGTATCCTCAGGAGTGCCTTGGATTATTTTTTGTAATTTCATTCTCTCATATCCAGTGAGAACCAATGAATACTACACATGAGCTTATACCCCCTTTAGCACACGCAGTTGTCTTGAAAAATATTTTTCATTTGTTATTCATACACAACACACATTTTGTTGACACACTTCTTACCATATTCTTTGACCTCAAAGTCTGCAGTAAACGTCTTCTGAGGAGTGTTTGTGTACCGAGTGACAACCTTCCAGATCCCAGGACTGAAACACAATTTTTATGAAATTAAAACGATCATAACACCATGAACAGGGTGATATTTTTTTTCTTATAAATTGTGACCCGAGCTAGCAAAATGAGTCCGAATGAATACATTTTAAAAAATTAGTTCTTGTTATTTTCACATTTTCCATTAAAGAAAACCCTCAAACTTGAAATCGGACAAATCAATTACTGAGCTACACCGGTTAGAAGTCGATAGAGTCAGCAAAGTCAATGTTGGGGAAAATCGAGTTAAAGTTTTCTGAAGTTTACAAAACAAAATCACCTAGCAACCATACCTTAAAATCTCTGATAATAACATCAACTTAGGCACACACCAAGTCAAAACCAGATATCTATAGACAAGGCTCTATGCTTACATTTCTTTTAGGAAAATTTAGAAACACCTTCTGATCAGTGACAGACATCAGCCTTCCCATTATGAGGCGATATTTGAGTCCTTAAGGCGAGACACGGCAGGCAAAAACATCGTTTTTTTTTTACTGGTCAATTTTGAGATTTGGGGATATTTGTCTTCAATAACATGTCTTCTTTCAGACTTGTGTTGAAAAAAAGTCCGAAATACACATTTAGGTCTTTATTTGATTACACTTTGTCTGTTTGCGTCTGTAGATTTCTCATAAATTCAACAAAAGTTCGCGTTCTTAATCAACGTGCTGCTCCGCGATCTCTGCCGTCAGCCTGTCATCAGAAGCACCGTTAGGAAGCTCTCTCTGTTGTGTACAATCCTGTCGGATCCAAATATGGTCATTTCCTTTCTATCAGCAACCAATCGTGAAAGTAAAAGGGCTGAATGCGCAATCTCATTGGCTGATGAAAAATCTTTAAAGCCCGTTTTCTCAAAATGACTTTTCTCTCATACTCCAAGGACGAAATCTCCACTTCAGTAGCACCTATATACACCAAACTTTCCAGACTTGTACCTAGTTATATTATGAAGACATTTACAGAGGGATTTGTAAATATATTATTCCTAGCCTGATTTATATAACATTTTATTCCAAAAAACATGGCGAAAATAATTTTTTTAAGGCTATTGACAGTATTTTCTGATTTACAGGATAACAAAAGTAGATATCCATAAATCCCTCTGTAATTTTTTTCCCATCTAATATGTAAACACAAGGAAAAAATAATTTTTAACCTGGCTTTATCCAATATTTATCCGAAAATACTGTCAATAGCCTTAAAAAAAATTATTTTCGCCATGTTTTTTGGAATAAAATGTTATATAAATCAGGCTAGGAATAATATATTTACAAATCCCTCTGTAAATGACTTCATAATATAACTAGGTACAAGTCTGGAAAGTTTGGTGTATATAGGTGCTACTGAAGTGGAATTTTCATCCTTGGAGTATGAGAGAAAAGTCATTTTGAGAAAACGGGCTTTAAAGATTTTTCATCAGCCAATGAGATTGCGCATTCAGCCCTTTTACTTTCACGATTGGTTGCTGATAAAAAGGAAATGACCATATTTGGATCCGACAGGATTGTACACAAGAGAGAGAGCTTCCTAACGGTGCTTCTGATGACAGGCTGACGGCAGAGATCGCGGAGCAGTGTATTGATTAAGAACGCGAACTTTTGTTGAATTTATGAGAAATCTACAGACGCAAACAGACAAAGTGTAATAAAATAAAGACCTAAATGTGTATTTCGGACTTTTTTTCAACACAAGTCTGAAAGAACACATGTTATTGAAGACAAATATCCCCAAATCTCAAAATTGACCAGTAAAAAAAACACGATGTTTTTGCCTGCCGTGTCTCGCCTTAAAGGGTAACTAAACCCTAAACCAACTTTTTTTAGTTAATGATCTGTAAGAATGGAGCTTTATTAATGCTGTTCATTGATTCGAGTAACTTTTTTGACATTTGGGTATAAAGTGTTTTAATTCTACAATATATGGTGTAAAAACATCTGAGTGCTGCCCTCTTCAGGTTGAACGGTGGCTACTGCAGTTGAATTTTCCTATTGGATGTTTGCGGTGGTACGCAAATGACATGGTAATGTAATTAAATGGTACATTTACATGGTTTAATTAACCAAATTAAAATGGTACACTTATTATGTAAGTGGTGGCACGTGACGTAAGCAGGTTCCAGCTCACGACACCCTTGGCACGAGCTCACCACGCCCTTGGCAGTATAAAAACCATCTTGTTTCGTCAAAACCACTGTAGCGAGACAAGAGTTGGAATTGCGAGTATTGAAAACGATCAGGATAGAGTATTTTAGCATCTATTTAGCATAGCATTTATATAATTATTTAAATTATTTTGTGTAGCCTAGGTAGTTAATTAGCATAGTTGTTAGTGTAGTATTGTTAGAAGCATAGTTAGTTAGCATAGTATTGCATCAGTTTGGATAGCTTCAAGTTAGTGTAGATTTATCTGTATTTAGTACAGTGGTCAGGATGGTAACACAATAGAGGTGGAAATGGGCTTCTCCACACAGCTCGCGCTGAAAAGCGACGCAGTGCCAAACGCTGCTCCTCCTGCATGGACTCCACCACCGCAGCGGACAATCCAGACAAGTCCTTGATGTGAGTGATCATATATTTTTTAATCCCAATTTATGGTTAGGCTAAAGTTAATCCTCTGGGGTGTGGGGTCGACAAACGCACCGGCGCATTTTGCTGGATTTTTTCACATAAAAATATGCAAAATATGCAAAATATGAATATGCCTACAGAGCATAAGGGCTATTGACACCAACTCGATAAAACTCATCAGATTCATGTGCTTTACGTCGTCTTGCGACCCTTTGAGGAATAATAAGAAAAATAAGAAAAGTCCTCGACTTCAAATGACAGCTCTGTTGCAAAGCTATTTGCGTCAATCTAGATCACAATTTTAGAGTCTGACAGCAGCTGTCAATTAATCCGTCACTGCGGGTCTCAGGTGCACGCCCCCCCCCCGCTCAGCCCCGCCCTCGGTTCATCTCCTCTATCTCCGCTGGGGTCTGCCCACTTTTCCAGCATTTTTCAAATATTGCCAGTGGGTGGAGTCAGGCTCTGACCAGGGGTTTAGTTACCCTTAAAAATGACTTGCCAGCAGGCTTGTGCACAATTCAGAATTGAATTGAGAATGACTCATTAATTCCAATTCAATTCTTGAATTTGAATTGAATTTGAATTGATGTCAAAAACAGGATCTAGAATTACAATTCGAATTTGAATTAAAGGAAGCAGAATTGCAATTCAATAAAAATTCAAAGAAATTCATATACATATTTTAAGTGAATTGTTTAACAATGAAGCTTTACAGTATATATCAGATATGATTGCATTATAAATGATATTAGTTTGAACTACTTGTACAGATTACATTAAAAGGATATGTTTTCCCCCAGCGATGAATGTTAAAAGCAATGTAAAAAAAAAAAAAACGAATTAAACAACATTGAGGGGGTAATTTATTTCAAGAATTTGATCAATATCTATTTTAGAACAAAATGTATTTTTGAGGAAATTTTTTTTGAGGAGTAAATAGTTACGTGAAATGAAATTTCTGTTAATAAATTACAAAATTAATGTAATTGTATTTAGTTGTATTACTGAGGTAAAATGTTTAATTCAATTAGTTACACTCTAAAAAGAGATGTGTTAAAAAACAACACACAGCATGTGTTGATGGTATTTTGACACATGTTGTGTATATTTTTAACACACAATGTGTGTTCAAGTGTAACTCTGGATAGAATAGCACTGGATGGAGGAGAGTTTGTGTTTATGAAAAAAAATTATAGGTATATTTTATATGGTATCCCATAAAATGCTCTAAAATAAATAAAGCAATACATTCAAATAAATAAATTAAATCTTAATTCATGAAAACTTAAAGATTAACGGGTGTTTTTTGGCAGCCAATCACATCATGCCTCTTTTTCAATGTCTTTTTCAAATGCTGCTTTCACGTGTTATTAATAACCAGATTAACTTTATTTCTGTCAGACTCTACAGAAGCTCTTATTGAGAATTAACAGGTTTTGGTGTTGACGATTCATTGAATGTTTCATTTAAAGTCACCAGAATCGTGATTAGTGACAGCTTTATTTGGGCTCTTGACCTTTAACTCTTTAACATTCGTTTTCTGTGATTGCTGTAAATGCGTATTTATTTTAACACATTTGAAACAGCAGAAATAATCATGAGAAAAATATGTTTAGATGATAATATTATCACCATGGATATGTAGTGTTGTTAAGCTCAGCAAGAGTTCAATATTTATAAGATTAATGTAATATTTAAAAGATGACTTTTAAAAGGATTAGCATATTACAATTAGCTTAAAATTAGTTTTTAAATGTACAGTGCATAATGGACTTTACAGTCTATGGTATCAAGCAGACATCAAGAATCAGCACATGAATCTCAACAATGGTGACAAACATAAAGCTTCATGCCGCAATGCATGCTGGGTGCCACCATAGTACAAATCTCATCCATGACTCCCAGCATGCATTGCGGCATGGAGCTTTTTGTTTATCACCATTGTTGAGATTCATAGGCTGATTCTTGATGTCTGTATTTGTCTAGTTTCTGCTGCAGATTAAATTTTTTAGAAAACATTTTTTATTATGATGGATAGCATGATGTAGTGTCACAAGATTGTTATAACTAGCAAAAAAATAAATTAAATGCACACCATCCATATACTCAAAGACTTGATCAGATCAGCACTTGTTGATTATGACATCATCAAGAAACATCTGATCATATTTTCTCTCACCATAACAAATGTATTTTATTATAATACAGTTAAAGCAGCCAGAGAAAAACTAAAAGAAGAGTAAAGGGTCAAGAGCTCAAATAAAGGAGCCATTAATCACGATTCTGGTGACTTCAAATAAAACATTCAATGAAACCTCAACATCTAAACCTCAGTTAATTCTCAATAAGAGCTTGTCTATGTAGATTCATGATGTCTAAACCATCCAAATGTTCAAACAAACTCTTTATTAAACGTCACTGGACTCCATAAACACAAGTTAACAATACGTTTCAGTGTTCATCCAGACACTCAGTTGTAAAAACACAGGCACTCTGGCAAATACACACCGACTACAGTCACATGCAGAGTTGTATAGTCCAGGGGTCAGAAAGTAAAAGTCCTGCCATGTGTTTATTCCACCCATGAACTCAGTCAGCTGATTTCACTAATTAGTTCTCTCCTGCTGAATTAGCAAATCCAGGTAATTGGAACAAAATACTGAGGAGGACTTTTACTTTCTGAACCTGGACTTTACACATCTGCATAGCAATGCCACATGTCAGCCAAGAGCAAAGAAATAAACCAGAACTGGACCTTATCGTAGCCAAAAAAATCTGTGTATATTAAATATGGAGTCATTTCAGCCACAGCCTCAGATGAAATCAAATGAAGACAAGAGACATTAAATCTGTGAAGATCTCAGCAGAGGAGGATTAAACAACTCCACAAACAGCATTACCAGCTTCACTTATTACTAACCAGACTGACTTTATTTCTGTCAGACGTCTACAAAAGTATTTATTGAGAATTAACAGGTGTTTAACTCTAATGTGTTTCATTTGAAGTCACCATAACAGTGATTAGTGTTTCCATTAGTTGGGCTCTTAACTCTTACTATATCTTTTGTCTTTTTTGGCCGCTGTGACAGTGTGTTTGTCAAACACATTTACAGCAGCAAAGAAAGCTAAAGTGAAATGAGATCAGGTGATGATGGTTACCTGGTGATGGTTTTATAACCATCATGAAATAGACTGATTAAGTGATATGTTTGCATTAAGTTTTATGTACAGCATGAGATCCAGCAATATTACAACAATAAGTTAGAAGACTTCAACAACCATGAGCATGCAAAAGTTTGTTTAATATGACACACACAGACATCAACAATCAGCGTATGAATCCCAACAATGGTGACAATCAAAAGTACCTTGCTGCAATGTATGCTGGGTACCAGAGTAGTACAAAACTCCCAGCATGCACTGCAGCATGAATAAATTATGCAGCTGAATTGTCCTATTATTTTGTAATTTATAATTCTAAATATGTACATTTATTTTTTGCTGTTGGTTTTGTTGTGAATTGATCTGTTTATCTAAATATTATTTGTGATTGTCACCATTGTTGAGATTCATACGCTGATTGTTGATATCTGTGTGTGTCAGCGTAGGTAAGATTCTTTTGTTTCATCCTTGTTAAAAGATTTAAACCGATTGATATATTGCTGGAGCTCATGCTAATAACACAAGGTTTGTGACGTGAATATATTAGTGGAACAACATAATTGTTATATTGCATTATAAAAATCTCAGTAAATCAGTCTATTTCATGATGATTATATAACCATCACCAGGTAACCATCATCACCTGATCTCATTTCACTTTAGCTTTCTTTGCTGCTGCAAATGTGTTTGACAAACACACTGTCATAGCAGCCAAAAAAAACCAAAAGATTTAATAAGAGTTAAGAGCCCAACTAATGGAAACACTAATCACTGTTATGGTGACTTCAAATGAAACACATTAGCGTTAAACCTCTGTTAATTCTCAATAAGAACTTCTGTAGACGTGACAGAAATAAAGTCAGTCTGGTTAGTAATAAGTGAAGCTGGTAATGCTGTTTGTGGAGTTGTTAAATCCTCCTCTGCTGAGATCTTCACAGATTTAATGTCTCTTGTCTTGATTTGATTTCATCTAAGATTGTGGCTGAAATGACTCCATATTTAATATACACAGATTTTTTTGGCTACGATAAGGTCCAGTTCTGGTTTATTTCTTTGCTCTTGGCTGACATGTGGCATTGCTATGCAGAGGTGTAAAGTCCAGGTTCAGAAAGTAAAAGTCCTCCTCAGTATTTTGTTCCAATCACCTGGATTTGCTAATTCAGCAGGAGAGAGAACTAATTAGTGAAATCAGCTGACTGAGTTCATGGGTGGAATAAACACATGGCAGGACTTTTACTTTCTGACCCCTGGACTATACAACTCTGGTCACATGTGACACATATCTGACACAAGTTGTGTAACTATAACACATTAGTGTGTAAAAGGTTTCAACACACTCCCTGTGTTAAGAACAATAACAAACTGGTTGAGTTAAAAGTAACACAAAATGTGTTGTCCTTAACTAGACACACAGGTGTGTTAAGATATAACACAGGTTGTGTTGTTTTTAACACATCCGTTTTAAGAGTGTACTAATCAACTTAAAACGAAATTGCTTTGCATTGATGAAGTTATCCAAATAAAGTAATCCAAACCACATTTATAATGGGTAACTAATAACAGTAATAAGCAAAAACATTTCCAAAATAACCTTCCTAACACTGAATGCATGTGAGACTCAACACATTCTTTCTGTTGTGTGACTGAGTGGAATTTCTTTGAATTGCCATGAATTTAATTCCACTTCCTGTCATTCCAATTCAAATTCAATTCAACGTCCTGTGGGGCAGAGTAAATTCAATTCAAATTCAAATTCATGAATTGAATGGAGGCCAATTCTCAAATTCTGAATTTTGCACAAGCCTGCTTGCCAGGGCACCTTTGTAAGGGCATTTTTCTAACCTTATAAAATGTAAAATCTTTTATGTCAAATTCATAAATGTATATTTATAAATTGAGTTAAAATAATAATACACAATCAGGAAGAAGTTACCAATAATGAAATTTGAAAAATTCATCTTTCCACTGAAGAGGTGGCATAGAAGAGTAAAAAGGTGGCATTTAGGTAGGCTATATTTACAGACTGTTTAATGTGGCATTTACATTCATGATAACAATGTTATGAGATTAATGTTTTAAATAGAAGGTTTTGAATATAGAGATATTAAATTATTTAAAGGGCACCTATTATGCGAAATTCACTTTTACATGACGTTTGAACATAAATGTGTGTTTGCAGTGTATGAACACAACCACCCTACTTTATAAAAATCCACAAAGTACACAGCAAAATCCCCAGTGTTAAATTAACACTCCTCGGTGTATGTGTCCAACTACAAACTGTTAAAATGAACACTGAAGCAGTGTTGAAGTTAATGAGATAATTAAGTTTTTAATTAAGTGATGATTGGCCATTAGTGGTGACACCTAATGTTAATACTCAGAATCACTGAAGGAAAGAGAAACAACAGAAAAAAGAGAAACACAAGAACTACTGACTGCGAGCCATTACACATTATTGCACATATTATTTTACCAATTTTACTTTATTTCTGTCATATGTATACTAAAGTTTTATTGAGATTGAACAGAGGTTTAGATAATGATGTTTTATGGAATGGTTTCATTTCTGAAGTATATGCCTGTTTAGACCAGTGGTTTTCAACCTCTCCTGCAGGGACCCCCTGACAGGCCATGTTTCTGTTTTAACCCTGAAATGGCACACCTGATTCAATTAATGAGTAGTTTTTAGAGTAGGAAGAGTAGGAATTAGTCAATTAATCAATTAGTCCACTACTCATTAAGCCTTTAATTAACTGAATCAGGTGTGCCATTTCAGGGTTAAAACAGAAACATGGCCTGTCAGGGGGTCCCTGCAGGAGAGGTTGAAAACCACTGGTTTAGACCATGACTAATTACATGCTTGATTAGTTGATTAAAGTGTACTATATTTGTGTTAAGTACATTACAAAGTGTCTTCAAAACATACAAGCAAAATACCTTCTTATATTTGAGTAAATACAGTGGGGAGAACAAGCATTTGATTCACTGCCGATTTTGCCGATTTTCCCCACTTACAAAGCATTCAGAAGTCTGTAATTTTTATCATAGGTACACTTCAAGTGTGAGTGACGGAATCTAAAACAAAAATCCAGAAAATCACATTGTATGATTTCTAAGTAATTAATTTGCATTTTATTGCATGACATAAGTATTTGATACATCAGAAAAGCAGAACTTAATATTTGGTATAGAAACCTTTGTTTGCAATTACAGAGATCACACGTTTCCTGTAGTTCTTGACGAGGTTTGCACACACTGCAGCAGGGATTTTGGCCCACTCCTCCATACAGACCTTCTCCAGATCCTTCAGGTTTCGGGGCTGTCGCTGGGCAATACGGACTTTCAGCTCCCTCCAAAGATTTTCTATTGGGTTCAGGTCTGGAGACTGGCTAGGCCACTCCAGGACCTTGAGATGCTTCTTACGGAGCCACTCCTTAATTGCCCTGGCTTTGTGTTTCGGGTTGTTGTCATGCTGGAAGACCCAGTCACCACCCTTCAATGCTCTTACTGAGGGAAGGAGGTTGTTGGCCAAGATCTTGCGATACATGGCCCCATCCATTCTCCACAGCAAAAACTACAGTGTTAAATGAACTCTCCCAGGAGTTTATATGGCTCCAGACTCAAGAGTGTTAAAGTGTTAAAATATGAGTGTTAAATTAACACTCAAGAGTGTTAAAGTTAATGAGCTCATTAAGTGATTCATTGAGTGATGATTGACCATTATTGAAGACACCTGATGTTAACAAGCAGAATCACTGAAGAAGAAAATCTCATGTTTTAAAGGGGTGATGAACTGAGAAATCAAAATTTACTTGAGCTTTTGACATATAAGAGATCATCATACTATAATAATATCCTGTAAGTTTCAGAACTGAAAACTACCTTGTTAGTCCAATAAAAGCTTTTATAGACATCAGGCTCAGCAAACGACTCGTTTTTCAAAGTGGGGAACTATGACGTCAAAGAGGATAAAACACCGCCTCCACCAAAGAAGATCAACGCCTACTTCAACACGGCCTGTTTAGCCCCGCCCACTGATTCGCCCAAACATGCTAAATAACATAGGACGACATGATGATTGCTTACCGGATCGAGCTACTTCCAAGCAATAAACCAATAAACATGCTGTTTACTAAATATTGTGCAGTGCCTGGTTGTGGAAGAAGACAGTCTGCATAAGCTTCCTTCGGATTCCAGCATGGTTAAACTTTATTAAATCAGTCAATCACAATTTCCCGACACGGATCTGCCAGCAACATGTAAGTAACCATGTGTACTCTAATGCCTGATCTGCGATCAGTGGTTTCTGTGTAATTATTCAAGTTCAGATTCTCTTAAAATCGTTCAATACTGTTTATGCATCAGTGACTAAATGATCAACTTCACATAATTTCTCGTAGTATTATGAAAATAATCCTTTTTAAACTGTTATTAAATTAGATTAAATCAGAAAGCGATCAAAGAACGATCCCTTTCCATTCGCCCAAGCTGTCAATCAAACAGCACAGCGCGAGCCGCGAGAGCTTATCTGGACACTTACCAAACGAAATAATGACACTGTTACACTACACAACGAAGCTCTTACTGTGTATTCACATCGTGTTTGCATTGTGATTTGGTGTAAGCATTTGTGAGAGTGCAAAAATTGCGTTGCAATGATAAGATCTTTATTCACGCGATCAACAGACTGTCTGTCATCTGCTCAGTGCTCATCATGCTGCAACCTTTCATGTGATGGAATAGATTTAAATATAATGCTTTAAAATATACTTTTCACGATTTGTTAATCTCGATAGCTGTAATAGTAAAAACGTAGTAACAGTTTTCGAGAGAGTTCATGTAATACTAGCTATTTCATATGCAAGCATGTCAGCCAATCACAGCAGTGGGCGATTGCACTGCAGTCTCACAGCAGACACGCCCCTTAAAACGGAGCGTTCAAATCTGAGCCTGAAATCAGGCTTGGAAAAATGGCTTTTATTTATAAATTATGACAATTTTTGATGTAAAAATCATACTAACATTATAAGGGCACCCCAGGCAACATTATAAAATAATAAAACAATCCAGTTCATGACCCCTTTAAGACACCGTTATGGTGATCAGTGTTTGCTTTAGTTGGGCTCTTGACCCTTAAACTGTTAACCGTTGCCAGTGCGCCCGCGCACTGCAGCGTTATTTATTTATTTAATTCAAAGTTACTATCAGATTTAATGTTATACCTTGACAAACTATACATAATTAAAAAGATATAATACTCAAGTTTCAGTATTTGACCACTATTGTATTCTGAGAAACTCATAGTGACAGTTATGTCTTAATTTGTGTCAGGAGTTATGAAATGAAAAAATGAATCGATACTTTTAATATGAATTATGCGCGTCAGCCGCTTTCATTCATAAAAAAACTCTGTGCTGTCGTCATGACAGCGATACACAAAACAACGTCCCTCAGGGCTTTAGCTCAAAACTGTGCAGATTTGGAGAAATATTGATAGATTCTCATAGATTTACATCATATTTCTATAGACAGGAATAATATTTATTGAATTTATACCCAAATGCGTCGATGTAATCTTTATGAGCGTTTGGTACTCTGATACTGTGTTTTTTAATTCATACCAGCAGCCTGAGGGCGCTATATGCACAATAATAGTCCATATATGGAACATGAAGAAGAGCCATGATCATGTGACATTCCAGGACGTCACTGATACACACAAAGCTAACAAGAGATCGCGCTGTAACATGCAGATACAGACGTTTTGAAGACAATAAACATGTTTGCAATGATATTTGAGTTACCTGTGTTTTTCAAGCCATGCCAGGTATTTCCATAATAATAGATTATATTTATAATGTGATGCTAATCTATATAGACTATCATTGTGCAGAACACTATCCAATAGTATATTTTCTGTCTGATTTTTTTATCTGAAGCCAAATTAGATCACAGAAGATTATTTAAAACACTCGTCTTGCATTATAAAGTTAGTTTGGAACACAAACATGGTTTTAATCTCATAAATTGTCGTGTATTGATGGTGTGCTAGGCTAACATGCTAGCTAGCCCTAGGTGCACCTGCCACGTCTAGCAGTTATACTTTTATGATTTTTTGAATGCTTACTGAATTGTTTCTTTATTCAAGAAATGCATTTGATACAGTTTAAAATGTGAGGTGAACTTTGAGAAAAGAAATTAGGGACTGAAACCCTATGAATAGCCTGTGAATAGCCAGTCGTTAGTAGCTATAATGCAGACAAAAGAAATGCATATTTCGAGCCATAACCATGCTGGAGAGGTGTGAATGTGTGCAGGAGAGACTGAGACTGAATGGGGATCGTTTGCACCACAAAACAATAGAGACAATATACTGGATAGATGGTTAGAAAATGACAATAAACATCAGTAGCATTTTAGCGTCAAATCAAAATAAAGTCACATGACATGGTCTTGAAAAACATTTAACTAAATACAGAGTTTTGGACTTATTATCTTCAGATTTTAAACATAAAATGTTTAGACATATGGCTTTAGCTGTAGTGCATTTCTAGATTGCTCCAGTGCCAACTTCAATTTTATTTTCATGAGGATGTTTCATAAAAAATAATTTCTAATAACTTTACAAAACTTTGAAGCTATTTATAACAATTTTTGTCATTACGACAATAATTAATTCTACATTTACAATAAACTGCCAGGTGTCAGCTTTCAAACGAGATCATACTTGTGCTTTTAGTACCAAGGGTTCATGAACTGTGCACAGCAAAATCCCCAGTGTTAAATTAACACTCCTCAGTGTTTATATGTGTCCACACTACAGGGTGTTAAAAATTAACACTGAAGCAGTGTTGAAGTTAATGAGATAATTAAGTAAACACTGAAGCAGTGTTGAAGTTAATGCAATAATTAAGTGATTAATTAAGTGATGATTGGCTATTAGTGGTGACACCTGATGATAACAAGCAGACTCACTGAAGGAAAGAGAAAAAAATAATAACAGAAAAAAGAGAAACACAAGAACTACTGACTTCGAGTCATTACACATTGTTGCACTTATTATTACCAGTTTGACTTTATTTCTGTCATACATCGACAAAAGTTCTTGAGAGTCAACAGAAGTTTAGACGGTAATATTTTATGGAATTTTTCTTTTCAAGTTACCATTATGGTGATCAGTGTTTGCTTTAGTTGGGCTCTTGACACTTTTCATTTTTTTATATTAGTTTTTCTTTGGTTGCTACAACTCTGTGTTTATAAAGCACATTTGTTACTGCAAGAGAAAACATGACCTGCTCACAATATGTTTTGATGATAAAAACATCATCATGTAGTGTCCTGATTCACTGATGTCATTCAGACTCTAAATTTTTGACTATATGCTTGATGTCTCGTTTTAGTATTGGTGATTGTAGCTCTGAGATTCTACAGTTTGAGATCCAACAGCAATATCAAAAATTTTGAAAATACTTTGAGCAAAGAAGTTGTTGTGTTTAAACGCACAGACATCAAGAATCAGCATATGAATCTCAACAATGGTGACAATAAACAAACTAGTGACAAACAGATCAACTCTGAACATCACAAAACAAGATACTAAAGTCAGAACAAAACAATAGCAAAATAAAAGCCAACAGAAAAAAAACAATGAAAATTTGTTTCTCTTGCCACAACACATATGCTCTATAAACACAGAGTTGGAGCAACCAGAGAAATACTAACGTTACAAAGTAAAGGGTCAAGAGCCCAACTAAAGCAACTGGTCACCATAATGGTGACATGAAACGAAACTTTCCATAAAACATTACCATCTAAACTTCTGTTAAATCTGAATAAGACTGTGTGTAGATGTATGACAGAAATAAAGTCAAACTGGTAAAATAATAAGTGCAATAATGGCTCAAAGTCAGTAGTTCTTGTGTTTCTCTTTTTTCTGTTCTTGTTTCTCTTTCCTTCAGTGAGTCTGCTTGTTATCATCAGGTGTCACCACTAATGGCCAATCATCACTTAATTAATCACTTAATTATCTCATTAACTTCACCACTGCTTCAGTGTTAACTTAATTAACTCATTAACTTCAACACTGCTTCAGTGTTAATATTTAACACCCTGTAGTGTGGACACATATAAACACTGAGGAGTGTTAATTTAACACTGGGGATTTTGCTGTGTATCTGTTTCAGTTTGGGTATGTCATTTCTGGGGATTTTTCAAAAGTGGGGTTGCAGCTTAACAGGTTAACATTAGATTTTGTTTGGCTGTTTAATCTGAGTTATAACTCTCAAATGAACAAAGAAAAAAGTTGATCAGGTGGTGTTGGTTATGTTTTGACATGATCATCATTTGACCTGAATCACTGATCTTTAGAGTCTAATCTCTGACTTAAATGTATATTGTTGATTACAGCATCACTGTGATTCTACAGCATGAACGAAAATAACCAGTTGTTTGAACGATAATGATATGGCGAACCGATAGAGCTAGGTTTGTGTAGTTAGCATGTTTGCATCAAAGAAACAAATTTACACTTTACCATTGTAATGAAAACAGGTTAATAACGCAAGCTAATGGTTAAATATAACAAAGACAAATTAACATCGTCATTTTTTACTTGGTTTGAGCTAAGGGGGGTGCACTTGACTGTTTACTTGATTTAAATTTACACTTCTCGTTACCTGCTTTTCTTATATTTTGTTTGTGTGTTTTAGTCTTAGTTTTGTGGTATTTTGCACTTTGAACAATTTACTTGACTACTTGTGTTCATTTTGTATGATCAAAAATGAATTAATTACGTTTTATTCATGTCATATGCACTTCTCTAAAAACTAAAACAAACCAAAAAAATATGACAGTATTAGTTAGGTCTCATTTGCGTAACGTCAGCAAATAGCATTTCAGTTCGGGCTGTGAAGGGGCATGTATTTGGTTGGATCTACTGAACGAATATGCCTATCACTGACTGAGATCGCTCTGTTTTGAGTCTGAACGAGAGAGAGAGATCTCGTTCGTGAACGAATTGAACTATACTGGTACTTTCGTTCGTGAATGAGAGTACTGGGTAGATCGGTCATTTAGCATGTGATTCAATCTCATTCAAAGCGCAGTTATGTGTGCACATATAATTGTTTATATTCATATTCAACATACAGAACATCAACGTTTAATATAATCCCAGATTTATGGATGTGTATGTCTGACTAAACAATTAAAATGTTAATTATGCAAGAAAACCTTGGTTTGGTCATCTGAACCACTTATTTAGACTTATGTTATTAATTTAGTAAATAAGGCACACATTTTAACAAAGCCAAATCACTTTTTTTTTTGTAACAAGTAAATATGTTTGTTAAAACATAGCATAAAATACACTCTTTTTCGCCACCTGCTGCAGTATATATGTAATATGAAGAAATTATCACTGAACGAATCAGTGAACAAATCTGAACGAATCATTTTGGTGAACGAACTGAAAATGAACGAGTCTCTGGAAAGAATCAAAATTTCCACCACTAACGTGCAGTGTTGGTGGTCCTTCAGGAGTAGGGTTAAAGAACACTGGTCTAAAGGTTTTCTTAAAAGTTGTTCTGATAAAACAAAGTCTTTCTTTGAGGCACACACAGACATCAAGAATCAGTGTATGCATCTCAACAATGGTGAGAAACAGAATATTCAATTAGGGAAACGAAATTACAAAAACAATTCAGATCATAATTTATTCATACCACAATGCATGATGGGAGCCATGAATGAGTTTTGATTGGTGGCACCCAGAATGCACTGCAAAATGCTTTATTATTGTCACCATTGTTGAGATTCACAGGCTAATTATTGATGTCAGTGTGTCTAAATAAAGTAATTTTCAATGTCTGTTGATCAGAACAACTTTTAAGAAATCTTTTGGATTATATTGAAAATGATGAAAATCATTTGCTGTAGATTCACAGGCTGCTCTTATCAACAAGGTAGACATAACTCTCTAAATGAGATTTGTGATTCAGGTCAAATTATGATTATTGCAAAACATAACCAACACCACCTGATCAACTTTTCTCTTTGTTCATCTGAGAGTTATAACACAGATACAACAGCCAAACAAAATCTAAAGTTAATGATGTAAGGATCAAAAGATTTTTTGATTTTCTCCTTCAGTGATTCTGCTTGTTAACATCAGGTGTCTTCAATACTGGTCAATCATCACTCAAGTAATTACTTAATTAGCTCATTAACTTTAACACTCTTGAGTGTTAATTTAACACTCATATTTTAACACTTTAACACTCTTGAGTCTGGAGCCATATAAACTCCCAGGAGAGTTCATTTAACGCTGGAGTTTTTGCTGTGTCCCCTCAATACGGTGCAGTCGTCCTGTACCGTTTGCAGAAAAGGATCCCCAAAGAATGATGTTTCCACCTCCATGCTTCAACGGTTGGGATGGTGTTCTTGGGGTTGTACTCATCCTTCTTCTTCCTCCAAACACGGCGAGTGGAGTTTAGACCAAAAAGCTCTATTTTTGTCTCATCAGACCACATGACCTTCTCCCATATCTCCTCTGGATCATCCAGATGGTCATTGGCAAACTTCAGACGGGCCTGGACATGCGCTGACTTGAGCAGGGGGACCTTGCGTGCACTGTAGGATTTTAATCCATGACGGCGTAGTGTGTTACTAATGGTTTTCTTTGAGACTGTGGTCCCAGCTCTCTTCAGTTCATTGACCAGGTCCTGCCGTGTAGTTCTGGGCTGATCCCTCACCTTCCTCATGATCATTGATGCCCCACGAGGTGAGATCTTGCATGGTGCCCCAGACCGAGGGAGATTGACCTTCATCTTGAACTTCTTCCATTTTCTAATAATTGTGCCAACGGTTGTTGCCTTCTCACCAAGCTGCTTGCCTATTGTCTTGTAGCCAATCCCAGCCTTGTGCAGGTCTACAATTTTATTCCTGATGTCCTTACACAGCTCTCTGGTCTTGGCCATTGTGGAGAGGTTGGAGTCTGTTTGATTGAGTGTGTGGACAGTTGTCTTTTATACAGGTGATCAAATACTTATGTCATGCAATAAAATGCAAATTAATTATTTAAAAATCATACAATGTGATTTTCTGGATTTTTGTTTTAGATTCCGTCTCTCACAGTTGAAGTGTTCCTATGATAAAAATCACAGACCTCTACATGCTTTGTAAGTGGGAAAACCGGCAGTGCAAAATCGCAAAACCAGCAGTGTATCAAACACTTGTTCTCCCCACTGTGTATATATATGCTCAGTAATACCTTTGGCTTATTCCCAAATACAACAAATTGCACACTTTGTATTCAATACCAAATGCACATTAATAAACAAATATTACTTAGCTATACTTTGTACAATATACTATTGTATACTAATGTATTTTGAAAGTATACTTGCAAGTATACAATGCATTACAATGATCATTTTCAGCACACAGTTAAAATATACCTAAAATATGTTTCTAAGTGCAAACAAACAGAATTTTCACTTCAAATATATTTTTAGAAAATATACTAAAGTACAATTATTTTAAAGTGTGTTAAAAGTTTTATTGTGAAAATAGGTAAAAGTATGATGCTAATATACTTATAATATATCTTAAGATGTTAATTTTTTGCAATACTATATTTGCAATGTACCATTGAAAAAGGGAATATATTTCTAATACAATAAAGTATACTTTTTTTTTTTCTTTAGTCATTGTTTATTCTTAGCACACCCTTTGAACTGTAAAGCCCCCCTTAGCACCCCCAAGAAAAAGTCCTGGAGCCGCCACTGTGAAAGTCAGTGAAGGACAGTGATTGTCAGAACTCATGTGACAGTGGCAACTCTATAGACAAGCAAAACACGAGGGCTCGTATGTATCATATGTTTAAAAACTTCACTGGTTTCTCATTATAATACAAGCGTAATCAATTAATTTAATGTTCTCTGTGTTTTCTTCTGTATGCCATCTTTTTATCATTCTTTTGCGCATGCAGTTCAGGTAAGGATCATATTGGCCACATTTAAAGGTCCTGTTCTTCGTGATCCCATTTTTCAAACTTTAGTTAGTGTGTAATGTTGCTGTTAGAGCATAAATAATACCTGTAAAATTATAAAGCTCAAAGTTCAATGCCAAGCGAGATATTTTATTTAACAGAAGTTCCCTTTCAAAGCCTACAGCGAATGGCCGGTTTGGACTACATCCCTTTACTTCCTGCTTTAATGACGTCACTAGAACAGTTTTTTGACTAACCTCCGCCCACAGGAATACACAAAAAAGGGGGCGTGGTCTTGTTGCGCTCCCACGGAGAAGAGGAAGAGTTGCGTTTGTAGAGTGTGTTTGTCGCCATGTCGTCGAGACCCTGTTATTTTCATCCCGGAGCCAAATCACCTTTGTAACAATAACACTGAGTGCATGCATCTCCACGTTATGGTAAGAGGCGTGACCTTTCCGGGCAACGTGCGCTAAGCTGCTGTCGAATCACAACACAGGAACCGCTGGCACAATCAGAACTCATTACGTATTTCTGAAGGAGGGACTTCATAGAACGTATCGGTTACCTAACGTAACCTCTGTTCTCTCTAGATGAGGGAACGAGTATTGCGTACTAATGTTGCGCATGTACATAAGCACACAGTAGGGAGTGCAGAGCAGCGCAGCCGGTCTGAACTAAACTGACACAACCCCTTTATTAGTGCAGCTCAACCAGGAGAGCTAAATCGCACAGCAGTATCCTGCGCACGAGCGACTTAGACTGATAAAAGTTTAGCCTGCAGGGCGGGAACTTCCAGGTTGTAAAACCTAACAAATGTGGAGGGGGAGGCCCAGTCCGCCGCCGTACAAATGTCATGAATGGAAATCCCGCTGGACCGAGCCCACGACGAGGCCATGCCTCTAGTGGAGTGAGCTCTGATGCCTAATGGGCACTGCAGGTCTTTAGATGCGTAAGCAGCCGCAATAGCGTCCACTATCCATCTGGACAGGCTGTGTTTCGAGGCGGCGAGACCCTTGGTGCGCCCACCAAATGAAACGAAAAGCTGCTCCGAGCGCCTGACAGCGGCGGAGCGCGTGATGTAATTTCTCAGTGCTCTGACAGGGCAGAGGAGGTTATTATCGACCTCGCTGCCGGATGCCGGCAAAGCTGAGAGAGAAATGACTTGCGCTCTGAAGGGAGTGCCCATCACTTTGTGGGGACATAACCATGCCTCGGTTTGAGAATGACTTTAGAGTCATTAGGTCCGAACTCAAGGCACGCGGCGTTAACTGATAACGCGTGTAGGTCACCCACACATTTGACTGAAGACAGGGCTATCAGAAAAACGGTCTTGAGCGTGAGATATTTGAAATCCACGGTTTCTATCGGTTCAAAGGGATGCGCTTTCAGGGCCTCTAGGACCAGGGAAAGATCCCAAATAGGAACCGACGGGGGCCGCGGGGGATTCATCCTCCTGGCTCCTCTAAGGAAGCGGATGATGAACTCGTTCCTTCCTAATGCGCGGCTGCGTGCGCCGAGTCGGCGAACGCTGAAATGGCCGCAACATACACTTTGAGCGTGGAGGGGGACCTACCCATGTCCAACAGCTCTTGAAGGAAGCAAAGCACCTGCGAGACCCCACATGTATGTGGATCCAAATCTTTGGCGGAGCACCACTTATCGAACACAGACCCTTTAGAAGCGTAGAGCCGTCTCGTAGAGGGAGCTCTAGACTGTGTGATCGTGTTCACAACCCCTTTTGGCAGGTCAACGGGTATTCGTTGATTATCCATGCATGCAGAGACCAGCGCTCTGGATGAGGATGCCAGATCGAGCCGCGGGCTTGAGAGAGAAGGTCTCTCCTCACCGGGATCGGCCATGGGGCTGTATCTGCCAGCCGCATTAATTCCGGGAACCACGTTTGATTCTCCCAGTGCGGGGCAATGAGGAGCACCGAGTGGCGCGCTTCCCTGATTCTCCCGATGACCTGTGGCAACAGAGAGACCGGGGGGAAAAGCGTACAGCGGGCCGCTGGGCCAGATTTGGGCCAGCGCATCCTCGCTCTTTGAAAAGAACCTTTGGCAGTGAGCGTTGTCCTTTGACGCAAAAAGGTCGACTTTCGCTTTGCCGAAAAGGCGCCACAACAGCTGGACTGTCTGGGGATGCAAAGACCATTCCCCCGGGGGAACATTGTCTCTGGACAGTCTGTCTGGACCATCGTTCAGGTGACCGGGCACATGCGCGGCTCTCAGCGAGCGCAGTGAGTGCTGAGCCCAAACGAGGAGGCGTTCTGCCAGGGTGCAGAGCATTTTGGATCTGACGCCACCCTGACGGTTCACATAGGACACCACTGACGTATTGTCCGTGCGGACTAGTACATGGTCATCCCGCAGGTGTGGGAGGAAGTGCTTCAGCGCATTCTCGACCGCCAGCATCTCTAGACAGTTTATATGAAGGGGAATCTCCTGGTCTGACCATAGGCCATAGACCGGTATGCCCTCGAAAAGCGCCCCCCAACCTAGGTTGGAGGCATCTGTCAAAACAACTTTTCGGTACGAGACAACTCCCATCGCCACCCCCGTGTGGTACCATTCGGCCTCCAGCCAGGGTTTCAGGGCTGAGACACAGCACTGATTCACACTGACTCGCAGGCCGCCGGCAGTCCAGGCTCGGTGAGGCACTCGCGCTTTCAGCCAGCGTTGTAGCGGGCGCATGCGCAGTAGGCCCAGCTGGAGCACAGCTGCAGCTGAGGCCATATGGCCCAACATTTTCTGAAATGTTCTCAGCGGAACCCGGCTGCCTGTGTGGAAAGACGCAGCGAGATGCTGAATGCGGCGCGCGCGCTGCGCTGACAATCTGGATGTCATAGCCACCGAGTCCAGTACTATTCCCAGAAAGGAAATTGACTGACTGGGCAGTAATGAGCTCTTGGTCCAGTTGACCGCGAGACCCAAGCTTTCCAGATGGCTGAGAAGCGCTGTTCTGTGAGACATGAGCTCTGTCTCTGACTGCGCTAGTATCAGCCAATCGTCCAGATAGTTCAATATCCGCATCCCCTGCCTTCTCAGGGGAGTGAGAGCCGCGTCCATGCACTTCATGAATGTACGAGGTGCCAAAGACAGGCCGAACGGCAGGACGGTGTATTGATATACCTGACCGTCGAAGGCGAATCTCAAGAATGGCCTGTGACGGGGTATAATCTGGATCTGAAAATACGCGTCTTTCAGATCGAGAGAGATAAACCAGTCCCTCGGGCGAATTTGCGCGAGGATTTGTCTGGTTGTGATCATTTTGAACGGCCGTCTCATGAGAGCTTTGTTCAAATATCTCAGATCTAAAATAGGTCTTAGAGCTCCGTCCTTCTTGGGTACGAGGAAATAACGGCTGTAAAAGCCCGTCTCGCTCAGAGAAGGATGCACCCTTTCTATAGCCCCTTTGCACAGCAGCTTTGCTATTTCTGCCTGAAGCAGATGCGCTACTTCTGTATTCACCCTCGTCTCGGTCCGTGCTCGAAAGCGCGGGGGGCGGCGAGCGAATTGTAGCGAATAGCCCTGCTTTATAGTATTCAGCACCCATTCTGACATGCCCGGAATCGCTTCCCATGCTTTCGCACGCATAGCTAGGGGTCGAATGGTCTCTGGGTTCAGATTGCCGCACTGCGCGGGATGGGGAACCTGTATCAGAGAAGATGGGGCGGCGCGTGCGCTGCCGGTGCTCGAATACGAAGGCTCGCTGACAGCGGTGGCTGGCTGGACAGCACACAACGGCTCGGTCTCTATGGACGGAGAACATTTTGTGGCTAGAAACCCGTGGTGCGAGAGCGGCGAGGGGGTTAACGTGTTCATTGGTAAGTGCGCGTGCTCGTGAGCGGGCGCAGGGCTTTTCATACGCAACACGGCCAGTGTTTGGGAGCTTTAACAGATCTGAACCCCGGGACAACAGTGTAACAGAGCGGGCAGTGGGTAGGTGTGGGCACGGGATCGTGGGCACATTTCCTACACTTAACACTCGAAAGGCGCGTGCCCGCTTTATGAGAGTGCGCTCTGTGGGAGGTACCGGGGGGATCGTGCTTGTGTGTAGGGGTGAACACAGGGATGTGGGCACATTTTCTACACTCATAACACCGTCGGCGTGAGCCGGATAACCAGATATTACACTCTTTTTGAGATTTCTCTGGGTCGCCGTGAAAACGCCGTTTGTGTGCAGGCGAGCGAGTTGTGTAACTGACTCGTTGGCTGCGGTGTACACTGCTGCAGTAGCCTTTCTTAAGGGGACTGACAGAGGTGGGCGCTTTGATGGCGGTCCGGCCGCAGCGGGACTCAGCCATCTTTTCCTCCCTGCGTTTGCTAGGAGGACTTTGCGGGCTCGGGCTTCAGCGCTATCTTGGGCCGGGGTCCCCGAGGGGGAGGCGGTCTGTGACGGCTGGTCGAGCGTGATCTAGGGCGGCCGCCCTGGCGTCGCTGCGAAGACGGAGGCTGAGCAGAGCGCTGTGACGAGCTGCGTGCAGGAGGCTGATTCTGAGAGCGGCCTGCAGCTGAGCTCGAGCGGCGGGGCAGGAAGAGATTCATAGCCTGCGACGCCTTCTGTACCTCCGAAAAGCGATCCACAATCCCGCTTACCGCTGGGCCGAAGAGACCGGAGGGGGAGAGCGGGGCGTTGAGGAACACGGAGCTCTCAGATTCGCTCATATCCGCGAGCGTCAGCCAAAGATTCTTTCTCATCCAACTCGCGGAGGAGATCGGCTTGAAGGATCTGGAGCACAGCCATGGAATGCAGGGCAGAAGCAGCCTGGCCGGCGGCGGCGAAAGCGCGGCCGACGAGAGCAGATGTGGTCCTGCAGGCTTTGGACGGCAGGGCAGACTTTGAGCGCCATCTCGAGACCCAGTTGGTCGACCGCTTTAGTGAGGAGGCGGAGAAGCTCCGCGTCGACATTAGCGCGGGACCTGCTAGACTCCTGAGTCGAAGAGGGGGCGGAGCGGTGAGACCCAGACCACTCTTCGCTATCCGAAGCGAGGAGAGAGCAGCTATCGCCGATAGCAGCGTCGTCCGCTTCATCCCCTGAGGCGACGGCAGCGCGGGCGAGAGCCGGCGGCTGCGCGTCCGAAAAGGGGGGCGGAGAAGGAGAGAGCGAGGCTCGCGGGAAGGGATCCGGCGAGCACTCAGCTGCTGCATCGGGCTCCAGTGGCCTCTGAGAGCGGCGCTTCTTCTTGCGCGGCCCGGTGGAGGCAGGCGGAGAGACAGCGGGAGCGTCGAACGAGGCGAGTCGAGCTCGCAGGGTCGACATCGACAGTTCTTCGCAGAATTCGCAGCCCCCGGAAGAGAGCGTGAGGGCTGCGTGGTCTCGGCCCAGGCAGAGAGCGCAAATCACATGGCGGTCCCTGTCGCTGAGCGGGGCTCTGCACGAGCCGCAGGAAATGCGAGGCATTTTGCAACAAACGCCTCGCGCTCTTTTAGAGAAGTGTTTCGCGGCGGCGAGCACACAGTTAAAGCAAGTAGCAAAAGGATACTATCGCCGGATAGCGGAGCAGGCACGGAAGGCTGAAGGCGGCGAAGGCGGCCGGCTTCCTCAGACTCTATCCTAGGCTTGCTGGTAGCTTGATTCGACAGCGGCTTCTCTCAGAGTCCAGCGATGCGGAGAGCTTCGCTGAAGAGACGAAAATCAGTGAACCAGCCTCCGAGCCTTCCTTTTATGCGCTTAACCACGCCCCTTCTGACGGGCCGTGACGCGGGAGGGCGCGACGTCACGCCAGGCTCAGTGGTAGGCTGCTGCAGTTGCCGCAGGGCAGCCAATGAGCACGCTAGGTAGCCTGCTCTAGGTCTGACTGCTGCTGCACTGCGTTGACAAGATTATAAAAATTAAGGATAATTTTTTGGCTTCATATCTTGAGAAAAGATGACTTTACCCGTAGCGTAAGCAACTTACGCAATACGAGAGAACCTCTCGTAAGAGAACAAGGAAGTTATCAGGCCGTTTTTAGGACAGTGAAAACAGCGTAGCCTGACTACATCAGACTTCTTACTTCCGCTCAATTTCATTTCGCTTCTGTACTCAGTCTGAGACAGCGTAATAGCTTTCCGTTTTCCTCCGGCCTGAAAACAGCCGGCCAATCAATGAACAGAGGGCGGGCTGAGAGCCGTGACGTAGACACTGATTGTACCGTGGATGCGTAGATTTACTTCACATAATCTGCAAAAGTCGTTCACAGCCATGTTCACTCCGGTATTTCGCTCGATGGTTTTGTTTTCGCATCATACTACATGTGTTTACAGTGGAAGTTAGATGCGGCTGAGCATGCACATAACACACGCCATAACCAAACGTTATGTGATTGGCTTACGGGAACCAATGATTTTAAACTTCAGACAAGCGCCTCCCCGCGAGAAAGAAAACTTTTTTTTAATTATGCCATGCCAGACTCTGTCTACGAAGCAAAGCGAAGTAGCAGAGTTTGGTATTACCAGGCTAAAAACAGCGGTATACAGATAAGTAAATTGTGTGAAAAATACTGTGTTTTTTTACACGCGAAACATGAACACATGTAAACACAATCAAAGCTTCAAAAACACAGGAAAAACGGGACCTTTAAAGGGATAGTTCACCCAAAAATGAAAATGCTGTCATCATTTACTCACCCTCATGTTTTTCCAAACCTGTATGATTTCCTTTAAAAGAACAATGTGAACAGCTATACAAAAAAAAAAAAAAATGGATCTGTGCAATACATTTGAATTGAGCATGATCACAAGGCTTGCAGTGTGAATATAGCCCTAGCCTTAGCCCTAGACACTAAGCAATACAAATGTTTTGTCGGTTCAGTCAGGTTGAATAGCTTCCAGGCTTGTGCACAATTCAGAATTGAATTGAGAATGACTCCTTAATTCCAATTCAATTCTTGAATTTGAATTGAATTTGAATTGATGTCAAAAACAGGATCTAGAATTACAATTCGAATTTGAATTAAAGGAAGCAGAATTGCAATTCAATAAAAATTCAAAGAAATTCATATACATATTTTAAGTGAAGTGTTTAACAATGAAGCTTTACGTCAGATATGATTGCATTATAAATGATATTAGTTTGAACTACTTGTACAGATTACATTAAAAGGATATGTTTTCCCCCAGCGATGAATGTTAAAAGCAATGTAAAAAAAAAAAAACGAATTAAACAACATTGAGGGGGTAATTTATTTCAAGAATTTGATCAATATCTATTTTAGAACAAAATGTATTTTTGAGGAAATTTTTTTTGAGGAGTAAATAGTTACGTGAAATGAAATTTCTGTTAATAAATTACAAAATTAATGTAATTGTATTTAGTTGTATTACTGAGGTAAAATGTTTAATTCAATTAATCAACTTAAAACGAAATTGCTTTGCATTGATAAAGTTATCCAAATAAAGTAATCCAAACCACATTTATAATGGGTAACTAATAACAGTAATAAGCAAAAACATTTCCAAAATAACCTTCCTAACACTGAATGCATGTGAGACTCAACACATTCTTTCTGTTGTGTGACTGAGTGGAATTTCTTTGAATTGCCATGAATTTAATTCCACTTCCTGTCATTCCAATTCAAATTCAATTCAATGTCCTGTGGGGCGGAGTAAATTCAATTCAAATTCAAATTCATGAATTGAATGGAGGCCAATTCTCAAATTCTGAATTTTGCACAAGCCTGATAGCTTCAGTCCTGTCAGTGTTTTACCTGGCAACCTCAGGAATGGCGTAGCTTCCAGACTTCATCCCTTTCACTGGATATATGTTGTTTGATGAAACTGTGATGCCTTGTGGATTCTTCAGAAACACAGAAATCAATATTAGCACTGTGTTTGCTGAGATCGTCAGTCACATGCTCATTATTTCTGAAATGATGTATGTGGGGTGTATGCGTGCGTGTGTGTGTGCGTGCGTGTGTGTGTGTGTGTGTGTGTGTGTGTGTGTGTTTGTGATAACTGTGCAATTATAAAAAGGTGTACCATGATCTCCACTGTGATTGAAGTACTGAGTGGTTTCATGTTGGGCGTCAGACAGAAAATCCTGTATTTGACTGTAAAAGATATCAAGCAAAAACTGAATTATGAGTTCTGTTGGTTTGATTTTCTGCAGATAAAAAGCCCTGATAAAAGCAGCACCCAGGCAAATAATAAACAGAGTGATGTCATGATGTAACATGTTTAAATCCACTTTGTCATGTTTCAGCACATAATCGTACCTGTGCTAGCAGGCGTGTAGATGGGCTTGTCTGTCTGTACAAATATATATCCAGACTGGAATGAGACCATGATCACTTTCTCCAGGGTTTTGGATGGAAACTGAGCTTGTAGATACACATACTGCTTCTCCAGAGGTTTACCAGAGAAGAAGTCCTTATCATCAGGGATCTAAAGAACAGAAAACAATATTAACCCTTTGCAAAGTTTGAATAAAAGAAAAACGCATTTTTCAATTTACAAACAAAAATATACTTTTTGCATACTGTAAATTACATATAAGGTGACATCACCTTTATATCTGTAAGAAACTGGTAATTGTTTTCTGCAGTCAGTGTCACTGGTTTGGACAGTATCTCCTTGTCTTTCTTTGGGTGGTTTTTCACTATGATCTTTACATCAAAAGATCCTCCAGAGTAATCCTGAGCCTCCACAAACACTTTCTCTGAGGAACCCACTCTCAGCAAATTAGGAGCTGACAGAACAAACCTGAGGAGATCAAATCACATCATTTGAAATCTTAAAAACAGATTATTAGTAACTCTATGAACAAACGGTGTGTTTAATACTCACAGCTGGTCACACAGTGTGAGGAGAGGTGAGGAGAGAAGAACAACAGTCAGACACAGCAGCTTCACCTCCATCGTGTCTGTGTGTGTGTGTGTGTGTGTGTGAACCTGCAGCAGCTCAGATTTATACCTGCCTCCGTCACCCTTAAAGTCCAAACTGCTATTTATCTATCTCTCTATTTGGTTGCTTTTTTTGTTTGCAGTTTGTTTTACTGGAAATTACACAAGGGAGTATTTAAGGTCACCCATGTAGAATTAAACAGTACAGCACGTATCACTATGTTTAAATTAACTGTTTTGAATTTTTATTTTACATACTTTGATTTCTCTCAGGGAAACTGAATTTATTTAACATAAACATTCAGAATCAAAGACCAATAGTTCATATTTGTCCACTAGACTTCGTTTAGTGACTCCTCCTGTAAGCTTGTCATTGTTACTCCAGCAAATAGAGATCATTTCATGATCGGCAGGCTTGAAAACCACATAAAGATGTCTATCATGAAAGAACACTTTTGCTGTTGTCAGTCAAATTGAGGACAGTTTTCCTGTAAATGACCTGCAGATGTAAATGTAACCTTTGGTAAATTGGCAGCTGCTCTGTTGATTTTTTAGGGGTCATGAAATGTGTAATCTGCAGAACTGCAATGACGTCTGAAAGTTTGATTTAAAAAAAAATATATTTTTTTTTTTTCAGCGATGTTAAAACATCAAATGAGCAGCAGTTCTAATATCACTGGAGAACCTTTTGAAGTTTCACAAATTTATACTTTTTTGTTATTTACAAAACCATCAATGCACTGATTATGTAAAGAACCCTGACATAATAATAATAATAATAATAATAATAATAATAATAATAATAATGAAACTTCCAGAACGTTTTAATCTCCAGCCACATAGCAATTCAAAAACCTTACAAAGCAGAACTGAAGATGGTTATTTTCTGAACTATTGAAGAAAGTTTATTTTTAACTATGTACTTTTTTTTTTTGTTGTTGTTGAAAAATCTTCATAACAACATAAATAATGAGGCGATCCAGAATTTAATCACATGAAATAAACGTTTACATAAATATGTAAACTAATAAATATGATATGCACTGTAAAAATAACAGATTTTTTGACAATCATTTTCTTTCATTTTAAATTGTCCTCAAAACTCTGTAAAATTACAAATAATATCTGTAAATTAAAAATTCAGATATTATTTTAGGTATTGCTTGTCTTTTTCCCTATTGCTTATAATAATTCACTTTACTGTTTATAATAATGCATGAATGGACCATGAATGTCCATTTCTTCACAGCTGGGTCATTCCTAATATTTGTGCCTTTTGAACATCATAAAGTTTACAAAGTCAAACTCCATTTTTAAAATATTTTTTTTTTGTATGATCATGATAGGGTGATTTTGGCCAAGCCCGTGTTAAGAAATTTAACCATTAATAAAACTAAACAAATGAAATGGAAGATGAAAAAAAATTCCTCCCTGCAGGGGCAAATAAACCAGTTTAAAATACATGTGATTCTAATTCTAACTCTACTTTTCACCTTTAAAATCATATCAGTTCATAAACTATCAGAATATACAGTATTGTACTTTCTCACAAACACATCATTTAATTTTTTATTTTTTTTTGTAACACGTGCCTGAAAGGTTTTTTTTTTTTTTTTTAAGTACTACATTTTTGATATTCCAATATATTTTCATTGTCTCTAAATTATTATTATTTTCTTTATGATTATATGAAATTATTGTAAAAAAAAACAAGCAAAAAACAACAACAACCGCTTAACAGAGTGGACTAAGTAATAACAAGTGAACTATGTAATAACAGGGTGGACAATATGAATGGATGGTTTCCCATCTTTCACATACAACCAGTTAGGTATGGTAATTTAATGTTTAGTTATCGTAGTTCCCTCTGAATGTGTAGGAGAACTTTATCTAGCACTAAGTAGCAGCTAAAAGTCGAACTACACTGCACTAGCTAGCTTAGCAGCCTGCAAACCAAGTTAAGCATTGAACGTTAGCATTTTGGGTTTTTTTACAAAAAAACTGTGTAGCGCTTCTGTGTTATACGTCACATGCATCACACACATGACCAGCGTCGGCCAATAGTGAGCCTACGTGTGACGTGCAACACAGATGCGCTGCGCAGTTATACTACACAGCAAAATCCCCAGTGTTAAATTAACACTCCTCAGTGTACATATGTGTCCACACTACAGGGTGTTAAAAATTAACACTGAAGCAGTGTTGAAGTTAATGAGATAATTAAGTGTATTTCGCTTGAAACGCTCGCTTTATACGCACGTCCTATTCGCTTTGGGCGCGCGAATGGATTCAAACTGTTCAAGCATCGAACTAGACGCGATAGACGCGAATTTGACGCTCTATTCGCGTTTGGTGTGAAAGCAGCAAAATGAACAGGCTACGATGTCAAGATCGCAATGCTGGAATGTGTGTGTGTGTGTGTGTGTGTCAGAGAGAGAGAGAGAGAGAGAGAGAGAGGCACGGGCGCAATCGAACAGTGGAAACATAAAAACATACTCCATTTTGTTCATACAGGACATCATTAAAACTGCAAAAAGTGTTTAGCCTACTTATATTTGTGTAAAACACAACATTGTGCTTTTGTCAAACTGTAAACACACACACACACGCTGTTTAAAAGCAAAAATTATCTCATCTTTTGGACATTCATCATATTGCATTTGTTTTCATTTCTTGTCCTGAAACCGAGCACTAATCTGTTTATTTTTAAGTCACACATTCTACATTGATTAAAAAAGAAAATCAAATGTGTTTTTAATGGTAGTATTATTTTATACAGAAATAAATTTATAATTCAGATGAGAATAACGTTAAAGTTAATTAAAATTTTAAGGAAACAAATATATTGATTTGAAATATAGCAAATTAATTTTAAATTCATTCAGGTACAATTACCAAACATATCTCAAGGTCTTTTGAATAAAGGGTGGCAGTCTTTCATTATCAGCTGTTGTTGTGGACTATACACAGCAAAAAGTCCAGTGTTAAATTAACTCTCCTGGGAGTTTATATGGCTCCAGAGTCAGTGTTAAAATGTCACAGGTCGGGATGGGCCGAACCAGGCTACACCCACCCCTAGACCAAGAACACTTTGAGGAGCGTGCCAGAGACGAGACCAGAGACGGAGGATAAAAGTAACAATTTTATTGAGAGTAAAATAATTTATAATCCTAATCTAAAAGTCTTCTTCTCTCCCTCGTCCAGGGAGGATCCCAGGCGGGGCAAGCAGACACACCCTTCCCCACGGGTGGCGATTCCCAGTGAGGAGTGCTGGACAGGTAAGTATTGGACAGGTGAGTTCCTCACAGGTGGGTAGATGACCCAAGTTTCCTTTCCTCTTGCACGTGAGGGGAACAGTTCCCAGCAGTCGATAATGGACAGGTAAGTATCTTACGGTAAGTAGGTTGTCGACGTTCCTTCTCCCAGGCTGGTATCAGGTGCACGGTGGGGGGTAATGGACAGGTGAGTTCTCCGATGAGCGGATGGTCAAAGCTTCCTCTCCTCTTTCACGTAGGGGACAGTTCACAGCAGTCGATGATGGACAGATAAGTATCTCACGGTAAGTAGGTTGACCGAGCTCCTTCTTCCAAGCCGGTATCAGGTTCACAATGGGAGGAGGTGGAACAGGTGAGTTCTCCGCTGAGCGGATGGTCACAGCTTCCTCTCCTCTTTCACGTGGGGAACAGTTCACAGCAATCAATAATGTGCAGGTAGGTATCTTACGGTAAGTAGGTCGACCAGGCTCCTTCTACACCAAGGGGCAATTACAACGGTAAGAAGTGGACAGGTAGACTGCAGCAGGTCCTCCGTAAACACCATACGAGACTTCCCCTAGGGCAGGAGGGGGCAAGCTCAGGAGCGGTGCACAACTCTCACGGGTGTCTTGGACGGGTGAGTACTTCGCACCCTACAGATGAACTTCAGGGCTGTAGCGGACTCACGGTCACAGGTAGAATGGCTCACGTGTGTCGCAAGAAAGACAGGGACTTCACACCGTACCGATGGCTTCAGGGCTGTAGCGAACTCACGGTCACAGACCAAGCTGGGCTTTAGTCACAGACTGAACTGGGCTTTCTCTAGGACGGACAGAATCATAACTTCACACAGCAATATAATGTTCTCACAGGTGTCATGGGGAAGACAGGAACTTCACACCGTACAGGTGGGCTTCAAAGCTGTAGTGAACTCACAGTCACAGACTGAACTGGGCTTTCTCTAGGACGGACAGAGTCATAACTTCACGCAGCAGTATAGTGTTCTCACGGGTGTCGTGGGGAAGACAGGAACTTCACACCGTACAGGTGGGCTTCAAAGCTGTAATGAACTCACAGTCACAGACTGAACTGGGCTTTCTCTAGGACGGACAGAGTCATAACTTCACGCAGCAGTATAGTGTTCTCACGGGTGTCGTGGGGAAGACAGGAACTTCACACCGTACAGGTGGGCTTCAAAGCTGTAGTGAACTCACAGTCACAGACTGAACTGGGCTTCCTCTGGAACAGACAGAATCATAACTTCACACCGCAATATAATGTTCTCACAGGTGTCGTGGGGAAGACAGGAACTTCACACCGTACCGGTGGGCTTCAAGCTGTAGCACACTCACAGTCATTTCCACTCCAATATACCACACGGGGGAAGAGACGGAACGTCAATTCAAACACTGCAAATCCACTCATCAAGTATACTTAAGGCCAGCACTCACCCTGGGTCTCGGTTCAAAACGCAAAGGATCGGCAGTGAGAGGAAGGAGAATTTAAACACTTCATAGGCATAAACTGGATTCGTTTCACCATCCGAACGGGAAGAGGAGATAAGAATGGCAGAGAATCAGTTTAATTCACTCAGTGATATCCATACAGTACACTCCAAGCACTTCAACCCACATCTATCTCAGTATCAAACGTGTGGTAGGAGATTCAATAATTAGTTACTTATCTTCACTCTTTCATCCCGACGATGCACTTCCCTCTTTAAATCCTCTCTCCCTCCGTCTTCAATTCCTCATACACACGACGTTCCTTTTTCCTCACAACGAGCCCTCAACGACACACTTCAGAGAACACTTCCCAACAGGAGCCAGCCACATCCAAACGAGAACAAAAGCACCACAAGCAGGAGAGGAACAACACATGCTTTCTCTTCTTCTGACTTTTTATACTCTCATGAGCTAGCGTGGCCCCATTCAAACGCTCAGCGCAAATTACCCACACCTGCTATCAATCCGCCACTCGGTTACCATAGCGACAGGCACTCACCCTGGCTTTGGGATGGTGTTTCACTTCCCGGATCTCAACAAGGGCATTTCTCTGGCGGGGATAGTCCCGGGCTTATTTGTCACCCCGTGACAAAAATATGAGTGTTAAATTAACACTCAAGAGTGTTAAAGGTAATGAGCTCATTAAGTGATTCATTAAGTGATAATTGACCAATATTGAAGACACCTGATGTTAGCAAGCAGAATCACCAAAGGAGAAAATCGAATTTTTTAAGACACCGTTATGGAGATCAGTGTTTGCTTTAGTTGGGCTCTTGACCCTTAAAGCATTAACTTTAAATGTTGTTTGGCTGTTGTATTTGAGTTATAATTCTCAGATGAACAAGATAAAAGGTGATCAGGTGGTGTTGGTTATGATTTGATAATCATAATTTGACCTGAATATCAACTCTTATTTAGAGAGTCAGATTTACCTTGTTGATTACAGCAGCCTGTGATTCTACAGCAAATGATTTTTATCATTATCAATATAATCCAAAATATTTCTTAAAAATTGTTATTATAAAAATACTTAGAAAATTACTTTATTTAGACATACTGACATCAATAATCAGCCTGTCAATCTCAACAATGGTGACAATAATAAAGCATGTTGCAGTGCATTCTGGGTGCCACCAATCAAAACTCATTCATGGCTCCCATCATGCATTGCGGTATGAATAAATTATGATCTGAATTGTCTTACTAAATTCCTTTCCTAATTGAATATTCTGTTTGTCACCATAGTTGAGATTCATACACTGATTCTTGATGTCTGTATGTGCCTAAAAGAAAGATTTTGTTTTATCAGAACAACTTTTAAGAAATCCTTTAGACTAGTTAGAAAAAAAAGATTGTATGCTGTAGAATCACAGTGATGCTGTAATCAACAATATACATTTAAGTCAGAGATTAGACTCTAAATGAGATCAGTGATTCAGGTGAAACTATGATTATGTCAAAACATAACCAACAAAACCTGATCAACTTTCTCTTTGTTTATCTGGCAGTTATAACTTAGATACAACAGCCAAAGACAATCTAATGTTTACAGTTTATGGGTCAAGAGCCCAACTAAAGCAAACACTGATCTCCATAACGGTGTCTTAAAAAATTAGATTTTCTCCTTTGGTGATTCTGCTTGTTAACATCAGGTGTCTTCAATAATGCTCAATCATCACTCAATTAATCACTTAATGAGCTCATTAACTTTAACACTCTTGAGTGTTAATTTAACACTCATATTTTAACACTGACTCTGGAGCCATATAAACTCCCAGGAGAGTTAATTTAACACTGGACTTTTTGCTGTGTATACTGGAGAAGTATTTGTTCTCTGAGATGTTTTTATGTGGCTAATTGAGCAAAGTGCTTCCATATACTTTATTATTAGTAGTATTAGTTCAAGAATAAAATAAAAATATCGGATTGATATCGGTATCGGCAAATAGCCAAAGCTGCGGCATCGGTATCGTACACTGTTAGACCTTACCAGGTTTTTTTACAGTAAAATACTGGCAACACTGTTGCCAGTAAAATACTGTTAATTGTACAGTTCTTTACTGTAGTCTAGTTTGTTTCTGTAAAAATGCACTAAATTCTAATTCAAATGAACTAATTACACTTGCAGAAACCGACTGCCTTAAATTGACCAACTGTCATTTAAATGTATTAACTAAAATTTATAATGCATTAATAATGTGAGCAAAGTAAAACTGTGAACTTCTTTCATTTGAGACCACTAAAAATCTATTGTACATAAAAAGATTTCCACTGGACCAGCAACTACACAGTCACCGCCTGTTAAATAAAGCAACATGCAGCATATCATCAATGTTTGCAGATCTTCTCCTGGACTGAAGCACAGGCTCTACTCTTCTGCACAATGGTGACCCAAAAAAATAATTTTACAGTAAACTACTGGCAACAGTGTTGCCAGTATATACCTGTTTTATAACTTACAGTTTATTACTGTTAAAATATATTCTGTGGGTGTGTCTTTTTATCTTACACTGTTAACCCTTTCAACCCCACAGGAAATCCACACTATAATGAGTAAAAAGCAGAGTTGTATAGTCCAGGGGTCAGAAAGTAGAAGTCCTGCCATAGTTTATTCCACCCATGAACTCAGTCAGCTGATTTCACTAATTAGTTCTCTCTCCTGTCTGAATTAGCAAATCCAGGTGATTGGAACAAAATACTGAGGAGGACTTTTACTTTCTGAACCTGGACTTTACACCTCTGACTACATGTCAGCCAAGAGTAAAGAAATACACCAGAACTGGACCTTATCGTAGCCACAAAATCTGTGTATATTAAATATGGAGTAATTTCAGCCACAGCCTCAGATGAAATCTGATGAGAAAAGAAGACATTAAATCTGTGAAGATCTCAGCAGAGGAGGATTAAACAACTCAACAAACAGCATTAACAGCTTCACTTATTACTAACCAGACTGACTTTATTTCTGTCAGAAGTCTACAGAAGTTTTATTGAGAATTAACCGAGGTTTAACTCTGTGTTTCATTTGAAATCACCATAAGAGTGATTAGTGTTTCCATTAGTTGGGCTCTTAACTCTTATTATATCTATTATCTGTTTTGGCTGCTGTGACAGTGTGTTTGTCAAACACATTTGCAGCAGCAAAGAAAGCTAAAATGAAATGAGATCAGGTGATGATGATTACTTGGTGATGGTTTTATAATCATCATGATATAGACTGATTCACTGATGTTTTTTTTTTTTTTTTTTATCTAGCAATTATGTTGTTCCACTAATATTTTCACATCACAAACCCTGCGTTACTGCAGCATGAGATCCAGCAATACTATAGCAATAAGTTAGAAGACTTTAACAAACATGAGCACAAAAAAAAACAGATTTAATGTCTTCTTTTCTCTTCAGTTGATTTCATCTAAGGCTGTGGCTGAAGTCAGCTGTAGTTCTTGTGCTTCTGCTCGTCTATTTTTCTGTTCTCTTCAGAGGTGTAAAGTCCAGGTTCAGAAAGTAAAAGTCCTGCTCAGAATTTTGTTCCAATCACCTGGATTTGCTAATTAGCAGTTTTTCAGCCAGGAGATAGAAATCAGCTGACTGAGTTCATGGGTGGAATAAACATATGTAGTGTTGCACGATGTACCGATACTTCAAAAGTATCGCGATACTTGGAAATTAAAAACGTCACGATACCTAAATTTATCAGTATCGATACTTAAAAAAAAAAAAAAAAAAACGCCTCAAACACAGCAAAGAACCCACCGCTGTCAGTGTCATGTAACAAAACACTACAGCGAGATGTGGTCCACGACACGACTCGTCAAGACAAGTGGTCCACGACTCGTAGAAAAAGATGACGCGAGGAGTGACATATGGAAGTACGTTGCCTACCTTGCTCTGTTGCACAGTGCACCGAAACTTCAAAAGTAAACCGGAAATTAAAAACGTCACGATTCCTTAATTTATTAGTATCGATACTTCTAAGAATGACCGCGTTCCAGATTTGTAAGGCCGGCGACACACTGGCTGCGTGTCGTGTCCGTTTTTATTTCAGCTCCCATGTTAACTGCCTGCGTGACACACGCGTCTCAGGCGCAGCTCGAGACGCGCGGAAAACGCGTGCATGCTAGAATAGAACCGACGCCTATTTTTCACGCGACACGCAAGCGTGTTGGAAGGGTTTCCAGGCAAAAATAGAATAGGAAAAGATGTTTCTATGTCATTTTGACACGAATACATATTAATCAATGACATTTTGATGTACGAAAGTTGACAAATACAATATAAAATGTAATTTTAAAAAATATTATCGATTTTCAAATATTGCACCTCTCAATACAGAACGAATTATTCTGTAGCCTATTTTGCCGTCAACACTGCAGACGTTGTCTTTGCTGCTATATATTTATGTTTAACATGAAGTATAGGCCTTCCACAACTCTCTCCCCATATGTCAAATATATCACCAATGAGGCTTATCATATGTTACCAATATTAAACATTGTAATCGCTTAAATTAATTAATTAAGTAATCGCTGTTCATATTTTTATTCAAAGTTCAGAATCAAGATAAAGCTCTTATGTTTCTTATGATAAATGAGATAATGCTGCTAAATTTATATTTTTTTTACCTTGAATGTCATTGCTTTAATTTATTTTTTATATTTCATATTTTGTTCAAATGTTGAATATATCTGCTGTTCATATGTTCATTTATTAGTGTGTTATATGATTAGAATGGTGTCCTGGTTTTAAAATAAAGCACAGCAATGAAATTTGAGAGTGTTTCTCCCTTTTCAGGAAAAGTATCGAAAAAGTATCGAAATCGCAATACTTGACTTGGTATCAGTATCGAAACAATAATTTTGGTATCGTGACAACACTAAACATATGGCAGGACTTCTACTTTCTGACCCCTGGACTATACAACTCTGGTAAAAAGTAACATTGAGACAGTGCTGCAGTGAGATAATTAAGGGAATATGTAAGTGATTGTTGAGCATTAGTGATGAACACCTGCTGTTAATAAGCAGAATCACTGAAGAAAAGAGAAACACAAGAACAGAAAATAGAGAAACACAATAACTACGACTGACTTCCAGCCATTACACATTATTACACGTATTATTAACCAGTATGACTTTATTTCTGTCATACAGAAGTTGTTATTGAAAATGTTTGGTTTGAAGTTACCATTATAGAGATCAGTGCTTGCTTTAGTTGGGATGTTGATGCTAAAACATTCATTTTTCTTTTGCTGTTTGAGCTGTGTTTTTGCAAGTCACACTTGTGCGCACACAGTTTATGAATGATTGTGGTTGTAAAGCTTATGATGACAAAATCATCATATTGCCTGTTCATTCACTAAGGAATTAATTCTTATTCATTCAGAGTTTTGTCCTCAATCAAAAGTGTTACATTAGCACCACTGTGAAACTACAGCAATAAATTACTATGACTCTTTTTTTTAACACATCATGCATAAACCAAAAAAAAAAAAAACAGAGCTACACTAAGTTTTAGAAACACAGAGATATCACAATTTAGCACATTAATCTCAACAATGGTGGCAATATTTTTTTTATTTTTTTTATTATTCATGCAGCAGTGCATGCTGGGAGTTTTATATTATCCTGGAACCCAGCATGCATTGCGACATGAAACTTTTCACCATTGTTGAGATTCATGTGCTGATTGTTGATGTCTGTGTGTGTCTGAGTCAACCAGGAGTAAAATAAAATTGAATGCACTATATGATTGTTATTTTTCAGAAGACCTGATAACAGAAATATTGATTTCATTTTGTAGATAAACAGATTTATGCTAAATATGACATACCCATGATTTCAATGAATATATACAGTAATAATCTGAAAATCAGACATGTCCAGGATGATTGTGACATCATCACAAAAGAATAAAATCACCTGATCAACTTCCTCTTGACTTTTTTTTGCCATAATGTGTGTATTATAAACTCACTGTTACAGCAGTCAGAGAGAGATGAATGGTAACTAAGAAGTCAAGGGACAAGAGACCAACTAAAGCAAATACTGATCTCCATCATGGTGACAACAAATTTTATTATTAACTAAATCTTTGTTAATTCTCAACAAGAACTTTTGTACATGTATGAAAGAAATAATCGTAAACTGGTTTGTAAACTGGTTTCACACTCAGTATTGCTGGAAGTCAGTTGTAGTTTTTGTGTTTCTCTTTTTTCTGTTCTTGTTTGTCTCTCTCATTCAGTGATTCTGCTTATCAGGTAGGGATGGGCATTCGATTAAATTTTCTTAGTCGATCGTCGGGAGAATTAACGATCGACTATCGATTAATCATTAATATTTTTATAATAAAATTAATTATTCAACTTCTATAATTCAAAAATGCAATGAATACAAAAATACAGCGTGTTTTTCCTCAATGAGACCTTTATTACAAGATTAACTTGTGGCAGACAGTTAAACTACGTTCAGTTAGGCAAACCGAACATATATGCGGTGCTCTAAAGCAGCGGAACCTGCAGCTGCGAGCCGGCGTTCTTAAACAGAGACCTAATTTGTTCCAAAATAATAATAATAAAAAAGAATCATGTTAAACAATAACTAAAAAAAAATAAAAAAACATAATACTTGACAGATTTTGTCAAAATGTAACTCAAAACTATCCACGCCAAAAGAAAGAGGGTGATAGATAGGCTATTACCGTAGCCTTCCTAACAATTAGGCTAACTTAACAAATTAACGTTAGGCTAGTGAAAAATAACTAACTTTAGTCATTCGCAATCGCATACAAATTCTGCACTAGTCTACTGGTTTTTGTTGAGAAACAAGAGCATGTTGACATGATCTGGGGTCAGACGCGATCGCAACCTGGTGACCGTCAGTCCAGCCGCCGAAAACACCCGCTCTGAGGGGACTGACGTTGCCGGGATGCACAGGTACCTCCGCGCTAACTTGGCCAGCGCGGGGAATCTTATTCCGTTCACTTTCCACCAGTCTGTAGGTGTGCAATTCAGGGGTGGGGGAGTCTCCCTCAGAAAGTTCTGAAGTTCTGCTTCAATACCAGCCTCACATTGAGTGGTATAGTGATCCCCAAGGAGTTGTGCCATAGCAGATGACTGGGAGGTCGCACTCGCGACTTCAGTGTTTGCGCTCCCCTCGCCCGTGTCAGACAACGCAGCCTCGACTCCCCCAGCCTGTTGGATAGCCGCCCTATCGGTCCCCACCGCCTCTCCCAGTTCAACCAGTTTCACATTAGCAGCCAGTCTCTGTGTTGGTGTAAGAAAGCCCAGGTGTTTGTGACGAGGGTCCAGCATTGATGAGATCATGGGGGCGAATGACACAAACTCACCAGCCTCAATCTGTATAAATACATGATGGGGAATCAATAATCAGAAAATGTTGTATTTTTTTGTTATTTTATTCATAAAATTAATATTAAAATTAATATTTTTATGGAGTAAGAGTAACAGTTATATTCTTCGCGGGACTTATTGCTTAAATCTAAATAGGTAACGAACAAACGAATAAATGTGTATAATAACGTTATATTTTTATTATTTATTTTATGAATAAAATATTTATTAAAATGAACGTTTTTATGGAGTAACAGTTTTATTCTTAGCGGGGCTTATTGCTTACATCTAAATAGGTAACGAATAAACGAATAGGCTACATGTGTTATAATAACGTTATATTTTTTGTTTATTTTATGAATAAAATAAATATTAAAATAAATATTTTTATGGAGTAACAGTTTTATTCTTCGAGGGGCTTATTGCTTAAATCTAAAAAGGTAACAGGAAAGTATCCATGTAATTATGTATATGTAAACTAAGATAAAAAGTTTAGCTTACATTCATTCGTTGGATGAGAGAGGAACGCACTTTTGTCTTGAATTCGATGAGTCTGGGCCCGTCTCCTTCACTGCGCATGAGGTGGATATTGATGAGGCCGAAGGTGACGGGATAAGTGTTCGAGATGGAGACGTCTTTCTCTGCAGACATAACCGTGGTGGCACATTTAAGTGCTGACAGCACGGGCTGTGTGTCCTCCATCAGCTGCCAGTACTCATCCTTCAACTCCAGGATCCTGGCATCTTGAAGCTTGGTCACGGTTCGGTCCGACAGCACAGCAACAACAGCCCACCGCTGCTCCACCAGCCGATCAAACATCTCGCACACGGAGTTCCACCGTGTTTTACACGACTGGATAAGCCGGTGAGTTGCGAGGCCCATTTGCTCCTGTTTCTTTTGCAGCGCTTTGGTTGCTGTAGTGCTGTGATTAAAGTGGCTAACGAGTTTACTAGCCGCTGATATTACCCGATAAAGATACAGTGCAAATCCGTCATTTATGGCCAACTGGAGGGTGTGTGCAAAGCAGGCAACGGAAATCCAGGGCACTCTGGTGGGACTGTTGGCAGCTACAATATTGGCCGCGTTGTCATGAACGCATGCAATAACTCGGCCTTCAAGTCCCCACTGCTCTACAGCTTCATTCATTTTCTCAGCGAGGTGGTCAGCTGTATGCCGGCCTGGCAGGCTTTCTGTGAGCAGGACCGCTGAGTTCATTTGCCAGTCATCACTGATGTAGTGGCAGGTTATGGTGATGTAGCTCTCAGCTGTTAAAGCGGTCCAGCAGTCTGTAGTTAGAGCAACTCTCTCAGCTTTGCTCAATTCTTTTAACAGCTGCTGCTTTCGTTCTTCGTAGTTAGTTTCTACCAGTCTGGTGATGGTACGTCGTGATGGAATTTGATATGCTGGTTCCAATAAATGTATCAGATCTCGAAAACCATTGCCCTCAACAATACTTAAGGGCAGAATATCCATCTCAATGAACTTGCAGATCCCTTGGGTAATTTTCTCTGCTCGTTGTGCATCACAGCTCCGAGTCCGTGCAAACGCCGACTTGATGCTAGGTTGAACTTGAGACTGCGAGCAGGATGCACCGCCACCGACCAGGGACGGATGCACTTTATTTAAATGGTACATCATCTGAGTCGTGGCCGTGTTGTACTTGTACGTTGCATCGCAATGTTTGCAGTGAACTATTTCGCCTTTTAAATCAAAATGGTCCCACGCCACACTTCGCCGTGACCTCTTCATGATTATTTTGAAATCAAAACGGAAGATCACAGATAACCGAGTATGGTGTCAAATATTGCCCCCGGGTGGTAAAATGCTTAATTGCTGCCACACAGTGAAATGTATTTAATTGCTTCGACTCACACTACGCAACGCAACCCGCATTAGATAAAAAATGCATTAGATTAATCGATAACAAATTAACGTGATCGACGAAATTCTTAACGATCAATTATCGATCGTCGATTAATCATGCCCATCCCTATTATCAGGTGTTCATCAGTTTCTCAATTCATTCACTTCTTTGAGTGAATGCGGTTGCGGATACTCTCTATTCGTTCTGTTGAAATAACAAAATAATTCAAACGTTTGCGTGTCCCTGCTTGATATACAACCACTGATGAACATAATCGTTTTGAGGAGAGAAAAAAAAAACTATACGAGAAAAAAAAAAAACTATACAAGGGTGGATTTGAACTCTCAACCTCTGACACAGCTGGTGAAAGCTCTACCACTGTACCATTCATATACACATTAATTTTATAGGCGGATCTATGTATTGGCACTGACAACATGTATTAGGCTACATCTCATTACATGACAAATTAAACCCCATGTAACCTACTATTTAAATCGATTGCTGGACATTGTAATGTTATTGGCGTCCATCTTAATTGAATTTTGAAATCAGATAGAGCCGACCAGAGCGCTGCATAATAAGTAGCCACGCCGGCTTATTCAGTATGGAAATACACACCGACAATGACACGCCCCTACTGCGTGCTAGAATCTCCGAAAAACAAGCCGATTTCAACATCAAAATGTACGCTTTTAAATATACCAATACTGCTATCTCAAACATGGAGAGGCTTCTTTGTGATCTCAACTAACAGATTCTGCAAAAAAACGAAAATCACCAATTTTGAAAAAACCCCGCTTCTTTCTCATTTTGCTCGAAAGATGTGCTGCCGACTGGTTTCCGTGACGGGTCACATATGATGATTTTGTCATCATACACTGTAAAAAAGAATACATTGATTTTATTGATATCTAATTAATAAAAATGAGGCAACAGATTACAAGCAATATTATTAATTAAATTTAACAAATTAGAATTGAGTAATAATTAATCAAATGAATTCCTTTAAAGGTAACCATTTAAAATGAGTAAAATTTACAAAATATATTTTATTGCCAACATTGAAGACACCTGGTGTTAACAAGCAGAATCACTGAAGGAGAAAACCATAATTAAAGTCACCATTATGGAGATCAGTGTGTGTTTTAGTTGGGCTCTTGACCCTTAAATTATTAACTTTAAGTTTTGTTCGGCTGCTGTACATGAGTTATAACAGCCAGATGAACAAATAGAAAAGATGATCTGATGGTGTTGGTTGTGATTTAACATAATCATTATTTCACAATCATTAGACCTGAATCACTGAACCTCATATAGAGTCCAATTTATGAGTTAAGTTAACTTTATTAATTACAGCAGTATAATATTTTTAGCCTTTTCAATGAAATCCAAATGATCAAATCAATAATAAAAAATAAATAAATATTTTTTTTAGGCACGCACGCACGCACGCACACACACACACACACACACACACACACACACGCACACACACACATCAAGATTTTGCGTATGAATCTCAGCAATGGTGATGAACAGATCACCTCTGAACATAAGCTCATTATTTATTCATGCAGCAATGCATGATGGGAGCCATGAATGAGTTTTGATTGGTGGAACCCAGAATGCACTGCAACATGCTTTATAAATGTCACCATTGTTGAGATTCACAGGCTGATTATTGATGTCTGTGTGTCTCCTTTTTATGTAAGCGACACTTTTTAGAAATTATTTGCCTTACATTGTAAAAGTTAAAAAATATTATGCCGTACAAGGCCAGTGCTGCTATAATTAATATAGTTCACCTAACTCATAAATTGGACTCTATGAGTTCAGTGATTCAGGTCAAATGATTGTGAAATAATGATTATGTTAAATCACAACCAACGCCATTACATCACATTTTCTATTTGTTCACCTGGCTGTTATAACTCATGTACAGCAGCCGAACAAAACTTAAAGTAAATGATTTAAGGGTCAAGAGCCCAACTAAAACACACACTGATCACCACAATGGTGACTTTAATTATGGTTTTCTCCTTCAGTGATTCTGCTTGTTAACATCAGGTGTCTTCAATGTTGGCAATAAAATATATTTTGTAAATTTTACTCATTTTAAATGGTTAACTTTTAAGGAATTCATTTGATTAATTATTACTCAATTATAATTTGTTAAATTTAATTAATAATATTGCTTGTAATCTGTTGCCTCATTTTTATTAATTAGATATCAATAAAATCAATGTATTCTTTTTTACAGTGTAAGCTTTACAACCGCAATCATTCATAAACTGTGTGTGCACAAGTGTGACTTGCAAAAACACAGCTCAAACAGCAAAAGAAAAATGAATGTTTTAGCATCAACATCCCAACTAAAGCAACACTGATCTCTATAATGGTAACTTCAAACAAACATTTTCAATAACAACTTCTGTATGACAGAAATAAAGTCATACTGGTTAATAATAAGTGTAATAATGTGTAATGGCTGGAAGTCAGTCGTAGTTATTGTGTTTCTCTATTTTCTGTTCTTGTGTTTCTCTTTACTTCAGTGAATATGCTTGTTAACAGCAGGTGTTCATCACTAATGCTCAACAATCACTTACATATTCCCTTAATTATCTCACTGCAGCACTGTCTCAATGTTACTTTTTACTCGTTGTAGTGTGGATTTCACTGTGGGGTTGAAAGGGTTAACAGTGTAAGATAAAAAGACACACCCACGAAATGTATTTTAACAGTAATAAACTGTAAGTTATAAAACAGGTATATACTGGCAGCAGTGTTGCCAGTAGTTTACTGTAAAATTATTTTTTTGGGTCACCATTGTGCTGAAGACTAGAGCCTGTGCTTCAGTCCAGGAGAAGATCTTCAAGCATTGATGATATGCTGCATTCTGCTTTATTTAACAGGCGGTGACTGTGTTGCTGGTCCAGTGGAAATCTTTTTATGTACCATAGTTTTTTAGTGGTCTCAAATGAAAGAAGTTCACAACTAATGCGCCGCTGTGGTTGGCCTGCCGTCTGTCACTCATCCTTTTACTAAACTCTCTCCTAACTTGTTATGCACTTCTGACGTATGATCGTCAAACGTTACTGAACATTCGCACCTCTATTCCTGCGGGAAAAAAGGCCGCTGTTGATCGTTTCTCCTACGAACCGTACGGATCTGTGCCTTTGGATATACCAATCTGTATACGCCGCTGGCCTCTCGATCTTGCACGGAGAAAGCGCAGGAGGAAACGAGGGAAACGGGCTGGGATATCCATCCGATGGAAAGCACACCTGCGAGCCGGCTGTGGTCATGCTGTCCGCTGCTCGATGGACCTCCCCCCGCGCTGGCTCCGCCTCATTCACCCTGCAAGTGATTCGTCTGGTGGTCAAAGATTCGACTCTGTCAACATCCGCGTTCTTCATGCGCGTCAAGGAGGGGTGATTCATTCGAATCTTCGCCCATTGAACAGAGCTCATACACTCAACGTCATCACCTCACCAAAAATGGCTTTGATTAATGCTCGGTCCTTGGTGAATAAGACGTTCTTACTGAACGATTTCTTCTCCTCGTATGAACTGGACTTCATGTTTATCACGGAATCTTGGACACAGGTGGGAGATTTAAGTCCTTTTACTGAACTGGTTCCAAATGACTGCTCGTTTTTTAACTCACCTCGTCAAGATGGACGGGGGGGTGGTTTGGTGACTGTCTTAAAACAATCTTTTCTCGCTCACTGTAAAATGATTTCTGCAAAGGTCTTCTCCAGTTTTGAAGTGCAGTTATTAAGGCTTGAGTGGAATGGCCCTATTCTGCTAGCAGTTTTGTACCGCCCCCCACAGCTTGCAAAGGATTTTATTCTTGAATTTACAGAACTAATGGGGGACATTACTACGAACTTCGATCGCTTTTTAATTGTAGGTGATTTTAATATTCGTGTGTGCTGCCCTTCTAATACCCTCTCGAAGGAATTTTTATATCTTATTGAGTCCTTCAACTTAAAACAGTGGATAACTTCTCCCACCCACATCCACGGCCATACCCTGGACTTAGTGCTTACTCATGGCTTCCCCGTTTCTGAAATTGCAATATCGGATACACTGATATCTGATCATAACCCTATCACATTTAATATATCTCTCTCCGATTTGCTCTATGCACCGGCAAATGCAGAAACTCTTGCTCGGCACTTTCCACCTCAGTTTCATGTGAATTTTAATGTACTTTTTAACGAACTGAATTCACAAATGGCGCTGGATTCTTTTTTTCCTGATCTTAATGTTGACCAACATCTGGATCTACTTAAGGACGTATGGCTGGAGGTATTAAACAAAATTGCTCCTCTGAAAGTTTTTAAACAAAATCAAAGAACTAGAACAGATCCGTGGCAAACTCCAGAGACCCGTACATTAAGACAAGCATGTAGAAAAGCGGAGCGGAAATGGAAAAAGGACAGACTTCAGTCGTCATCTAAATCGCTGAAGGATTGCCTACTGGCCTATCAGTCAGCTGCAAAAGCCACAAAAGCTGCTTATTTCTCGAACATGATTTCTAACAACCATCATAGACCTAAGATTCTGTTCTCCGTCATAGATGCTGCCTTAAATCCACCTGTTTATACTTTTCCAAACCCCTCAAATGCACTATGTGAAAGCTTCTTGAGCTTCTTCATTGACAAAATTGCTAAATTAAGGCCTCAGATAACAGTTCCTTATGATGATCACTATGATCTGAGCATACCGGAAACATCATGGGGCACTTTTAAACCAATTACTTTTCAATTGCTTATGGAAACCATTGCCAAAATCAAACCCTCTTTTTGCCCTTCTGACGATATACATTCTCGCTTTTTTAAAATGCTTACAGAGTCTATTGGCCCTGGCTTATTATCTCTCATAAACAAATGTTTATCCACTGCTTCGGTTCCTTCATGCCTAAAAATGGCTTTTGTCTCTCCGATACTCAAGAAGCCTTCCTTAGACACTTCAGTTCTAAATAACTATCGACCTATCTCTGTACTTCCTTTTATTTCAAAGATTCTGGAAAAGACTGTACTGTATCAACTTCAGTCGTTCCTAAATACGTCAAAAACGGTAGAAATTTTCCAGTCTGGTTTTAAGTCTTTTCACAGCACCGAATCTGCTATGCTGAGAGTGTTAAATGACATTTTAGTTGCAACAGATGCTGGAAACCCTGTGGTTTTAGTATTATTAGACTTAACAGCAGCCTTCGATACTGTCAATCACTCACTGCTCCTATCTAGATTAAAACATTTGGGACTGAAAGGTTCAGTCTTAGAATGGTTTAATTCCTATTTAACCGACAGATATTTTGCAGTCAGGATTGGCAGTTGCACCTCTTCTGCTGCCCTCCTTGAAACTGGTCTGCCTCAGGGTTCTATTTTATCTCCCACGCTTTTTTCTTTATATCTGCTTCCTCTGGGCGCGATTTTAAGAAGACACGGTGTCTCCTTTCATTTTTATGCGGACGACACCCAGATCTATTTGCCGATTAAAAGAAATGATCCCTCTGCACTTAAATCTTTAATGAACTGTCTTGATGAGGTAAAGCTCTGGCTTGCAAATAACTTCTTAACATTAAACGACTCAAAGACGGAAGTTATAGTTTTTGGCCCATCTGACAAATTTGAGTTTGACAGCAGCATTTTGGGCAATTTGTCGGTTTTTAATACAAGCTGCGTACGAAATCTGGGAGTTTTCCTTGATAGTCGCTTAACTTTGGAGAAACAGGTGTCCTCTGTTGTTGCGTCTGGCTTTTATCAACTCCGCCTTCTTGCCAAAATCAAACATTTTATTCCTGAAAAATCCCTTGAGACAGTCATCCATGCGTTCATAACTTCACGCTTGGATTATTGTAACTCCCTTTATTGCGGCATTTCAAAAGCCCAGCTCACACGCCTTCAACTTGTTCAAAATGCTGCGGCCAAATTTCTTACGAAAACACGTAAATTTGATCATGTCACACCCATCCTGCGAGCTCTACATTGGCTACCTGTCCAATATAGGATTGATTACAAAATTCTCCTACTCGTGTTCAAATGCCTGCACCATCTTGCTCCAAGTTATCTATCGGAACTCATACACTTATACAGCCCGTCCCGTGTCTTAAGATCCAGTAATCTTAATATACTTGCTGTTCCTTGCACAAGGTTGAAGCGTAGAGGAGATAGAGCCTTTTCAGTAGTGGGACCCAGATTATGGAACAACCTGCCAATACAAATTAGAACAGCTCACTCTCTACCAGTTTTTAAATCCCTACTGAAAACTCATCTATTCTCCTTAGCTTTTAATACCATCTAAGTGTCCTCTCTTCTGTAGCCTATAAATTTTAATTTGATGTTGAATATATGTCTATAGTTCAATTGTCTAATACTACATGTAACCTCTCAGCTGTTGTGTATTTTAACCGTATGCTATGTTCTATTTAATGATTGTACAGCACTTTGGTCAGTCCTGTGACTGTTGAAATGCGCTTTATAAATAAACAAACTAAACTAAACTAAACTAATGTAATTAGTTCATTTGAATTAGAATTTAGTGCATTTTTACAGAAACAAACTAGACTACAGTAAAGAACTGTACAATTAACAGTATTTTACTGGTAACAGTGTTGCTAGTATTTTACTGTAAAAAAACCTGGTAAGGTCTAACAGTGTATCGGAAGTGAAAAAGTGGTATCGGGACATCCCTAGTATTTAAACGTGCAGATTGGCCTGTAGTTTTGGTAATGGTTGTCTGTAAGAGACAAGAATTTATGCAAAGAAAGATTACTTGAAAGATATATTCACTGAATGTATTTTGTGCCAAAGCAGTGATAAATGATCCACAGTGTTTAGCCCACATAGACCACTGTTGTGCTTACTGTGTGAAAAGTTTTGACAAAGTAACCCAAGTATTGAGAAATGGGTTCTAACGATAAAAAAAAAAAAAAAGTGTTTTAAGTTTTAGAATAGGTAGTTTAAAAAAAGGCAGTTTATTATGCAAGGCAATACTGTATTGCTGTATACAAAAGTAACCCATGTTTTAGTAAAGAATGCTAACCTGTCTCTCTGTAAATAAAGCAGGCCATCTGCTCCTCACATCTTTAACCTGTTTAGGTTCTGTTCACACATAATCTCTAAAATGTAAAAAAATATATAAAAGGCTCATGTGTGAAAGCAACTGTATAATGTAAAACGCGTTGCAGCAGCATGCAGACATAGGCAAGACGGCTCGCGCGCCTATTGGCTGCCCTGCGGCAACTGCAGCAGCCTATCGAGAGAGGCCCCTCGTGACGTCAGATCCAATGGGGGCGCTTCGCGCACACTACGTCACGTACCGCCGAAACAGGCGTGGCTTGGGCCTATAAATACAGTTCGACAGGCTGATAGAATCTGTTTTTTCATCGGCGAAGCGAACCAGAGCGTGTAGCAGGCACGGCAAAGATACACAGTACTCGTTCCCTCTTCTAGAGAGAACCGAGGTTACATTAGTAACCGAGTACATTATTTTACGAGAGGTCTCTCGTACTGCATAATATCTTACGCTAGGGGAACACAGTGTAAAGCGCCGTGCGTGCTGAGATCCAACACCAAAGTCCCAAGGGCAGGTGCCCGGGGCTCATATAGTGCATAATCACCAGGGACTCGCAGAGAGTCCGGGAAGAGGGGCTAGAACAGCATCATTCCCGTAATGTAGCGTCCTATAAGGAGCAAATTATATCAATAGTGTTCCACACAGTCAGGGTGAAAAGCTCGGCCTGGACTAATGAATATTATGGGTCTTACACACTGCCCATAAAGTTATTTAATCGATCAGCGAGCGGCGCTCAAGCAGTTTCAGTATTCTGAGCCGATAGCATCGGGGCAGACAATACTGATTTATCAGACCGAAAGCAACTTGGCCTGCAAGGCGGGAACCTCTAGGTTATAAAACCTTATAAATGTAGACGGGGAGGCCCAGCCTGCTGCCATACAGATATCCTGCAAGGCAATCCCACTAGACCAATCCCACTAGACCAAGCCCAATGGTTTGAGTATGACTTTCGAGTCATTTGGCCCAAATTCCATACACGTCGCGCTCACAGAGAGCGCTTGCAAGTCCCCTATACGCTTTACTGAAGCGAGAGCCAGAAGAAACACTATCTTGAAAGACAAGTGTTTGATATTTATTGATTGGATTGGCTCGAATGGGGCACCTTTCATGGCTTCCAAAACCGTAGAAAGGTCCCACATGGGGACTGAGGGAGGTCTGGGAGGATTCAGCCTCTTAGCTCCTTTAAGGAAGTGGATGACCAGATCGTTCCTTCCAAGTGACTGGCCGAGCGTCGGTTTAGTAAACGCTGCTATGGCCGCCACGTAAACCTTGAGCGTGGATGGGGTTCTGCCCTTATCCAGTAGCTCTTGCAGGAAGGAGAGAACCTCCATCACCCCACAGTCTGGGGGTGATATGCCCCGAGCTGTGCACCAGCTAGAGAACACAGACCATTTCGAGGAATAGAGCCGTCTAGTAGACGGGGCCCTAGCCTGCGTGATCGTGTTTAACACTCCCACCGGGAGGTTAGCGGGTACTCGTTGATGGCCCACACATGTAGGGACCACAGCTCTGGGCGAGGATGCCAGATAGGGCTGGGCAATATATATCGCATGACATTGTTAGGCGCATCTCGTCAGTAAAGCCGGTTCCTTGATTAGTAGTAAATCGCCATCACCTGCTTTCAGATGGAGCGGCATTTACTACACAGCAAAAACTCCAGTGTTAAATTAACACTCCTGGGAGTGTATATGAGTCCACACTCAAGAGTGTAAAGTGTTAAAATATGAGTGTTAAATTAACACTTAAGAGTGTTAAAGTTAATGAGATCAGATCACTTTTTTTCTTCATTCATCTGGCAGCTATAACTCAAATACAGCAGCCAAACAAAATCTAAAGTTAATAATATAAGGGTCAAGAGGCCAACTAAAGCAAACAAGGATCACCATAATGGTAACTTACAATTTGAGATTTTCTCCTTCAGTGATTCTGCTTGTTAACATCAGGTGTCTTCAATAATGCTCAATCATCACTCAATTAATCACTTAATTATCTCATTAACTTCAACACTCTTGAGTGTGGACTCATATACACTCCCATGAGTGTTAATTTAACACTGGAGTTTTGGCTGTGTACAAAGAGCCGTAGTTAACTGACAAGCTGAGCCATATCACATTAATTATCGCTGGCGATACATCCTCGATATTAATGCGATATGGCTCAGCTTGTCAGTTAACTACGGCTCTTTGTAGTAAATGCCGCTTCATCTGAGAGCAGGTGATGGTGATTTACTACTAATCAAGGAACCGGCTTTACTGACGAGATGCGCATAACAATGTGAACTGTGTCTGTCTGTGTGTGTGTGACTCGTGTCTGTGTGTGTGTGTGTGTGTGTGTGTGTGTGTGTGTGTGTGTGTGTGTGTGTGTGTGTGTGTGTGTGTGTGTGTGTGCGTGTGTGTGTGTGTGTGTGTGTGTGTGTGTGTGTGTGAACCTGCAGCAGCTCAGATTTCCCAGCTAGAAATGTTTTGTTCTAAAAACATTCTGAGAACATTACCATGAAGTTCTAATAATGTTTTCAGCGGGTAGTTTTATTTTGGTTCCCAGAATGTTCTCCTAAAAGGTACACAGCAAAAACTCCAGTGATAAAAAGTTAATGAGATAATTAAGTGATTAATTGTGCGATGAGTGACCATTATTGAAGACACCTGATGTTAAAGCAGAACTTGGTAACTTTTTTAACTTAATAAAACTGTCTAGAAATCATTTGGATGGTTAAACAACCTGTTCTGGTGATATTGGTGACTTTCCCCGCTCCCCCCAGCGTTCTCAGGTGGAAAACCAACCTTGCAACTTGGGGACTGCTGTCCCGGCAAGATAGAAATTGGAAGTCTCGTGAGAAGCGAGAACGAGAACGAGCGCGAAACACGAATTGCTTTACGGCAATTCGACATAAACACACACGCATGTATGATGTATTACCAGATTACTCACCTCTGTAGACATAGCTCCACACGATACAGTTGGCTTGCTCCGATCAAAACAAACGCACATGAGCAGCGGTAGAGAGGGGGAGGAGGCCGCTGCAAGTGAGTTTTTTACGACCGTGTTGTGAAATATACGCCCCACACCTGTAGGGGGAGCTCGTGGGGAAAACATATGACAACAAAAGGGAAAATCAGCGAAGAAGTGACTAGAGTTCACTAGAGTTGCCGAGTTCTGCTTTAACAAGCAGAATCACTGAAGGAGAAAATCACTATTTAAAGGGATACTTCACCTCTGGGAAGATGAATGTGTATTTAAAATAGGTCATTTAACACTAGAACTCCCAAGGCGGTCATTTTGACCGTTTTTAAATTTTACAGTGTAATAACTTTGTTAAAATAAAATAAATGTGGCTGTAGGACTCTGACTTTTCCTAAATATGTGTATATTTTATTCTGACACTGTTATTTTATTAAAATCACAAAACACTAAACAGTTCTGACTATTTCTACCTAGAATGACCATGACGGTCATTTTGACCGCACGCATTATAGATAGCATAAGTCCGCTACATTGCAAGTTTCGCGGAGGGACTTTATCACACTGACTGGCGAGCGAACTTCGCTCCGACCACATGGAATCAAAAGCCATACAACTGGAGGAACTGCAAACAAAATAAAACCAAGGAGACATGTGCCAAATGTCACAAAGTGGTGTGTGGGAGCTGCACAGGAAAGGCGGTGTTTACCTGTGTGGAATGTGCGTAAGCGGCAAAGATGCGGGGTGTTTGCGCCGTTCAAATGGGCAGTTATTCAGTGAACAAAAAATATTAACGAACAACATCAGATTAACTGGCAGTTAACCTGATTTTGGTCGTTAATATTTTTTGTTCACTGAAACTAATCGTTCTAAAGCAGTTCGTTTTCTTGTTTAACTAATGTTCATGTTTTTTCTTAGCCTAGGTGTGTGACCGTGTAGCTACTGTATTGTGCTGCATACGTGTCTGTGAAAGTTTTTACAATGTATTCAAATGTATCAGTGTTTTTGTTATTGTATATATGTTATAAGTTATTGTATCATAAGATTTGTTTTTATTGTACAAAGAAAATAAGAAAATATTTATCAATTAGGCTTGAAAATACATTTTCACATTCATTTGAATACAAATTGTGTGTCCTGTTTATTATTACCTATCATAACAGATCCATTTATTTTTAGATTTTGTATTGATTATTGAACTTATTTACAAACAGGGCTGTACTAAACGGTATGAAGCTTTGATGTTTCCTAACTTTTGTGCATGTCTATTCACGTGGTGAGTGCGGTGAAAAAAATATTATTTTGACGCAAAACGTTCCTCACATAGAGGCAGCACCTGTCGGGGCAATCTTTCTTTTGTGCTTGTTTTAAGGGCTATGACGACAGGAATTAAAAGCTTCATTGGAAAAGAGAAGGTTAACATGTACAATAGATATGACATGACGAAAATGACGTTCAGTACGGCCATATGATAGTCAAAGTATGAACGGTCAGAATGACCGCTATGGTCGTTCTAGTAGTTATGGAATTCCGGTAGTTCTAGTGTTAAGTAGAAGAAATGTGAAGAAATTTTTTAATTTGGAGCTTTCTAGACTGAGAAAAGCCAGAAAATGTATTTTTGGCTTATGTGGATGAAAGACAACAACTCCCAGAATGCACTTGCTTCGCTGCCTTAGGAGGCCACGCCTACCGGTAAGAGTGCGCAGTTTAAAACAACAAAGCTAGCCTATGTGATGAGTTTGTGAGGGATTTAGAGATAGCCCAAAATGTCCGGGATTCGGCTTTTGCGTTCTACAGTCGCCATTCATTCATCATGTTTACTGTGGCGAGCAGGACGAGGCTGACGGCCGCGGGAGAACAGCGCGAGGCCGGTGGCATGATTACTGAGACGCGCCGGGTCTCCCATCTCTCACGGAGGAGCGGGAATTTTTCTTAGCAATGGTAAAACGCACATCAACCGATCACTTGTTTAGCGTTCATGTAAACACTACATTCAAATTCACCAATCGGAATGAATTCAGTTAGATTGAAACAAAAGGTGTGCATGTAAACAAGGAATAGCGACCGCAGAAAGCAAAAGCTGAATCCCGTACATTTTGAACGATCTCGCCCGCCGGACAAGTCCGGGAAAAGGAGGATGGTTACTTACTCAGCTTTCTCCTACTATTCAGCTTTCTCCACAGAACAAGAGCCTGCTAGCTTAGCTTCCAAAGAAAGACGGCTGACACTGTGTACATTCTGTGAGTGAGATCCCACCCTGTATGGGCGGGCTGAAAACATGCGGAACAACGCCATCTACTGGCTGTAGTCTTTAGCCTCTGGCCAGAAAATCCTCCGATGACGCAAAATGACGATTTTTGCGTCATCGGAGGATTTTTTCCAGACAAAAAATACATAAATCTCTTGTCTCAGGGGGATATGAGGGTGGAAAGCATGGTAATTCTAAAATACTACAGGTTTTCTACTAATACAAAGCTTAATGCTAAATCCTGAAGTAACCCTTTAAGTCACAATTATGGTGATCAGTGTTTGTTTCAGTTGGGCTCTTGACCCTTACTTTGTTAAATTTACATTTTGTTTGGCTGTTGTAACTGAGTTATAACTCCCAGATGAACAAAGAGAAAAGATGATCAGATGTTGTTGATTATGTTTTGATATAATCATCATTTGACCTGAAACACAAAACTCATTTAGAGCCTAATCTCTGACTTAAATGTATATTATATTTATATATATTGTTGATTACATAATCAAGTGATTCTACAACATAAGATCCAGGATTTTCTATTTATTCCAAAGGATTTCTTAAAAGTTGTTTTGATAAAAACAAAAATAGTTTAGGCACAAACAGACATCAAGATTGAGTGTATGAATCTCAACAATGGTGACAAACAAAATATTTAATTAGGAAAAGGAAATTACTAAGACAATTCAGATCATAATTTATTCATAACGCAATGCATGATGGGAGCCATGAATGAGTTTTGATTGGTGGCACCCAGAATGCACTGCAACATGCTTTATCATTGTCACCATTGTTGAGAATCACAGATTGAATCTTGATGTCTGTGTGTGTGTGTCTAATTAAAATCTTTTGAACAGAACTTTTACGAAATATTTTGGATTCTATAGAAAATGCTACAAATCGTATGCTATAAAACCACCAGGCTGCTGCAATCAACTCTCTAAACTTTAGTCCCCTGTTGTAAGTCACTTTGGATAAAAGCACCTGCTAAATGACTATGTGTAAATGAGTTTAGTGTTTCAGGTCAAATGATGATTATGTCAAAACATACCCAACACCACCTGATAACCTTCTACCTTTGTTCATCTGTCAGTTATAACTTAGTTACAACAGCCAGACAAAATCCAAAGTTAGTAGATTAAGGGTCAAGAGCCCAACTAAAGCAAATGCTAATCACCATAATGGTAACTTAAAATTAGAGTTTATTTGGTGATTCTGCTTGTTAATATCAGGTGTCTTCAATAATGGTCAATCATCTGTGATGGTCTGTTGGTCTGGCCTGTTCCCTTGTGTCTGGTTTGTTCTGTGTTGTCACGCCTTCATAAACCTACTACTCCCTTTGTTCCAGTGGAGCCCTTCTCTCCCGCGCACTGATGGTTTTGTTCATGCAACACGCAGAAGTATACGTTCCATTCATCCAAACATGCACTTCATTCTACTGACCTTACTGATTTTCACACTTCATGGTTGTATTATGTTATGTTAGTTGTTTGTATCAGTGTTTTTGTTTAGTTAATAAATGTCATTTTTGTGGTTTAAAACTGCGTCCCTCTATTTTTTGTCATTGCTTAGAGCCAGGTCATGACAAAGTGGGGGCTCGTCCGTTTGGTTTTGATCCATTATATCGCTTAATTGTTATTTTATTAAGTTTTGGAGTGGATGTCATATTGTTTCTGCTTTTGTTTTGCGATGTTGGGTCAAAATTTTGTGTATGGTGTGTCGTCATAGGTGACGTCAGCGGATGGTGGAGATTCCTTGCTTCGATCAGGTGTTGGAATCCGGAGGCGGCAAGGTGGCTTTGTTTGAAGCGGACGCAGTTTTGAAGATTTTTGTGCGGTGATTTAGGCTTTTTTCGACTTTGGTGCGCAAGAATTCAGGTAAGTAAGTGTATGACTGTGTTACTGAGTACACAGCAAAATCGCCAGTGTTAAATTAACACTCACAGTTTATGTGAGACCACACTCAGAGTGTTATAAGTAACACTGAAGCAGTGTTAAAGTTAATGAGATAATTAAGTGATTAATTGAGTGATGATTGAGCATTATTGAAGACACCTGATGTTAACAAGCAGGATCACTAAAGGAGAAAACCGTAATTTTGTGTTACCATTATGGTGAGCAGTGTTTGATTTAGTTGGACTGTTGACCCTTAAATCATTAACTTTAGATTTTGCTTGGCTGCTGTACTTCAGTTATAACAGCCAGATGAACAAAGAGAAAAGGTGATATGATGGTGTTGGTTGTGTTTTAATATAATCATTATTTCACAATCGTTTGACCTGAATCACTGAACTCATTTAGAGCCTAATTTCTAAACTAGATATACTTTATTAATTATAGTAGCACTGTCCTTGAAAATCATAATATTTTTAACTTTTACAATGTAATCTAAATAATTTCCTAAAAGTTGTTCACATAATTGTGTTTTTTTTTTTTAGACACAGACATCAAGAATCAGCCTGTGAATCTCAACAATGGTGACAATAATAAAGCATGTTGCAGTGCATTCTGGGTACCATCAATCAAAACTCATTCATGGCTCCCATCATGCATTGCTGCATGAATAAATAATGAGCTTATGTTCAGAGTTGATCTGTTTGTCACCATTGTTGGGATTCATATGCTAATTCTTGATGTCTGTGTGTGCCTGAAAAGAACACTTTTTAAGATTTTTTTTTTTTTTCATAATTGATTTGATAATTTGGTTTTCATTGAAAAGGCTAAAAATGGCATGCTTGACAAGGACAGTGCTGCTATAATCCATTAGGTAAACTTAACTCAGAAATTATACTCTCAATGAGTTCAGTGATTCAGGCCAACAAATGCTTATGTTAAAACACAACCAACACCATCGGATCACATTTGCTCTTTGTTCATCTGGCTGTTATAACCAAATTACAGCAGCCAAACACAATCTAAAGTTAAAAAAGTAAGGGTCAAGAGTCCAACTAAACTAAACACCCATCACCATAATGGTGACCATTTTAAAGATTAATTTTCTCCTTCAGTGATTCTGCTTATTAACATCATATGTCTTCAATAATGCTCAATCATCACTCAATTAATCAATTAATCACTTAATTATCTCATTAACTTTAACACTGCTTCAGTGTTAATTATAACACTCTGAGTGTGGACTCATATAAACTCTGAGCAGTGTTAATTTAACACTGGGGATTTTGCTGTGATTCATTGTTGGCAATCGGTGTCCCTGTTAGGTGTAGCGGCGTTGCTCTTTTGGGTTTCGCTGGGCTGGGTTTTGTAGTGTTGTGGTGAAGGCGGCTAGAGCAGTTGTCTCGGGCACATCAGTGGTCTGGGGCGAGTCGCCAGTTTCTGGTTGCTTTTCCTGTCCATCGGGCTTTGGTGCTTAATTGCCCACCGCCGGTAACTGCATGAAGAGCTAGATTTTAGTTTAGGTAGGTAGTTTTGGGGCCGAGTTAGCTAGAGGGACATGCTTTGCTTTTAGATCTTGGCCGTTGTGTGCTTTGAGTCATACACTTGCTGAGCTGTTTGGCGCATTTTGATAATAATGTCGATTGTGGAGGAATTTATTGCTTTTCCGTCGAATGAGGCGTTTGAGCAATGTACAAAGGAGCAGTTGCTGCAGTTAGCAGAATACTATCAAGTTGAGGTTAGTAGTAGTTCTAAAAAAATTAAAAATAAAAGGCAGTGTAAAGAGTAAATTGGTTGAACAGAAAATTTTGGTGGAAGAAAAACTGCTTCGTCTTTTGCGCATGTATCAATGGAGGGATTGAGTTTTGCAAAGAGGAAAGAACTTTTTATGTTGCAAATAGAATATGATAAATATAAAGTTAACGCTGCAATTGAGAATGATTTGGCTGTGGAAAAGTTGCGTCAGCAAACTGAGCAAACGCACTTGGATTTTGAACATCAACTCGAGATGATTCGTGAGGGTAAAATCACATCTCGACCTGGAGTGCATCCTGAGTTAGCGTTAGATCCTCAGCAGCCTAGCCTTGATTTTGATGTGTTGGGAAATTTGCGACTGGTGCCGAAGTTTTCTGAGAGCAATCCAGATTCTTTTTTTCTGCTATTTGAAAGGGTAGCAGATGCGCGTAACTGGCCGGCCGCAGCTCGTGCTTTGATGCTTCAGTGCGTGTTAACTGGTAAAGCTCAAGAGGCCTATTCAGCAATAACCACGGCAGATAGTCAAGATGCAAAGGTGAAAGCTGCTGTGTTGAAGGTTTATGAACGTGTTCCGGAATATTACAGACAAAGATTTAGATCTTGGAAAAAAGGTCCAAAGCAGAGCCATCTAGAATTTGTGCGGGATTTAACGACTTACTTTTCACGATGGTGTGCGTCTGCTGAGGTTACTGATTTTGTGAGTTTATGTGAACTCGTGATATTGGAACAGTTTAATGACTCAGTTCATGAACGCGTTGCCACATATATCAGTGAGCAAAAGGCAAAAACTGCGGCTGAAGCAGCTGCGCTGGCTGATGATTTTGTGTTGATACATAAACATGCATTTGTTGAACACAGGGTTCCAACGAATTATATAGGTACTGGGATGAGTACAATGTTTGATGTTTCGTCTCGTGCAAATAGAGTTTTTCAGTCCGATGGTGGTGGTGGTTCACGTGAAGTGGATAAATGTTGCAACTATTGTCATAAACGCGGTCATTGGGAGGCTGACTGCTACATGCTTAAGTCATAAGACAAAATTTGTTCCAGGTTCTCATGTGAAAGGGGCAGGCTTGGCTGCGCCTGGAAATCTGACCACCGGAGATTTGGGTTACACTGTAAAGAGCTTGTGTTCAGCTGCTATGAAATCATATTTGCCGTTTGTTAGAAGGGGTTATGTGAATATGGTTGGCAGTGAGGTAAAAGTGCCGGTGAATATTTTGAGGGACACAGGAGCATTTGATTATTTTATTCAGGCATGCGTGCTACCGTTATCCAAAGAGTCTGAAGTTGGCAGTGTTATTCCAGTTCGGAGAATGGGCTTGAATGTTTTGTCTGTACCATTACATAGAGTGGTTATTGATTGTGATTTGTTTCAGGGCGAAGCTGCGCTTGCTGTGCGCCCAGCGTTGCCAATTGAGGGAGTCTCTCTGATTCTCTGTAACAATCTGGCAGGTGCTCGGGTTTAGCCTGACGTTGTTCCGCCCATTGTTGTCGAGTCGGTGCCGCGGTTGAGGCAAGATCCTGATGAATGCCAACGAGATTTTCCTGAGGCATTTGCAGCCTGCGCTGTAACCCGCGCTATGGCGCGTACCAAAACTGAGCATGAATCTGTTTTTCACACTGGTAAGTGTTTAAAGAAGTTGTCATTGCCTTTGGCCGATTTCCCTGTATCTCTGTCCCATAGTGAGTTGGTGGTGGAGCAGCAATCAGATCCTTCACTGACAGGGTTGTATGACCAGGTCAGGCCTGACGGGGAGGTCGAGGATAGCGCCTGTGGATATTTTCTGCAGAATTCTCTGTTGGTGAGAAAATGGACTTCGCACAGGGGTAACGTTGTTGGGGATCCTATCTTCCAGCTTGCTCTACCAGCTAAGCTTAGGCAGTCCGTGTTAAAAATTGCACACAATGAGTCGGGACACTCGGGTGTAAAGAAGACATATGATCGTTTGTTGAGACATTTTTTTTTGGCCTTGTTGGAGATGTTTCCTTCTATATTAAAACGTGTCATACGTGTCAGCTGACGGACAAGCCTAACCAAGTTTTGAAACCTGCCCCACTGTATCCCATTCCTGCTGTTAGTCAGCCGTTCGAGCATTTGATTATCGACTGTGTTGGCCCTTTACCACGAGCAAAGTCTGGTGCTGTCTATTTATTAACGGTGATGTGTCAGAGCACCCGCTATCCAGCTGCATATCCGTTGCGTACGATTTCAGCTAAGTCAGTAGTCCGTGCTCTTTCTCAGTTTATTTAAATTTTTGGCATTCCAAAAATAATTCAATCTGACCGAGGGTCAAACTTCTGTTCTCATGTGTTTGCGCAAATTTTAAAACAACTTCGAGTTCGACACAATCAAGCCTCGGCTTATCATGCACAGAGTCAGGGGGGCGTTGGAACGCTTTCATCAGTCATTGAAATCACTTCTCCGTTCATACTGCACTGAGCTGGGTAGGGATTGGGAAGAGGGGTTACCATGGTTAATGCTGTCGGCCAGAGAGGTAACGCAAGAAAGTCTTGGGTTTAGCCCAAATTAACTTGTATTTGCCCATACTGTTCGTGGTCCGTTGGCTGCACTGGCCGACCGTTGGAGGGAGGCAGAGCCTCCTAAGAACTTAATTGACTTTGTGAATGGTTTTCGCCATCGTCTGTATACTGCAGGCAACCTGGCTAAAGAGAAGTTGACTTCAACACAGGTGAAAATGAAGTCCTGGTATGATAGGAATACAGAGCGGAGGGTTTTTAGTCCAGGTGACCAGGTGCTTGCTTTGTTCCCTATTATCCAGTCGCCATTTCAAGCCAAGTTTGCAGGACCTTATATGGTGGTGAAACAAGTGACAGAGCAAAATTATGTGATTGCTACACCGGATCGTAGGAAAAGCACACAGCTTTGTCATGTAAATTTGTTAAAACCCTATTATTCCCGCACGCCCCAGCCGTCGCTGTGTTGCGCCCCACCGGGTGTGGAAGGGTCTAGGTCAGATTGTGTGTCTGAGGAGATCACGTTGGGGGATTCTATTCCTGGGGAACAGGATTATGACTGCGGAATGCCAGAGCAACAATTGTGGATTGGGCGTTTTAAGAACTCTGAGGCCCTAGCTAATATGGAAAAGTTGTTGGCTCATTTGCCTGCGCAACGTTCAACAGAGTTAGCAGATCTTATACATAGTTTTCCATGTCTTTTTTCTGACACTCCTGGTCGTACACCTCTGGTTGAACACGACATTGACATTGGAGATGCAAAGCCAATTAGACAAAGGTTCTATCGTGTGAATGCTGAAAAACTTAAATGTTTAGATGCTGAAGTCACATACATGTTGGAAAATGGTATAGCAGAACCCAGCTCTTCCAGTTGGGCTTCTCCGTGTTTGCTTGTTCCCAAGGCAGATGGTACCCTGCGCTTTTGCTCTGACTTTCGCAAAATAAATGCTGTCACTAAGCCAGATTCTTTTCCACTTCCAAGAATGGATGACTGCATTGACCAAGTGGGCTCTGCAAAATTTGTGAGTAAACTTGACTTATTGAAAGGATACTGGCAAGTTCCTTTGTCCAATCGTGCACGTGAGATTGCTGCTTTTGTTACACCAAGAGGCTTGTATTCTTATTCTGTGATGCCATTTGGGCTTCGGAATGCGCCTGCCACGTTCCAACGTCTCATGAATCATGTTATTGGTGATATGCAGGGCTGTGCAGTGTATTTGGATGATGTAGTACTATATTCAGATACCTGGGACGTTCATCTTCAGCGTATGAGGGAGCTTTTTATTCGTTTGGCAGAGGCAAGGCTCACAGTCAACCTCTCCAAGTGTGAGTTTGCGAGGGCGACAGTGACCTACCTTGGTCGAGTTGTGGGACAGAGGCATGTGCGTCCTGTTGGTGCAAAGGTTGAAGCGATTGAGCGGTTTCCAGCACCAACTACTAAAAAAGAGCTAATGCGTTTCCTCGGCCTTGTGGGTTACTACAGAAGCTTTTGTAGGAACTTCTCTACTGTTGTGACACCTCTCACTAATTTGCTTAGAGAGAAAGAAAAGTTTGTGTGGTCTCCGGTGTGTCAAAGCGCCTTTTTGCAGGTTAAAACACTCCTTTGTACTGCTCCTGTCCTGGCGGCGCCACGTTTTGATCATCCCTTTAAGTTGTATGTGGATGCCAGTCAGGTCGGTGCTGGGGGTGTTTTGATGCAGGAGGATGACCGTGGTATTGACAAGCCTGTGAGTTTCTTCTCAAGAAAGTTCAACTCTTGTCAGCTAAATTATTCAGTGGTTGAGAAGGAAACCCTGGCTTTGATAATGGCGTTAAGACATTTTGATGTTTATGTTGGTGGTAGTGCTCCTGTTGTGGTCTTCACTGACCACAATCCTTTAATTTTTCTTAATTCGTTACAGTGTCCAAACCAGAGATTAATTAGGTGGTCCCTGTTCCTGCAATCGTATTGCCTGGATGTTCGTTATATTAAGGGGACTGACAACGTGGTGGCAGACGCGTTGTCTCGAGCTCCACAGGCATAATCTACGGTCTTAAGGCTTCCCTCCTGTTTTCTCCCAAACTCTTAATTTGCTTCCTAGGTGCACGGGTTGCTGAGCGAGGGAAGTGGTAAAGGGGGTGCTGATCTGTGGAACCGGAATAGGACTGATCATTGTCAAGTCAAAGGGATTTGTTGATTTATGTAGTTTTGTTTAATAATCACCTTTTGATAGTTTTTTTTTTATTTCTTTATTGAATTATGAATTGAGTTGCTAGTCATATGTTGATGACGGGATTCCCTTGGGGACCCCGTTCTTATGGGGGGGGGGGGGGGGGGGTTGTGATGGTCTGTTGGTCTGGCCTGTTCCCTTGTGTCTGGTTTGTTCTGTGTTGCAGGGGGCGTGGTTATTGCTTGTCAGTGAGATTGGGGACACCTGAGCCCAGGTGTTTCACGCCTTCATAAACCTACTACTCCCTTTGTTCCAGTGGAGCCCTTCTCTCCCGCGCACTGATGGGTTTTGTTCATGCAACACGCAGCAGTATACGTTCCATTCATCCAAACATGCACTTCATTCTACTGACCTTACTGATTTTCACACTTCATGGTTGTATTATGTTATGTTAGTTGTTGTATCAGTGTTTTTGTTTAGTTAATAAATGTCATTTTTGTGGTTTAAAACTGCGTCCCTCTATTTTTTGTCATGGCTTAGAGCCAGGTCATGACACATCACACAATGAATCACTTAATTATCTCATTCATTTTAACACTCTTCAGTGTTCATTTAACACTCATATTTTAACACTTTAACCCTTTGAGTGTGGAGTCAAATAAATTCCCAGGAGAGTTCATTTAACACTGGAGTTTTTGCTGTGTAGGATAACGTTCTCTGAAAACATCCTCAAAATGTTACAGTTAAAATGTTATATCTTAGTTTACATTTAACCTGGAATGAGAAAACATCCTCAAAACATTCTTTGAACATTACATTCAAATGTTTTCTTTAAAACAATAACCACACTTGTAGGGAATGTTAGCCAACGTTCTGAGAACGTTCCCTGATAGCTGGGTTATACCCGCCTCCGTCACCCTCACAGTCCAAACTTCTCTCTCTCTGTTTTTTTGCATTTGTTTTGTAAGTAAACTGACACTTCAGTTCAGCAATCTACAACCTAACAATATAGCAAGTAATATTTATGTTTGACTGTCATTCACTTTTCAAATCCTTATGAGATCTTTATGAATCTCCTGTGTGATACACAAATAACTTCTTTATTTTCATACATTTTCTAAATCAAATATATATTTTAAGTTCATTTAACATATAGACTCTGAATAAATCTGAATCTCGAGTCTTTTGAATCAGTGCCTAATGAAAAACACAAATGCAAATTCAGTGCAGGAGATTCATAAAGATCTCATAAGCATATGAAGAGTAAGAGCAGTCAAATTCAGATTTCCCGTAAATGACCTGCAAAAACCTGTTGTGTAAATTCAACCTTTGGTAAACTGGCAGCCGCTCTGTTGATCTTTGAGTATGGGATGAATATCAAAATGATTAACATGTGCAAGCACAATTATCCATGAACTTGAGAAATGTTGCAGATATGGTTTAATATCCACAACCTTTCAACTTGCGTGTGCAAAATTCAAAATTGAATGAATGTGTAGTAATTTGTACAAATAGAGACATTTTTGTGAATACAAATGTTTTCTTTGTATTAGTGTGTCATAATTTGCGCATGCAACAAAGAAGACGTGCGTTTGTGGATCAGGTGACGCGTGCATTCATTGACATCTTTTCTGAGTCAATCTCATTTGATTCATTTGGATTTTGAGACTTTCATTTTGCTGTGTTTATCAGCATTTCACAACCCACACACAAACAACTACAAATGAATAGACCTGGTGCTAATTATTAATGTGTGCACAACTACCCATCTATACATGAATATCAGTCACGTGACCGCTTACGTCATCCGCTCTTTTTCCAGTTGACTGCCGCCATCTTGAGTACCTACCGAGTACTGTCTATGGTACAGAAAAGCATTAACTAGCTAGCTTGCTACTATTTACAGCTTCGTACGGACACAGTAAATGGCTACGAAAGACAACATTTCGCACCTCGACTGCCATGAAAAGAAACGCTACTTTCAAAAAATAATATCGTTAGGGTGTGATCCCTACGCAATACCTGATGCGTACTTCCAACCCCTGTCCGCTGCTACCGAACTACCAATCCTGGCATGTTGATCCGACTATTTTAAGTGTGTATTCAAATGGTCCAGGGGCAGAACTTTTGCCAAGCGTGTGTTCTGGGTTCTAATCCGCACTCATATAGTTTTTTTTTTTCTCATCAAAACCGATCATGTTTATCAGTGGTTGTATATCAGGCAGGGACACGTTTGTGTGCAGTTTGTTTTGTAATTTCACCGGAACGAATAGAGAGTCTCTCCACATTGAAGCGCGTGTCCGAGTGAAGACTGTGCGTGATCCACAAACAAACACAGTATCCGCGCCACTGATCGCAGCGGCAACGAGCACTTTGATCAGATTGATTTTCTCTTTATTGCGCGTCGCGTTCAGGTTATTGTCTGTAGTTTTCCTCCCATAGAGCCTATTATAAAGAAAAAGCTTAACGTGAATGCAGTAAGACGGTGATGTTAAAAGTCAGTAGCCATACACCTTATTGAACATGCAACGCGCTATTGCACGTTAAGCGTTTTATAATGGTTTTCTATGGGTGTTGTTCATAATCTGATTTCATCTGTTTGCTTCTACATATGCTTTATTAATAAGGTAGGCCTATATTGTGTACTAAATTTGGTGCTTCAATATCACTTTCTTAATCCACATTAAGGGTAGTATTATATGGGGAAGAACGCTTGATTACGGTGCCGTTGTCTGTTTTAGCAGAATACTGCCATCTAGTGGTAGCAGCTTTTCTCAGACTGTGTGAGTGGATCGTGCAAGTCTAAACCGGCGAAATGAAAGTCTCAAAAATCCAAATGAATCAAATAGGATTGACTCAGAAACGAGTCAATGAATGCAAGCATGTCACCTGATCCACAAATGCACATCTTACTTGTTGCATGCACAAATTCTGGCCTACATTAATACAAAATTGAGGTTTTGTATTAACAACTATGTCTCTATTTGTATAAAATGCTGCACATTCATGCGTGTTTGGATTTTTCACACACAAGTTGTATTGTATTAGTTTAAATGTAGTGATGCACATTTGTGAATTTGTCAAATAGATGGGTAGTTGTGCACACATTAATAATCAGCACCAGGCCTATTCATTTGTAGTTTGTGTGTGGGTTGTGAAATGCTTAAAAACTGCGAAAAGAAAGTCTCAAAATCCAAATGAATCAAATGAGATTGGCTCAAATTATGATACACTAATACAAAGAAAACATTTGTATTCACAAAAATGTCTCTATTTGTACAAACTGCTACACATTCATTCAATTTAGAATTTTACACACGCAAGTTGAAAGGCATTTGGTTGTGGATAATAAAACATATTTGTAACATTTATCAAGTTCATGGATTATAGTGCTTGCACATGTTAATCATTTTGATACTATATTCATCCCATACCGGAGCAACTTTTCTCTATTTATGGATGACGAGACACGCTCGGGCGAGTGACGTACGCAAATACCTGCGATAACTATCCCGCTAGGTCTAAAATACAAACACTTTTAATAAGCTTACCATAGTGAATCAGCGTAACACTAAAACACATTTTGGAAGAAGGATTGATGATGTATTGACTCATTATTTAAATTTAGTTTATTTTGATTTATTTATTTTCTACATATTTTATCTTTAAGGAGAGGACTATAAATTGTTCAGACTTCCACAACAGTATTATTATTATTTCAACAGATCAAAAACAAAAAGTACCCTGTAAATGTACATTCATGTTACACGACTTGATGCCCTAAAAGCCATTGCGTGGTCACGGGTAATGTATGATTTTCTTCGGTTAAACTCGTTTAGCTATTTACATCGCCCTTAGACTTTAGACTAATCCCGGAATACAAACTACTGAGTGGATTTGCCCTGATGAACGTTGAACATCAATACTCCTGTAGATGCAAAAACTCGCAAGATGCACTCTAAAAAGAGATGTGTTAAAAAACAACACACAGCATGTGTTGATGGTATTTTGACACATGTTGTGTAGATTTTAGCACATAATGTGTGTTAAAATGTAACTCTGGATAGAATAGCACTGGGTGGAAGAGAGTTTGTGTTTATGAAAAAAAAAAAGGTATATTTTATATGGTATCCCATAAAATGCTCTAAAATAAATAAAACAATACATTCAAATAAATAAATTAAATCTTAATTCATGAAAACTTAAAGATTAACGGGTGTTTTTTGGCAGCCAATCACATCATGCCTCTTTTTCAATGTCTTTTTCAAATGCTGCTTTCACGTGTTATTAATAACCAGATTAACTTTATTTCTGTCAGACGTCTACAGAAGCTCTTATTGAGAATTAACAGGTTTTGGTGTTGACGATTCATTGAATGTTTCATTTAAAGTCACCAGAATCGTGATTAGTGTCAGCTTTATTTGGGCTCTTGACCCTTGACTTTTTAACATTAGTTTTCTCTGATTGCTGTAAATCTATATTTATTTTAACACATTTGAAACCGCAGAAATAATCATTAGAAAAATATGCTTAGATGATAATATCATCATGGACATGTAGGATTGTTAAGCTCAGCAAGAGTTTAATATTTAAATTTTATAAAGCTTTTATAAAGGTTAGTATATTGCAATAATAAAATTCATTTTTAAATACACAGTTCGCACAGAACCTTACAGTCTACGGTATCAAACAGACATCAAGAATCAGCGTATGAATCTCAACAATGGTGACAAACATAATGCTTCATGCCGCAATGCATGCTGGGTGCCACCATAGTACAAATCTCATCCATGACTCCCAGCATGCATTGCAGCATGAAGCTTTTTGTTTGTCACCATTGTTGAGATTCATAGGCTGATTCTTGATGTTTGTGTTTGACTAGTTTCTGCTGCAGATTCATTTTTATTTTTTTTATTCTGCACTGCTGGACAACATGATGTAGTTTCACAAGATTGTTATAACTAACAGCACATAAATAAATTAAATGCACACCATCCATATACTCATAAACTTGATCAGATCAGCACTTACTGATTATGACATCATCAAGCAACAGCTGATCATAGTTTCTCTCACCATAATAGATGTATTTTATTAAAATACAGTTAAAGCAGCCAGAGAAAAACTAAAAGAAGAGTAAAGGGTCAAGAGCTCAAATAAAGGAGCCATTAATCACGATTCTGGTGACTTCAAATAAAACATTCAATGAAACATCAACATCTAAACCTCTGTTAATTCTCAATAAGAGCTTGTCTATGTAGATTCATGATGTCTAAACCATCCAAATGTTCACACAAACTCTTTATTAAACATCACTGGACTCCATAAACACAAGTTAACAATACGTTTCAGTTTTCATCCAGACACTCAGTTGTAAAAACACAGGAAGTAACTCTGGCAAATACACACCGACTACAGTCACATGTGACACATATCTGACACAAGTTGTGTATCTATAACACATTAGTGTGTAAAAGGTTTCAACACACTTCTGTGTAAGAGGAATAACACATTAGTTGTGTTAAAGGTAATACAAAATGTGTAGTCCTTTTAAACACAGAGATGTGTTAAGAATCGACACAGGTTGTATGTTAAATTTGACACAACATGTGTTGTCCCTGAGCACACACACTACATGTGTTAAAATCTACACAACATGTGTTAAAATCTACACAACGTGTGTTGTCCCTGAGCGCACACACCATGTGTTAAATTTGACACAACGTGTCATTTTTAACACATCTCTTTTTAGAGTGTGCGGAGGCCGTTCAGAAAAGGTTTGGCACAGAAGGCAAGTTACAAAAATTAATATGTGCAATGAAACAATGAAACTATGCGTTGGAGCAGTCCTCCACTATCGTTGGGTAGGACTGAATCAATTCAAATTAATATTCTTCCACAAATACTTTTTTTGTTTTAGACCAGGGGTGTCCAATCCTGCTCCTGGCGATCGACTGTCCTGCACAGTTCATCTCCAACCCTAATCAAACACACCTGCCTTTAATTTTCAAGTGATCCTGACGTGCTCTGAAGACCTTAATTGGTTGCTTCAGGTGTGTTTGATTAGGGTTGGAGATGAACTGTGCAGGACAGTCGATCGCCAGGAGCAGGATTGGGCACCCCTGTTTTAGACTGTTCCCATTTTTCTCCCCAAATCTTTCTTTAAATCATTTGATGCCACTATATCCTCCTATATTTGGGCTGGTAAGCCTCCAGTTGTACACAAGTCAACTCTTCAAAGACGATGATCAAACAATATTGGAGTCTCGCTCTTCCAAATTTCTTCCAAATTCTATTGGGCAGCTAATATCCAGAAAATATATGCATGATGTAATTCCCCAGATATTAACTGGCGTTTGATAGAAGCGAACTCCTGCATATCGTCCTCATTACCAGCATTAGTTTTTTATCCCAATTTGCAGCGACCCTCTAAATACACCGCTAACCCGATTGTGCTTTCTTCACTCAAAATCTGGAAACAGTTTCATCTTCATTTTAGATTAAACACGTCATGATCCACCTTTATGCCTATATGTGGTAATCTTCTTTTCGTACCCTCTACTTTGGATTCAGCTTTTGCACAGCTCAGGGAGAAGGCTCTAGTATTGTTTCATGATTTGTTTTCTGATCACACATTTGTGTCATTTAAAGATTTGCTGAGTAGATTCAATTTATAAAACTTATAAATCCAATTTATTCCACTATTTGCAATTACATGACTTTGCTAAAACACACATTGCTACCTTCCCTCACCAGCCAAAGAAAACTTTAATTGAATATATAATGTCACTTCCGAAATCACAGCCATATCGCCTCAATTTATGGCCGGTTACGCTCTTCGCAGTTCCTCTTCTTTTTGTACTCAAGGAAACCTGGGAGAGAGAGCTAGGACTGGAACTTGACGAGGAGATGTGGAATAATGCTCCAGCTAAAATGAGTTCTGTCCGCATCTGTGCTCGTTTAAATCATATTCAGTTGAAAGTTGGGTCCCACTTTATATTAAGTGGCCCTAATACCTGTGAACTTACATGGTAACTACATGTGTACATAGTATGTAACTACAGAGTAAGTACACACTGATACATAGTATGTACAGCTGTAATATTTGTGTACCTACACATATGTAACAACTCACGGAATGGTATGCGTAAGTACAAATGTGTAACAGTACATTGGTAACAACACTTGGTAACACTTTATTTTACGGTGCCCTTGATACAGAGTAATTACTTAATTAATTACTTAGTAATAGACTTTGTAATAACATGTAACAAAATGTACTTAACATGTAACTAAGTTATGGAACAGCCTATACTTACAGATTGTAATTACGCACATGTAATAGGCAGCTACTGTTACACATGTGTAACAAGCCGAGTCTGTTACATATTACATACACATTACTTGTATGTAACATAAAGTAAAGTGTATCAAGATTGTACTAAAGTGCACTTCCTGTGTATCTACAAATGGTATCCATCTGAATTAACCCACTAGTTCATAGCTTAAATACATGCATTAGCTTCCTAATTACATTGCAATTACAAAATATTACACAGGTATAAGCTACGTAAAATAAAGTGTATCAAGAATGTACTTAAGTGTACTTTGTGTATACATACCTTATCCATCTCTGCCTTAGTTTGATTTAACTCACTAGTTCATAGCTTAAATACATGCAGTAGTTTCCTAATTACATTGTAATTACATAATATTACACAGGTATAAGCTACGTAAAATAAAGTGTATCAAGAATGTACTTAAGTGTACTTTGTGTATACATACCTTATCCATCTCTGCCTTACTTTGATTTAACTCACTAGTTCACAGCTTAAATGCATGCAGTAGTTTCCTAATTACATTGTAATAACATAATATTACACAGGGATAAGCTACGTAAAATAAAGTGCATCAAGAATGTACTTAAGTGTACTTTGTGTATACATACCCTATCTTTATCTGCCTTAGTTTGATTTAACTCACTAGTTCACAGCTTAAATGCATGCAGTAGTTTCCTAATTACATTGTAATTACATAATATTACACAGGGATGAGCTACGTAAAATAAAGTGTATCAAGAATGTACTTAAGTGTACTTTGTGTATACATACCTTATCCATCTCTGCCTTAGTTTGATTTTACTCACTAGTTCACAACTTAAATGCATGCAGTAGAGTTCTCAACGGGTCGGGTCGGCCCGACAAACCCGACGGGACCCGCGGGTTCGGTCCGGGTTCGGGTCGGAAATATAAGCAAATGACTCGGGTCGGGTCGGACCTCGGGCTTAATCTTTTCCGCTCAGTGAAAAAAACAACAACAACAAACAATTTTTTATTAATCATCGCTGCTGTTCACCGTAAAGAAAGTCTGGCTGCTGCGTGCAACGTGCATCATGGAGAGGGGTGGGGGCAGACCTGACGCCGCTGCGTGCAAGCCTTTAGCCTGGAGAAGATGGAGTTGGTGAAAAGTAAACTTGCCGCAGGTGAATTCACCGTCGCTACTACAGGAGTGGGAAAATCAGAGGTCTGGAAAGTGTTTATTGTTTGTATTGTTAAAAGGCGTGAACATTAAAGGTTGATTTGAATTCCCGTCTGCTGGTCATGATAATAGGTGTCTGAAGAAAAAAAAAAAAAAAAAAAAACCGCGGGTTCGGGCAGATAATTCAAGTTGATGTGTCGGGTTACATCGGGTCCGGGCTTTAAAAACCACGGGCCGGGTCGGGTCGGGTTGTAATTTTCAGGCCCGTTGAGAACTAGCATGCAGTAGTTTCCTAATTACATTGTAATTACATAATATTACACAGGTATAAGCTACGTAAAATAAAGTGTATCAAGAATGTACTTAAGTGTACTTTGTGTATACATACCTTATCCATCTCTGCCTTACTTTGATTTAACTCACTAGTTCACAGCTTAAATGCATGCAGTCGTTTCCTAATTACATTGTAATTACATAATGTTACACAGGGATGAGCTACGTAAAATAAAGTGTATCAAGAATGTACTTACAGTAAGTGTACTTTGTGTATACATACCTTATCTTTCTCTGCCTTAGTTTGATTTAACTCACTAGTTCACAGCTTAAATGCCTGCAGTAGATTCCTTATTACATTGTAATTACATAATATTACACAGGTATAAGCTACGTAAAATAAAGTGTATCAAGAATGTACTTAAGTGTACTTCATGTGTATCTATAAACCTCATCCAACTCGGCTTGTTACACATGTGTAACAGTAGCTGCCTATTACATGTGTGTAATTACAATCTGTAAGTACAGGCTGTTCCATAACTTAGTTACATGTTAAGTACATTTTGTTACATGTTATTACAACGTCTATTACTAAGTACCTAATTAAGTAATTACTCTGTATCAAGGGCACCGTAAAATAAAGTGTTACCCAACACTTTTTTCACTTCAGTAAGTACACGTGTAACAGGAATTATGTAACTACATTTTGTAACAACAATATGTATTTAATCAAGTTCTTCCAATTCCACATGGAATCAATACTGCAGTTACCAGTTTGGGATACACTGAAACTATATGTTTCACTGGCAGGACTAATGTTGAATTACAGTGTACTTACATGGTAACTCCTCAGCAACGGTAAACAATATAAAGTCTAAAAAGGTCATCCTTACTGTATTATTTAAAACACTGTATTTACAGTGTACTTATGGTAACTCCTCAGAAACTGTCCATTTAATATAAAGTGTAAAACGGTCGGTCCTTACTATGTGATAAGCAAAACCCAAACCTCTGTGAAACACTGTATTTACAGTGTACTTAAACCCAAACCTCTGTGAAACACTGTATTAATAGTGTATTTAAACCCAAACCTCTGTGAAACACTGTATTTACAGTTTACTTGAACCCAAACCTCTGTGAAACACTGTATTAACAGTGTACTTACATGGTAACTCCTCAGGAACTGTCCACTTAATATAAAGTGTAAAACGGTCATAACCTACTGTGTAATATGCAAAACCCAAACCTCTGTGAAACACTGTATTTACAGTGTACTTAAACCCAAACCTCTGTGAAACACTGTATTAACAGTGTACTTACATGGTAACTCCTCAGGAACTGTCCACTTAATATAAAGTGTAAAACGGTCATAACCTACTGTGTAATATGCAAAACCCAAACCTCTGTGAAACACTGTATTTACAGTTTACTTAAACCCAAACCTCCGTGAAACACTGTATTAACAGTGTATTTACATGGTAACTCCTCAGGAACTGTCCACTTAATATAAAGTGTAAAACGGCCATAACCTACTATGTGATATGCAAAACCCAAACCTCTGTGAAACACTGTATTTACAGTGTACTTAAACCCAAACCTCTGTGAAACACTGTATTAACAGTGTACTTACATGGTAACTCCTCAGGAACTGTCCACTTAATATAAAGTGTAAAACGGTCATAACCTACTGTGTAATATGCAAAACCCAAACTTCGGTGCAACACTGTATTTACAAAGTATTTACATGGTAACTCCTCAGGAACTTAATATAAAGTGTGAAATACTTGATACCAACCACAATTTACTGTATATGTACATTAATGTATGTATATTAACATTATAATAGTAACCCAAACCTCATTTCTAAATACTCAATTTAATGTGGCATTTAAAATGTAGCAAGCATTGCAATCGCAGTTACACTGTGTACACTACACATGAACAGAAGACCGTAATTGGTAAATCTTTAAAAGTGCTATGCAGTAATATCCCAGAATCTATCAAAGCATAACTATCACATTCATACAGTATTTCATAGTTTACTATCCACTATGTAACCTTGTTTTGCAAATACTCCTAAGATACAAGGCAGAAATGGTTTGCATGGCATAGCCAAATTTACGAATCTGAAAAAAGGTCACAGCCAAGTTAAAAAAAAGAGGTCATCTAGAAAATAAAAAAATCATGCATTTTCAGCTGATATAACTTTAATTAAATCTAAACCTGTATGCTTTTCTAATATCATGGATCAACTGTGCCAAAGCACCTTTCCTATTTCTTCTTCCCAGCCAGTAGTGCCACTGGATGAATTTCAAGTGTTCTTTTAACAGTTTTTTAGTTTTGTTACCCCTGAATCTTGATACCTGTGCCTTGATGGCTAGCCAGGCCCGTTCAATATGTTGTGTGTGGCAGCCAGTTTGGGGATCAACAAAATTTTTACTGTGGTTTACAGTTAGGTGTTTGTATCCTTGTGGTTGTAGCGCATTCAGATATGCCCTCCAATTGTCACTGTAAACAGCTGACCCCCTTCTGATGTGCCGTTTGATGATGGGCATCAATGTGGTCCTGGAACGGTCCTTTACCATCTTTAAGACTGGTAGGCGGCGAGCTCCTTTAACCTCCATCATCCCAAACACCCAGCCTTTTTTTCTCTGCCAAGTAGTACGACAGCGGCCACGATTAAACTGAAAATGCATAAACACAAGAAACATAACAAATGTTAACAGCAGTTAAACCTGGATTGTGTTTGATAAAACATACACTTGGATTCTGATCTCCCCATGAGCATTTGGGGGTCATTCAAGCCATTCCTCAGCACACATGAATATAGATGGCGATATCACTTCTTTATAGCAGAAATAAACTGCTGCAGAAAAAGTTAGGTGCCATGCAAAATGTAATGTGTACTTGCATTACTTATCACAAATGTATTGGAGTAAAAATGACTTTTACTTGTTCAAAAATGTAGTCAATAGAGAGTAAAAGTTGCTAATATTTGATACTCAGTACAACTGCAAAGTATACTTAAGTACAGTAACTAATTACATTTACTCAGATACTTTACACCTCTGAGGAGAAATGAAAGCTTTAGCATAAGTTCTGCTGGGAAGACTCAATTACTACGTCACTTATTGCCTTCACTTCTATCCAATCATATTCTTATGCTCACTGTATAAAAGCACGGTACTTACACATGTTTGAGTTCGCAGATACTGAAGCGACGATTAGTTCGCAGATGCTGACGCTTCAATTCAGTTAGCAGTTGCTGACGCTTCAATTCAATGCGCAGTATGACACCGGCGTTCCTTCACTTGCGTTCGAATCCAATCATATAACAACACAAGTCATATCGTTGATTTGATCTCAGCCATTTTCGCGGTGCGCGAATGCACCACGCTTGCAGAGGAAACAAGAATGTGGCGGCTTTAAATCTCACGAGAGACGATCTCCTAACAGGGTTTTCAAGTTCAAGTTCCATTTTCAAGGCTTTCACGTTGAATAGCTTCCCGCGGCCACTGTTTATATCCCTATTAGGCTACTATGATTAAATTCCATTCAGGTAAGTATATTAATTTGCTACTCTACTGCTCCCTTCATCAGCGGTAAAGTTCAATTGTGACTCTGGAGACACGGTAGTTTTCTAAAAAAAAAAAAAAAAAAAACACTGCCAATACATAGCCTACAGTCTGCACCGCAACATACTGTAACGCTTTAAAAAGAAGGGACTGGTGGACACGTATGATATCCACAGCGCAGTAGCTACTAATCTATTTCAGCGTTGTTGATTCCACGCTCTCATGGTTAATTGCAAAATATTAACAGCTGGGTTGCTGAAAATAATTAAATCAAGCTTAAGAGCAACTTTATCAAATTGGCTTTATGTATATGCCATTTGCAGCTCGCGCTCCTCATCTGCTCACTATGACGTGCCTTTCAATAAAGGAGCATACCTATTCAACTCGTTTACGCCCTTATCTGAATTCGTTATTGCTTCGGCCTTCATGGAGACGTTTGCTAGTCACTTCCCGACCGCCGGTAAAATTTCGTCTTAAATGCTGCGCTTTAACAATAAAGGGGGAATTTTATCTCCGTTCATTTTCTGTAAATATAACTATCTATTATTCAAACATAAAACAAAAGCAATTAATAGCTACTGTTAAATTAAAAATAAAAATAAATACATAAGTTATAAATTTATAAAGGGTTTGTAAAAATTTGAAAGTGATATAAATATATGTCCATATCAGAAGCAAGTTGTTTGTTGGATGTTATACGTATGCCGTAGTAGACATGGTTATGAAGGGTATATGTAGGGTATGTAGCAGGAGTGTTTAATACAAAAGAAGTAAATCATAAATTTACAGTGCTAATAATTCTCTATATCTCTATCAATTCGACTTGTTGCATATAGGCCTACAATGATATGATTTTTCATATCAAGATCTTTTAATTCTTGCATTTAAGTTCTTCACTAACAGATTTATGGTACAACCGCCATAACCCAAATTTTCTTGGCGACTACTTTAATCCACCGATATGTGTCATAGAAATATAGACATTATAAGGATTCGATATTAAATGTACAAAGGCAGACTAAGGATGCTCGGGTCAAGGTCACAGACTTTGCCAAAACTTGCCTAACATAGTAGAACTAACAGTTATAAGTGTAGACTATATAATTCAACCAATCACCAGACGAACGTCAGTCAAGAAGACTCGAATGACATTATATTTACTTATCTGTATGATTTAATTATCTGTATGATTTAAATGTTCACCTATTTTTCTATTCAAGGGACTCACTTGGTTGCCATGGCAGTGATCTCTCGGTCGTGAATAACTTCATTCATATAACTTGAGAGTAATGTCAGGTGTACGCAGCCAGCTGAGAAAGATTCTATGCTCAAAGTCAACAACAGAATATCAAGTGTGATTGAGGTATCTTTTCGGTATGCAGTCACCTTACTACAGGTAAGTATTGCACTGAGTTAAAAAAGATTTAAAAAAAAAAAAAAAAATTCTAGTATAAGTATCTCTTTAAGGCAGGGCATTTATTTCTCGTCTGTTAACACTGGCCATAGTCGAAGGGTGCATATCCATTCAGATTTGGACATTCGGAATACCAAAGGTCAGATAATTTACCAAGCCTGCTCAGACTCCGTTCATTCGCACTTCATCGAATTATCTTATAGCGGCTGCTAACATCTCTGGGTTCGAAGTGGTGGCAAAACTTATGTTGTACGTGCTAACGAAGCTCGGTTGCATTCCTAAGGCAGATCGTGTTAGACGATCATGCTATTCCCGAGACGTTCAGCTGGCAATCAGTAGTCTCCAATTTCATGATTAAGGTCCCGCAAGCACATTCCTGACCACTGCAATGCATAGCTACGCACTGTAGTCTTCAGGCGGCTCTGCCTTCAGCAACCCTTATCCATCACCCTGCCCTCCTCTAACTGTGATCAAATAAATTAGTCACTCTGCTCAATCCAGCTAGACAGTATATCACTGAAGATGTGGCTCCCTACACCTTTAAAGCTTGTATTTCTGCAGAATTGATTTTGTTTCGCTTTTCTTTCAGATTCCTAATTTCTTATCCGGATCACGGCCGGTTGTTCCTTCCTTATCTACAATTAGTAAAATTGATGTGTGGTGGGTCTCCTGTGTCCCCATGGTGTGTGTGAGGGGTTTGGCTTGGAATGTCCTAAATACATTTCATATCCTATGCTGGAATTGTCATTGAGGGTGAGTAAAGCGCATGGTTTTTGTCGTCCCTTTGGATGCAGTCGAGCTGCTGCTCCCGGAACAGGGCTGGAGTTCAACAGCTCGTTTTGCAGCTTTGATTACCTCTCACAGACATTTCAAAACTTTTAGATTATATTCAAACCAAGTCAGCCAAAGATGGAGAGACTCAAGAAGCGTCAACATGTATACCCCATTTCCGGATGGTTGGTTGATGTATCATGTAGCTTATGCGTAGTTATCTTCTAGTATTGACAGCTCATTCTGTTTGTTATGCTATAAATCATATTCCGGGAGCTAAATATATAACTTTATGGTTTGTGATGCCACTAATCCAAAGGAATGCCGCACAGTCCCTCTCAGCATTGTTGTAGTCCTTAAAAAGCGATCTCTTTAAATTAAATCTTCAATGCTTGAACTTGTGCATTGTAACTTTGCAGATGTTGGTTATGCTTTAACAGTAACATTACAGGAAAGCGAAATCCATTTAACCCCCTTTTATTACCTCCCATCCATCTTGGTTACTTTTCCTATTTTCATATTCAGATCGTATCCATGTTTAACTATGTTCATGGCTCATGCATCCAGGGGAATTTTCTTCAGATCTAACACTCCGATCTTGCCCTAGGTCCTTTTTCTGATTCACCTTCTCCCCTAATTTTTTTACTCTTTCTTAAGCACTCCAACCGACTCAAGTTTCTGGTATCATATCAACAATTTCTAAAATTAGCAATACATTTTGTCCCTTCTCATCTGATTACATTCCTAAAATCCGCTCTAGATTCTCAGATCACTTTCCCCATTTTCCTACCTACGAAGCATCTCTCTCTAAATCCTGGTTCAGGACTCATCTAGTTCTGTCCTCAAAAGCTGCAGTTATCTCCCCTCCAGTATAATGGTCATTCATTTAGGATTGGGGCAGCCACTACAGCAGCTGAACGTGGCATTTCTACTTCAGCTTTCAAGATCCTGGGCAGATGGTCTTCCTCTGCATTCAAGTCTTATATAAGACCAGATTCTAAAACTATTCTTCAAGCCCAGCAAGCTCTACAATAACCATAAGGTAAAAAACTATGCAACTACTGGTGGTGGTGTCAATCTTATTTCCTTCATCCTGTTATTATTCTAGCCAGCACTCCTCAATGACTATCTAGTCATCTATTCTGTGTGGCTTAGCGGCTCTGTTCAATGTGGCCTCGTCTCTATGTGGCTGTAGCAGCCGTTGTGCCTTTGTTACATGTTCGTCATTTAATTTAAAAACAAAAATAAATAATAATAATAATAATAATTATATAATAAAAAAAAAAAAAACAGTGACTATTTCATGCGATATTCATGTTCTATGTGGTCTACTGTGACCGTGTAGCCTAATGTGGCTGTCCCGTGGTCTTGTGGCCATTAAGTATGGCAGGTTCTGTGTGGCCTAGTGGCTCTGTCTCGTTGGCCTCGTTCAGTGTGGCTTAGCAGCCTTGTGGCCCGGTGGGCCTCGTCTCTGTGGCGGTCTCATGGCTTCGTGGTACCATGTCGCCATGTCCTATGTTCGGCCTCCAGGCTGTGGCCCTATGGCCTCGTTCCGTGTGGCTTAGTGGCCGTTGTCTGTACGTCTCGTCTATGTGTGGGCTTATGGTTTGGAACCCTTTATGTTCTGTGTGGTCTACTGTGACCGTGTAGCCTAATGTGGCCTTGTCTCGTGGTCTTGTGGCCTTCATGGCATGGTTAAATGTGGCCTAGTGGCCTTGTACTCAAGTATGTCTGTCTACGTGTGGCATTAGTGGCCTTGTGGCCACGTGGGCCTTGTGTACATGTGGGGCTTGGCGCCTTGTGGCATATGTTTGCCTTGTCCTTTTAAAAAGATGCCTGAATGGCCAGTGGCCCCTTTGGGGCAGAGGTTTAATGTGGCTTAGATGCCGTAGTCTTGTGTGGTTTGTCTTTATGTGGCTCTAGTGGCTCGGTCTTGTCCTTAAAAGATGCAATGGTGGCCAGTTGCCCCCCGGGGCATAGGTTTCGTGATCTTAAAGCTGTTGTATCCTGTTAAAAAAAAAAAAAAAAAAAAAAAAACCTTATGTGTTGTCCAGTCTTACCTCGTCTCTTTGTGGCATTAGCGGCCGTTGTGGCTTAGTAGCCTCGTCTCTGTGGTCTATTGTGGCCGTGTGGCTCATTAAAGCCTCGTCTCTGTGGTCTATAAAGGCCATGTGGTCCAATGAGGCCAGAGTCTGTGTTATGCTCAGCCCCAGGTGGCTGCTATATGTGGTCCAAGGAGGCCTGTTTATTATTTTGCCAAGGCGGCTGTCTGTGTGGTCCAATGTGGCCTTGTCTATGCAAGCCAAAAGCGGCATTGCCGGTCCAATGAGGCCTTGTCTCTGTGTTTTCCTAGGAGTGAACTGGCAATTAAAAAATAAATATATAAATAAATAAAATAAAACACTTTTAATTTAACATATAAAAACATAGTTATTTTAGAATTATCTGTCCTTCTCCCCTATTAAACTTTAGGCACGCTGTATTTTCACATCTAATTTGTATCTTCACCATTTGTTTCTTCCTTCTCTATTTTTCAGGAACCCCAGGACTCTAGACTGGTGGGTTTACTCAGTTACCATCTTTTGGGGGTTGGCGTGCCCCGTTCCAGTGTAGTCATACTCCACCTATTTTTGGGGGTCGGCTGCGCCCCTGCCTTCATCTCTAGGCAGGAATTGCAGATCCGATACTCTCGGATTATGCACTACGGACGGGGCCTACGCCAAATGACTTTGTAGTTTATCAGCTTGCTGAGCTGTCAATAAATGTATGGTTTATTGAAATAACTCTCCCGAGTCTTTCTGGTAGAAATGAAAGCTTTAGCATAAGTTCTGCTGGGAAGACTCAATTACTACGTCACTTATTGCCTTCACTTCTATCCAATCATATTCTTATGCTCACTGTATAAAAGCACGGTACTTACACATGTTTGAGTTCGCAGATACTGAAGCGACGATTACCCCCATCCTCCCCACCACCACCAGGATGGTCCCGTCCATATCTCCCAGGGGGGTCGGCTGCGCCCCTGCCTTCATCTCTAGGCAGGAATTGCAGATCCGATACTCTCGGATTATGCACTACGGACGGGGCCTACGCCAAATGACTTTGTAGTTTATCAGCTTGCTGAGCTGTCAATAAATGTATGGTTTATTGAAATAACTCTCCCGAGTCTTTCTGGTAGAACTTATTGTTCAGCTATTGGCACATCATTCAATCATGTCTTTTGATTGCATGTGGTATTTTGATGTGATATTAACACTGGAAGTATTAGTGAATGACGCTTTAACCAAATTTAGTATTTCAACATGGTAAAAAACGAACTTTTTGTATTTCTCATGTCAGATGTACCTTTCTCTTGTGAGCGAACTTAGACTCATCTATGGCCACAAACTTCTGTCTTGACTTCCCGCCAACTCTAAGACCTGTTTTTCTTTTCAGTTTACTCAATGCATTAATGCAAACCTGTAAAAAATATGTGGATATTAGTACAAACAAAATTAATTACAGTTCAATTAGCTGAGCAATGTAGTACTGAAGAGTTATTCAATTTAAGCTACCTTCCTGAGCAATTTGTTCATTCTGGACAATGTTGTTGATGTTTTGGCAACACAGTCTTCCATCAAATCAATTTGTCTTAGATGTAGACCCTGTGAAAACCTTTAAAGAAAATAATTTTAATTAATAAAAAACAATAACCAAAATGTAATGATGTACAAAAAAGATGATTAGAAATAAATATTAATTTAGAGGGCCCCTATTATGGATTTTTGAAAATGACCTTTCATGTAGTGTGTAACATAGCTACAAGTGAATGAAAACATCCTGCAAAGCTTTATCTGAAAGTGCACCGTATATAAAGTTATTGTCTTTGAAAAGTAAGAGTCGACTCTGAATCAGTGAAATTCGCTAAGAGATGACGTCAAGACGAACATTATTATTATATTGCCCGCCCACTTATTGCGTGCGCACACAGCAGGGAAAACTCAAACCAGCAGCTGATTTCTGTGGACACTGGACAGCATCATGTTGAGAAGGCGGCGCTGTGCTCTATAATGTGAAGGTAAAGACAGTTTTATTTCACTGCCCAAGGACGAGCATGTGAAGAATCAGTGGTTAAAGTTCATCTTTACCATGATATCACAGGAGTATAATCATAAACTTTTGCTGTGTTCCCTTTATTTTACTGAAGACTGCTTCTCAAATCTCTGAGATAAAGGCAGGATTCGCTTGCTTTTGAAAGATGGTTTTCAAAATACTTAGTTTTGAGTTCACTTGTTAATGCTGATGGGGAGGAATTACAGTTGCAACATCTTATAATGTAGGCTACCTCAAACTGAGTAGTGTATCACTGAGAAATGTTCTGGTTTGGGCTGAATGACTAGCTCTTCCAGTGTTTCATCATTGCATTCGCGCTCGGATTGATATGGTCAAATCGACGTCATTGTTTGTTACTGTGTTTAGTTTACATTGTAGGAAGCCTCAGGACACAGAGCGGTAAACCAATCACAAGATACTGCGCTGTCTGGCCAATCAGAGCAGAGTATCTCACGGAAAGGAGGGATTGAGATTGAATCATTTGAGGAGTCATTTGAGAATCATAAATCAAAATTTGATGATGTGCAAATGTATATTATGAAGAAATTAAAGTTTTTTTTTTTTTTTACCTTTGATGCATAAACGTTGTAGGAGACTCCACAACAGCATTAAGAAACTTTAAAATAGCATAATAGTGGCCTTTTAAACAGTAATACATGTTCTTAAAAAAAGTTATTTTAGGTAGTAATAGCTGAGTCTTAGTTGTTTTAGGTAATACACAAGTTAAAACCGATGGGTAATATGGAGTAGCCTAGGTGGAATGTCATTGCAAACTTCTATAACACATTAATGTGGAGAGTTGTACATTAAATCTTGAATAGTGAGTTATTTTCCTACTTTTGGAGATGACATTGGTGAGCATTTGCAAGATGAATTACAAATTTTGCTTGCAAAAACTATGTAACCACACTAACTAGCTATGTTATTGTTACAGGTGAAACTCGAAAACCTAGAATATTAGTTTTAAACATAAAAAGTTTATTTATTTCAACTTAAAAGGTGAAACTAATATATACTTTTCACATCCAAAGTGAAATATTTTAAGCCATTATTTGTTATAATTTTGATGATTATGGCTTATACTATGAAAACCTTTTCACAATATACTAATTTTGAATTTGGGGCCACAATCATCAAAATTAACACTATATTTTACCGTGTCCTTGTTACATATGTTACTTGTACTTACAATAGTATTAACAGTTAATTATGCATAATTACATGTAACCAACCAACCAAACCCAACTACCCTAACTCTAAGTGCATGCACTTAATTAATATTACTCAGTACTTAAATATATAATTGCACTGTAACAATGACACCGTAAAATAAAGTTTAACCAGTGCCTGGCTACTATACGTTACCTGTATATGTATTCCATCCACTTAACCAGAGGAACCCTCGAGTTATTAAACAGTGATCCATTGCGAATGGAGAGTGTAATTCTGCGATGCGTGTTTCTTCGACATGTCCTAAGAAAACAGTGCAAAATATTAGTAAATCTAAGAAGCAAGTTGCTTAAAATTATGTTAACGTTAACTAGGCTATCCAAATAACGAATTAAACTGGGTGCCTGCCTAAAGTTACTTACCATATATAACCATCACGTCCACTGTGTGTTGTAATTCGCATGTTTTTTCCACATCGGCGACAACTTGGTGCCTTGCACAGCAAGCCTTTCTTCTGTAGCCATTTTATTATTCGTTTTCTGTGTTTTCCACTACTGCATAGACGTATTAACTTATTTAATTGCCTTGAACACATAGCCATCTATATAGATTTATTTACTTTCCGAGTTGAAATTTTTGGCGCCGTGCTGGTAATGGCTGCCTACAATGAAACGTGACAGTTGTCCCATGACGTAAGTTAGTTTTGATTGGCCTGTTGCATTCTGAACCGCCAACTTGATCCCTATCAGGACTCGTCAGGAGTATGAATTTCAATCGACGACAGCAAACAGTTAGCTTTTTTGCGCCCTCCTCATTTGTATTGCAGAAATCCTCTTACTAACCTAACTTTACATCCAGTAACGTTATGCCACGAAAGAAAGGTGTTTCTCTGAAGAGGAACTGCCTCCAACGCAGCGCACCTGATACCATGGACCTCTTGGACAAAGGTAACTTAACATGTCGGCTTTTCTTATAAGCTAATGTTAGCTAGTAGTACCACTACACTGTAAAAAATAAAATTGTAAAAAAACAGTCATTGACTGTCAGCTGCGGCTGCCAAACAAAAACCGTAAAAATAAAGTAAAATATCCTAATTTAAATTAAGTGCAAAAAACTTTTACAGAAATTTTCCTTAAATGTTTTACGGAAAAACAGTGTTATTTTACAGCTATTTCCTGAATTATTACGATCAAACACCTTCATTGTAAAAAAATCCCATAAAAAACAGTCAAATGACTGTCAGCAATGGCTGCCATACAAAAAAACGTAAAATTAATGTAAAATATCCTAATTTAAATAAGTGCAAAATACTTTTACAGAAATCTTCATTAATCTTTTTTAACAGAAACACACAGTTAAAACACAGTTAATTCACATTTTTTTCTGATTTTTTAGTGAAAAACATGCAGTTAATTATATGCATGATTTGCTGTGACTATACGTCACTACATCAGCAACTACACAGTTACTGTCTGTTAAATAAAGCAACATGCAGCATATCATCAGTGTTTCTCTGCTCATCCTGGACTGAAGCTCAGGCTCTACTCTTCAACACAATGGTGACACACGAAACACACCATACAGAAACACTTTAAACCCCAACAGAACATTAAACACTATCAGGATCTCAGCATCTTCACTTATTACAATCCAGACTTTATTTCTTTCATACTAACATTCTTATTGAGAATTAACAGAGGTTTAGAAGTTGAAGCTTTATTGAAAATAATAAAGTTTGATGCCACCATGATGGAGATTAGTGTTTGTTTTAGTTGGACTCTTGACCTTTTAGTGTTTTACTTAAGTTTTTCTCTGGCTGCTTTAACTGTGTGTCTCTGATGCATATTAGTTATGGTAGGAGTCCAAGAGAAACTCAGATCAGATGATGTTGGTCTCTTTTTAGTGATAATAGTCACCATGTAGTGTCCTGCTTCATTGATACCACCTGAAGTGAAAATTTGATTAAGTAATTAAACATTAGTTGTTAATTTTTGCCTGATAAAGCTGCTATAGAAGATCCTGCAGTGCTGTGATACTCAGATTTTATGATGTCATTATACAGAAAATGTTTTGACAGGATTATATCGACTCACTCAGACATCAAGAATCAACATATGAATCACAACAATGGTGACAACGAAAAAAAATCTGAACTACTATAAAGTCACAAAAAGGCTTTGTTGGTTGTCACCATTGTTGAGATTCATATGTTGATTCTTGATGTCTATACTACAAAAAAAAAATAATAATAACCAGCTCAAAACTTTTTCCATATAATATATATCTTTTTAAATTTCAGATTATTACAATATCGTTGCCAAAGATCATGTGAGAAATTATGACATTATAGACTCTGTATAAAGCTAAATTCCATCTACATATTATGTAATCTAAACTAATATATTCAGAGATTTGGCTGTCATATCAGTGAATCAGATCATCACGATGACTGTAATATCACTTATGAATGATCATGATCATCTGATATTTCTCCTGCATTTATTGCTATAACAAACGTGTATTAAATACACAGTTAAAGCAGTCAGAGAAAAATAATGTTAAAGACTCACGGGTCATGAGCCCAACTAAAGCAGACACTGATCTCAATCATGGTGATATCAAATTTATTTTAAAGCTGTCAGCTGCGGCTGTCAAACAAAAACCGTAAAAATAAAGTAAAATATCCTATTTTAGAAGTGCAAAAAACTTTTACAGAAATTTTCCTTAAATGTTTTACAGAAAAACACTGTTATTTTACAGCTATTTCTTGAATTATTACGATTGTAAAAAAATATATGCATGTGAGAAATTATGACATTATAGACTTTGTATAAAGCTAAATTCCATCTAATTCCATATGATGACATCATCAAAGAATGACCAAAATCATCTGAAATTTTCTCCAGCTTTTATTGCTATAACAAATGTGTATCAAATACACAGTTAAAGCAGCCAAAGAAAAACGTAAGATATAAATTGAAGTCATGAGCCCAACTAAAGCAGACACTAATCTCAATCATGGTGACATCAAATTTATTTTAAAGTTTTTTACAATTTTTTTAAATTAGCATATTTTACTTTAATTTTATGGTTTTTGTTTGGCAGCCGCAGCTGCCAGTCATTTGACCCTTTTTTTACGATTTTTTTACAATGAAGGTGTTTGATCATAATAATGCAGGAAATACCTGTGAAATAACAGTGTTTTTTCGGTTTATTTAAATTACCATATTTGACTTTAATTTTAAGGTTTTTGTTTGGCAGCCGCAGCTGCCAGTCATTTGACCCTTTTTTTACGATTTTTTTTACAATGAAGGTTTTTGATCGTGATTATTCAGGAAATACCTGTAAAATAACAGTGTTTTTCAGTTTATTTAATTTAGGATGTTTTACAGTTTTTTGGGGAGCTGACAGTCATTTGACCATTTTATCATTTAACTGTTTTCTTTCTGTTAAATTACAGATTATATTTGTAATTTTACATACATTTTTATGTAATTTAAGAAAACAGAAAAAATACTGTATGAAAAATACAATCAATTTTCTGTATAAAAAGTGTGAATTACTGTAATTTGTCATTAATGTCACAATACCTAAAATAACAGCTGAATTTTTATTTTACAGATATTATTTGTAATTTTATAGTGTTTTGAGTACAATTTAAAATGAAAGAAAATGATCGTAAAAAAATCACAGTTATTTTCTGTAAAATTAGGATTTTTTTTTACAGTGTAGGATGATGATTTATTTTACACTTAGTTTGCGGTGTTGAACATTATTACCAATCAAACATGTTTCTGATGAACGCAATGTCCAATCAGAGACATTTTAATTCGTCATCGCGTCATGAGGGTTGCATGCGCTTTTACTGACTAAATTATGAATTCTCTCTTATTAGCCTATCATAAACAACAGAAAAATACAGAAAAGATGCAAGAGATTCATTTTGAGTAACTTGCATTAGACTGAAGTCATGGACTGCTTCAGTGTTTTTTGATTGCTTTCTAATATTCCAAGTTCAATAACCATTTTGTTTTTCATGCTAGTGCTACTAGTACTACAGTATATTTCAATGTTGTCTTTATTTCTAATCCAAAAAAAGCAGTAGGCCTAAACAATTTCATTAACGGTTCTTAGCTTTGTTTTTTCTGTAGTCAGAATATGCTTTTTCCTCCACCAATAAATGAATAATCGTCATTAAAATTTCAAGAGCAATAATCAACCATAATTATTTTGTCTTAATATTGCAGCTTTACCTCTATATTGACTTATAGAATATAATGACTGAATGATTTTTTTACAGGCTATTTATCTTATGCAATGTAAATGTACATGAGCATCATTAAACAGTATGTGTAAATAAACATAAATGCCATGTCAGATGCAGCTTATGTTCCACCTTTGCAGTGTAAAAATAGCTTTAGTTGATGGTGGCAGTAACAGTTTGTAGAATTGTGATTGAATAAAGTAATTGGTTAAATTGAAGTATTTGAAAAACACAGATACACAGGTTTTAAAGGTGGTATCAGTGATTTCAGGCCCAAAAAAATATGATCACATTCATCTAATCTTTCCTAACGATCCGCTAGCTGCCAGCCCCATAAGCATGCCGTCAAAAAAACGCGTCTCTGTAGGCAGCCTTGGCTCTGAGATCTGCACACAAAAACAATTGGTTTCACCAACCACTCAAAACCAAAACAAATAGTGTTCCAACCAATCACCGACAGGGGGAGGGTGTTGTGAGTTTTTGAGCCAGCTTCTTCTTCAGCTCTGACTTCCGTGCACAAGCACAAAACCTCACAACACCCTCCCCCTGTCGGTGATTGGTTGGAACACTATTTGTTTTGGATTTGAGTGGTTGGTGAAACCAATTGTTTTTGTGTGCAGATCTCAGAGCCTAGGCTGCCTACAGAGACGCGTTTTTTTGACGGCATGCTTATGGGGCTGGCAGCTAGCGGATCGTTAGGAAAGATTAGATGAATGTGATAAAAATATTTTTGGGCTTGAAATCACTGATACCACCTTTAATAAGGTAAAACTGCCCTCTATACAGTGCTTGTCAAATTTATTACACCTCCGGCACCTGTCAAAATAAAGAGAATGTATTGTCGGAGTCTGTCAAAAAAATTTTTTAAACTAAAAATATTATTGTAATTTATTATGCAAATAACTAAGTGAACAAATATTTTTTAATCACTCAAAATAACCAAAAAACGTAATGTTTTGTATGGCCTACTCCGGTCTTGATAACAGTTTGCATTCTTCCTGGCATTTTTATGTACTTTTCCACAGCCTCTGTTGTTATTGACTTCCAAATAGTTTCTAGTTGTTCCCAAAGACTTGCTTTTCATAAAATATTTTGTGCGGTCTTTGAATCCACTAAATCCCAAATTTGTTTGTAAAATTATTATATTTAAGCTTTAGAAACACTACTGTGTCCTGGTGTGGATTAACTATTACAGAAACTTAAAAATATATATTTTGGTAATCGCCAACACTGTTAGTTTAGGGCAGCTATGGTGAAAACCTTACATTACACAAATATATATAAATTTGATTATCATTGACTACAGTTTTGGAACACTGAGCCATGCTAGGCTAAACCTTTTCACGTTAAGTGTTGACGAATGTCCCTGATGCAACATTGCATCAGTTTGGCTACATTTGTCAGACGATAACATTATCCTTTTATGTTTTTACAAGATGATCCGGCCCAGCAAATAGATGAAGAACACCAAGGTAAAGAAGACGGCGACAATGACTTTTCTATTGTTGAAGTGGCACCTCCAGAAGCAGGTGAGTTTGTATTTACTTAATGGGGAACTAAACAGGGCTGTGTTTCCCAAAAGCATTGTAAGCCTAAGTTGATCATAGAGACCATTGGTGGCAATTGTTCTACGATCAACTTAGGCTTACGATGCTTTTGGGAAACGCAGCCCAGGTTGTATGCATTTTGAATTTGAGATCAGCTGCTCTAGCTGAGGTCTTGTCCACTTTTTCTGTCACCAATGTATGACAAGTAGTTCTGTCAACGTTAAAGGACAATTCTGGTGAAAAATGAACCTAGGGGTAATTAACACATGGTTACCGAGTCGATCGTTCTCTGGGATGCGTTTTCATGATAATCGAATGTAAAGAGTTTTATCTCTAAAAACAGATTAGCTTATAACGCTAGTATATGGGGCACAGAATAAGTAAAAGTAAATCGCTAGTTAATACCACTAACAAGGCTCAAAATAGCCTCACACTCCCTACATGCAAACCGAAGCATTGAGAACTTTGTAAGTGTACAGACAGTTTAATAAGAAGATACTGTAATAACTGCAGTTATTAAGCGTGGGAGCTGACTGGAGCTTAAACTACGCTATTTACTTTTACTAGGCTAATTACTAGCGCGAGCTAGAGCACTCATGTCCCATACACCGCTCGACCATGAGTGTCTCAGCAAGTGGAGCATCAGTAGCACAAACCAGCAGGAGGCAGTACTGTTATCTTACTCTCTCTTTTATTCAGAACAACAGAATAAGAACTGCACAGGCAAAACCCCATCTTACACATCTCTTACCACGACGGTGAGAACCACATTTTTACATAAAGCAGTAAATGAACCAAGAACACTCAAACTAACTCAAACATAAACACACATAACTTTACTAACACAAAAACCCAACCATCTTGCTTAAATAACGCATAAATCAACCCCCAACAAACAAGTACCCATAATGCACCCAGCTGCTAGCGCTGACTGCCAGGTCATTACAATAACCCCCCCCCCAAGAGGGTTAGTGTCCCCACAACCCTAATCTCCCACAACAAAATCCAACAAATGTCCCGGTCGGCGTCGAACACGCTTCGACCTCCCTGGTGTTCTACCCCCAGCGCCAGGCTCAGCCCTGAGTCCGTTATTGTCCATCTCGGCGCTGGGAGTGGATTTTGGGGAGCCTCTCTGGCTTCCATCAGTCTTTTGCTCTGGAACCAGTGGGTGGTATGGTGCCAACCGGTCCTTATGAAGCACCACCCGTCTACCCCGTCCCGGCATTCGGACCCGGAAGACAACCTCAGAAATTTTGTCCAGAACCTCCCCGGGTCCCTGCCAATGATGAGTCAGTTTTGGTGACAACCCCCGCTTCCTCTGGGGGCAGAACACCCACACTCTGTCCCCTGGCCCAATCATAGGCCCATGGGCCCGGGCATCGTATGCCCGCTTCTGGCGAGCTCCAGCGTCCTCTAGAGCCTCCCTGGCCAGTTGATGGACCGTACTCAGACGCTCCTTCAATTTTCTGAAATAATCCAATTCTGGCCCCCCAGCAATCTCCGGCTCGGGGGGAGACCCAAACACCAAGTCCACTGGTGTGCGGAGCTCCCTCCCAAACATCAGTGCCGCCGGTGTGCACTGACTCGACTCTTGCACCGCTGTCCTATATGCCCACAGGACCAGGGGCAGATGCTGGTCCCAATCTCTCTGATGCTGACTGGTCAAGATGGCAAATTGCGCCCCTGGTCACTATGAAGTTCGTCCGGCACCCCAAACCGGGCGAACATCTCGTCCACCAGTCGCTGTGCCGTCGTGGAGGCACTCTGATCCGGCACTGCATACGCCTCTGGCCACTTCGTAAAATAGTCCATAGCGACCAGGACAAAGCGATTGCCAGCCTCTGTGATGGGAAACGGACCCAAGATGTCCACCCCGATCCTCTCCATAGGCGCCCCGACTAGGTACTGCTGCAACGGCGCATGAGAGCGTTGGTTGGGTCCCTTCTGTGCCGTGCAAATATCACAGCAATGAACGTACAGCTCTGTATCTTGCCGACATCCCGGCCAGTAGAACCGCTGCCGCAGTCGCCGCACTGTCTTGGAGTTCCCGAAATGACCGGCTCCAGCTGCCCCATGAACCCAACGGAGGACCTCCGGCCGCAAAGCGTGGGGAACCAGGAGTTGCAGGCGGTCGATGCCCCCCCCCGGTGCCTGCCACCGCCTGTAGATCACGCCTTCGTGGAGCTCCAGGCTGCCCCACTGGGAATGAAGTGTCTTGATCTCAGGCCCCTGGGAGGACACAGCTGGCCAGTCCGGACGGGTTTGGGCCTCCAACCAGCCCCTCACCTTCACCAGAACTCGATCATTCGTCTGATGTTGCCTCAGCTGCTCAGTGGTGAATGGCTCCCCATCTCCCCCACTGCCACCGGGCCTTACTGCTGCCGACGATGGCCCCAGACCTCGTTCTTCCTGGCGACTGCAGTACCGACATTCGTCAGCAAAGCATGGACGTCTGGAAAGGGCGTCAGCGTTAGCATGCTGCCGCCCTGGTCGGTGCTGGACCTCGAAGTCATACTCTTGAAGGATCTCCAGCCACCTTGCCACCTGACCCTCTGGCTGGCGGAAATTCAACATCCAAGTGAGGCTAGCGTGGTCGGTCCTCAGTGTGAACCTGGTACCCAGGAGGTAGGGCCTGAAGTGACGGACCGCCAGGACCACTGCTAACAACTCCCGCCGGGTGACGCAGTAATTTCTTTCTGGGCGACTGAGGCTGCAACTATAATAGGCCACCACTCGCTCTCCATTCTCCCCCCTCTGAGATAGTACGGCCCCGACCCCCACGTTACTGGCATCAGTGTCCACAAGGAATGGTTGGTTGGGGTCAGGGTAGGCCAGGACAGGAGCATCGATGAGAGCGGCTTTAAGCTGTTGAAAGGCCACAGTGCAGTCCTCTGACCACCCAAATCGTCGGCCCTTGTTTGTCAGCTGATGTAAGGGGCTGGCGATGGTTGCAAAGTCTCTGACGAACCTCCTGTAATACGAGGCCAGACCCAGGAAGCTCCTCAGCTCAGTGATGTTGGTTGGTGGGGGCCAGTCCCTCACCGCGGCCACCTTTGTTGGGTCGGTAGCCACCCCGCTCTCACTGACCACATGCCCCAGGAACAGTGTCTGGCGGGTGAGCATGTTGCACTTGGCCGGGTTCAACCGCAACCCAGCATTACGGATGGCTGTCAGGACCTCCCGTAAGTTGTGTACAGCCTGGTCAAAGTCTCTGGCATGGACTAACAGATCGTCCAAGTAAACCACACAGCGGGTGCGGGGGATGTCTTTAAGGACCCGCTCCATCAGCCTCTCAAAGGTGGCTGGGGCATTACACAGTCCAAAGGGCATCACTTTAAACTGCCACAGTCCTTGCCCTATGGTAAATGCAGTTTTGGGCCGGGCCTCTGTCGCCAGCTCCACTTGCCAATAACCGCTGCGCAAGTCCAAAGAGCTGAACCAACAGGATCCAGCTACATAATCCAATGCATCATCAATGCGCGGCAGTGGGTATGAGTCCTTGCGGGTGACCGCATTTAGTTGCCGAAAGTCTACACAAGGGCGCCACCCCCCCGTTTTCTTCCGCACCATGACCATGGGTGCGGCCCAGGGACTGTCTGAGGGCTCAATAATGCCATTAGCTGCCATTTCTCTGATCATTTCTTCAGCAGCCTGGCGTTTGGCGAGAGGCAGTCTATGGGGGCGTAAACGAATGGGGGCAGCGGGGCCAGTGTCAATGTGATGCTGCACCAGAGCTGTTCTGGTACAATCCTCCTCTCGGGCAGCAAAAATGTCCACAAAGTCTCCCAATAGGCATTGTAACTGCTCCTGCTGTGGTACACTCAGATGCTCACTGCTTCGCCGCCCCAACTCCTCAACAGCAGCAACAGTTTCAGGTGACGTGGGGGCGGATGGAGAGTGGGGTGGTAGTGATTGAGATGCACTGGTCTGAGCTGCAATAGTCCCCGGAGGCTCACCCTGGGTCTCTGCAGCTCTCGGGTGTCGGTTGGGGGCCGGAGCTTCTCCATGACGGCCCCGGCCCAATCGAAGAGGCACGGTCTCGTTACCTAGGCATAGGGCGGCCCCTGGCACATCGACACATGCTCCCCAGCGGGCCAACAAGTCCAAGCCCACAATACACTCATCTCTGATATCGGCGAGCCAGAACTCGTGGCTCGTCTGGCTCATCCCCACCACCACAGACAGCAGCTTCTTTCCAGGCATTACTGTCCTTTCACCTGTGACGGTGAGCAGTTCGGTATTGGTGGGGGTCCAGTCCTTCGGAAGAGGACCGTCAGTTTCCGACAACAGTCCTTTTCGTAGTAAGCAAATGGTGGACCCCGTATCTACCAGGGCGCTGCAGGGCTGCCCATCAACAACACAGTCCAGGTACAGTCCTCTGGCAAAACCGCAGCGCCCTACGGTAGGGCAGTCGTAATGGAGGGGTGTTGAAGAACGGGGTGAGGGTCCCCTCACTGCCTCACTCCGAGGTCGTTTCCCGGGGGTGACGTTGCCCTGGGCCGGGGGCTCGGGGCAGGGCAGTCCCTGGCGAAATGCCCCGGTTCCCCGCAGCGGTAGCAGCGGTCTAGCCTCGACCTCCGTCGGGGGGTCGCTGCTGGTTGAACACGGCTGACCTCCTCCTCAGATCGGACCCCGTCCCCCTCCCATTCGGCTGCTCTCGTCAGATGACGCCGGAGTGGAGATTGACCTGTCGCCGTCCCATCCTGTAGCACATCCTCAGCTCGCTCAGCCTCTCTCAGCGCCTCACTTAGATCTCGGGGTGACAACAGGCGGACATGTTGGCGGAGCCGCTCAGGTGTAAGACCCCGCAGAAAAGCATGGAGGCTCAGCTCTTCCCGTGCTGCGGCCTGGAAGGTAGGGTAGCCCTTCCGGGCGTAAACCCGGATATCAGCGGCGAAAGCGCCCACACTCTCTCCCTCGCGGCGACGTCGGTTATTCAGCTCCTCCCTGCTCTGTTCTGCGGAGGTTCTCTGCCCGAAGCGGCGGTTGAGAGCAGCGGTGAGGGCCTGGAGATCACGCCGCTCCTCAGGAGATAGATCGATGAGGACCTGGAGCGCGGAACCCTCCAAAGCGAGGGCCAAGTGAATCGCTGTCTCCTCACAGCTCCATCCATCGTGGAGGGCGGCCAGGTCGACTTGTGCCAGGTAGGGCTCCAGGGGCGTCAACCCGCTATATCGTGGCAGCTTGGCAGGCGATCGTGTGAGGGGGCCTGGCCGGCCATTGGTTTGGAGTGTCGGTGTGATGGATGGAAATTCATTCTGCCTGTGACTAGGAGAGCGGTACACTGTCCGGTGTACACTAGCGCCATCAGGCCGGTGCGGAGCCCTGCTCCTCCGCGTCGTCTCACTCGTCAGACGCTCTAGCATGATGCTGTTCTCTTGAATGGCACGCTCTAATTCGCCTATACTTTGCTCCATAATGGCGTCTTCGAAACAGCCTAAATCCCACTTCTGACACCAATGTAATAACTGCAGTTATTAAGCGTGGGAGCTGACTGGAGCTTAAACTACGCTATTTACTTTTACTAGGCTAATTACTAGCGCGAGCTAGAGCACTCATGTCCCATACACCGCTCGACCATGAGTGTCTCAGCAAGTGGAGCATCAGTAGCACAAACCAGCAGGAGGCAGTACTGTTATCTTACTCTCTCTTTTATTCAGAACAACAGAATAAGAACTGCACAGGCAAAACCCCATCTTACACATCTCTTACCACGACGGTGAGAACCACATTTTTACATAAAGCAGTAAATGAACCAAGAACACTCAAACTAACTCAAACATAAACACACATAACTTTACTAACACAAAAACCCAACCATCTTGCTTAAATAACGCATAAATCAACCCCCAACAAACAAGTACCCATAATGCACCCAGCTGCTAGCGCTGACTGCCAGGTCATTACAATACTTTATAAAGACAGTACATTACGCGTATACAGACAGGAGCCATCTTGGAAAACAGTCTCGACTAGTCGAGCCACGAACGCCGTGCTAAGTGAGGTGAACTGTGACTTAGAATCTCATATGGTCCGTTGTTTCCGGAAGAAAGCACTGAATGCAACAGAGAAAATAAATAAATAAAAATAATTTAGATTTCACAAACGTAATTCCTATCGACCAGCTCACTTAGAACGGCGTTCGTGACTCGACTAGTCGAGACTGTTTTCCAAGATGGCATGTGTTAATTACCCCTAGGTTCATTTTTCACCAGAATTGTCCTTTAACAAGATTTAATTAATTTTTTGTCCAGCTTTAACGCAATTAATGCAGCATCCGTTATTTCTGTCATCCTTTAGTGTTATACGATCACGCTCTTATTCACGCAAATGGTTTTAACCATTCATGGGCGACAAGACAAAAAAGAACATCCTGACAAACACACACAACACAACACTCAGAAAGACTTGCGCGCCAGTATCGTGCACTGTTAGCCCTTGCTGTAAAAAAAGGCCAAATTCTGACAATATTATACCATATTCCATTAAAACAGTAATATACTGTAGAAAACAAAACTAGCCTACAGGAATATACTGTGAATTAACAGTGCTCAAAGTCGACAATCAGAGGCTGTTTTCCCAATCACACCCTATGCCCTCATTCACTATTCCCTAGTTCACTAATAAAGTCCACTTGAATGAAAATAAGTGAGTGAATTGAGACACTGATGAACACCTGATAAGCAGAATCACTGAAGGAGAGAGACAAACAAGAACAGAAAAAAGAGAAACACAAGAACTACAACTGACTTCCAGCAACACTGAGTGTGAAACCAGTTTATGATTATTTCTTTCATACATGTACAAAAGTTCTTGTTGAGAATTAACAGAGATTTAGTTAATAATAAAACATTTTGTCACCATGATGGAGATCAGTATTTGCTTTAGTTGGTCTCTTGTCCCTTGACTTCTTACCATTCATCTTTCTCTGGCTGCTGTAACAGTGAGTTTATAAAACACATTTGTTATGGCAAGAAAAAGTCAAGAGGAAGATGATCAGGTGCTTTTATTCTTTTGTGATGATGTCACAATCATCCTGGACATGTCTGAATTTCAGATTATTCCTGTGTATAGTCATTGAAATTATGGGTATGTCATATTTAGCATAAATCCGTGTATCTACAAAATGAAATCAATATTTCTGTTATCAGGTCTTCTGAAAAATAACAATCATATAGTGCATTCAATTTTATTTTACTCCTGCTTGACTCAGACACACACAGACATCAACAATCAGCACATGAATCTCAACAATGGTGAAAAGTTTCATGTCGCAATGCATGCTGGGTACCAGGATAATATAAAACTCCCAGCATGCACTGCTGCATGAATAATAATAAAAAGAAATATTGCCACCATTGTTGAGGTTAATGTGCTAAATTGTGATATCTCTGTGTTTCTAAAACATAGTGTAGCTCTGTTTTTTTTTTTTTTTTGGTTTATGCATGATGTGTTTAAAAAAAAGAGTCATAGTAATTTATTGCTGTAGTTTCACAGTGGTGCTAATGTAACACTTTTGATCGAGGATAAAACTCTGATTGAATAAGAATTAATTCCTTAGTGAATGAACCAGCAATATGATGAATTTGTCACCATAAGCATTACAACCACAATCATTCATAAACTGTGTGCGCACAAGTGTGACTTGCAAAAACACAGCTCAAGCAGCAAAAGAAAAATGAATGTTTTAGCATCAGCATCCCAACTAAAGCAAGCACTGATCTCTATAATGGTAACTTCAAACAAACATTTTCAATAACAACTTCTGTATGACAGAAATAAAGTCATACTGGTTAATAATAAGTGTAATAATGTGGCTGGAAGTCAGTTGTAGTTCTTGTGTTTCTCTATTTTCTGTTCTAACAGCAGGTGTTCATCACTAATGCTCAACAATCACTTACATATTCCCTTAATTATCTCACTGCAACACTGTCTCAATGTTACTTTTACTCTTTGTAGTGTGGATTTCCCTGTGGGGTTGAAAGGGTTAACAGTGTAAGATAAAAAGACACACCCACTGAATGTATTTTACAGTAATAAACTGTAAGTTATAAAACAGGTTTATATAAACCAAAGTCGGGGTTGACCGAAATACACTGGCATTAACAGCTGTTGTGGCTGAAATACAGCTTGTTGATCCAGAGTTTTACCGAAGCATCTCAAAGTTCAGAGTCAAGGAGGAGAAACTCTGCGACTTTGCAAAGAGGTGCCTGCAGTCACTGACAGCAGACCTAAGGTCTGACATAGAAAAATAGTTTACAGTAAAATGCATTTTTGGGTCACCATTGTGCTGAAGAGTAGAGCCTGAGCTTCAGTCCAGGAGAAGATCTACAAACATTGATGATATGCTGCATGTTGCTTTATTTAACAGGCGGTGACTGTGTAGTTGCTGGTCCAGTGGAAATCTTTTTACGTTCAATAGTTTTTTAGTGGTCTCAAATGAAAAAAGTTCACAGTTTTACTTTGCTCACATTATTAATGCATTATAAATTTTAGTTAATACATTTAAATGACAGTTGGTCAATTTAAGGCAGTCGGTTTCTGCAAGTGTAATTAGTTCATTTGAATTAGAATTTAGTGCATTTTTACAGAAACAAACTAGATTACAGTAAAGAACTGTACAATTAACAGTATTTTACTGGCAACAGTGTTGCCAGTATTTTACTGTAAAAAAACCCGGTAAGGTCTAACAGTGTGCTTGAACGAACAATAACACACACATTTATACCAAAATGTTTGTTTTGTGGAGGAACAGTCTTAAATCTAAAGAGTAAAGAGTACAGTAGTGAGAGAATGAGATGCGTGAGATCCTGTCAGCAGATGCAAGTCTTAGTGACAGCAGCCTCTATTTCTGTCTGTCAGTAAAGTTAACCGAAGAACAAAGGGAACAGAGAAAATTACTCATTGCTCTTGACTAAAGAACGCTTGTAGCGTAATAAGGATTCATCTATTTTTAATTTATGCAGTGCGGTGTTTTTATAACCTTATTCAATTCTTGTATATGATAGACAGGAAAGGTACAGGTAAATATGACATTTATTATGTTTTTAAGTGAGAATTATTTTAAGTTCACTTAAATTAAAAATTATAGTTTTTGAAGCCTGACAAATGTTTAAAATTTGGACAAAAAGTTTTCATCAAAACATCAGTATATATTACTAATATCAGTGATACTGGCATTCATGTATGAAAACTGTGATACCGCTGATTTTCAATTACTTGTTCATAAAAAAAATTCTGTTGTTGATATTACATTGTTTTTAAAGGAGGACATGAGGAGTCTTCCTCCTTGGAGGAAAAAGACAAGCTGATGGTCATGGCCCAGGCAATAAAGGCACTTGAAGAGGAACGAGATTTTCTCCGTCAAACTGTCCTAAAACTCTCAAGTAAGAAACATATATCTGTTTTGCTCTATTGACTGTTTTATTAAAGAATTTAGTAATTACTGATAGTGACTTTTTTTTTTACTTCCACATCAATCATGAAATGCTGATTACTTCTCTAAGCATGTTTGACTTTTTGTCTACTGTGTTATTGTGTTCTTAGACAGAGGGGCAAAAAAGAAAGCTAAGAAAATCTTGGACTCAAGCACTGAATCCAGCACCAGTGGCACTGATGAGGAGTCCCTGAGTTCTTGCTCCTCTTCAGAGTCATCTGATAGCAACATTCCTCGGAAGAGGAAAAGAGGTCATAAAAAGAAGACCAAGAGTGCTACCAGGTCAAATACGAAGCACAGCTCACGTGGTAAGCGCATGTTCTGTTTTTGGATCTCATCTTTCTGTTGATGTGTATTTACTCCATATAACACATTGCACATATTGGTTATCAGTCTCCCTGACTACAATTGGTACTGATATCATCCCTGAAAAAATCAGTTGACCCCTAGTTTTGATGTATTTCCAATATTGTTAGAACATTAACATATTTAGAAAATGTCTGAGAAATGCAAACATGATTTGTATGATTTGTAGGAAACTAATTGTAAAAAATGCTAGCAGTTCAAGAGCACCAAGATTTTTTTTATATGTTTGTGTGGTGTGTGTTTTTAACTGGAAATTGATCAATTTGATGCAAGTCTTGTTTTTTCTGGTTTTAATTTTGTTATTCTTTCTACAGCAACAACCCCAGAAGATGTACTGAAGCGGTACAATAAAGTTCTTCGCGCCTTCAAGAAAGAAGGGAGTATCAGTAAGGCATGCACCAAAGTCGGGGTTGACCGAAATACACTGGCATTAACAGCTGTTGTGGCTGAAATACAGCTTGTTGATCCAGAGTTTTACCGAAGTTGACCCAGAGTCAAGGAGGAGAAACTCTGCGACTTTGCAAAGAGGTGCCTGCAGTCACTGACAGCAGACCTAAGGTCTGACATAGAAAAATCCAAAAAAGAGCGTAAGCTGCTACCAATAAAATATAAATTGAGATAGAAAGACAAAACCTCCAATCCACTTATTTAATTATGTTTAGACGTTATTGTTAAGGTACATTTTGTAATTCACGCCAGTTCACTGTGCTACACTGTGATGTTCCTTAAACCATGACCAAAATTGTCAAATTAACCTCAGTTACCATTTCAGAACAATAATTAATATCAAGAATTATACAATGCTGTTCTAGTGTTAACCCAGCTGCAAGTACACTGAAGTTTTGCTTCAGAATCTGTTAAACTATTGAGTTTAATGTGTTAATAAACATTGTTTAGCTTTACTACATTTCCCCCCTCTTTTTTGCAGTCCTCTATACTTGATTTATCGAGAAGTAATCAAGGTTTAATACTTGGACATTTTACCCATGCAATTGTTAAATTACTTTCAAGTGGGAAGTTCCTATGAAATTATCATGTAACAACACTGATGGTACACAACATTGACCCTAACAATTACACTTTATATTAAGTGGACAGTTCCTGAGGAGTTACCGTGCAAGTACACAGTTAATACAGTGTTGCACCAAAGTTTGGGTTTTGCATATTACACAGTAAGGGATGACCGTTTTACACTTTACATTAAGTGGACAGTTCCTGAAGAGTTACCATGTAAGTACACTGTAAATACAGTGTTTCACAGAGGTTTGGGTTTTGCATATTACACAGTAGGTTATGACCGTTTTACACTTTATATTAAGTGGACAGTTCCTGAAGAGTTACCATGTAAGTACACTGTTAATACAGTGTTTCACAGAGGTTTGGGTTTAAGTACACTGTAAATACAGTGTTTCACAGAGGTTTGGGTTTTGCATATTACACAGTAGGTTATGACCGTTTTACACTTTATATTAAGTGGACGGTTCCTGAGGAGTTGCCATGTAAGTACACTGTAAATACAGTGTTTCACAGAGGTTTGGGTTTAAGTACACTGTAAATACAGTGTTTCACAGAGGTTTGGGTTTTGCATATCACATAGTAGGTTATGGCCGTTTTACACTTTATATTAAGTGGACAGTTCCTGAAGAGTTACCATGTAAATACACTGTTAATACAGTGTTGCACCGAAGTTTGGGTTTTGCATATTACACAGAAGGTTATGACCGTTTTACACTTTATATTAAGTGGACAGTTCCTGAAGAGTTACCATGTAAGTACACTGTTAATACAGTGTTTCACAGAGGTTTGGGTTTTGCATATTACCCAGTAGGTTATGACCGTTTTACACTTTATATTAAGTGGACAGTTCCTGAGGAGTTACCATGTAAGTACACTGTAAATACAGTGTTGCACCGAAGTTTGGGTTTTGCATATTACACAGTAGGTTATGACCGTTTTACACTTTATATTAAGTGGACAGTTCCTGAGGAGTTACCATGTAAATACACTGTTAATACAGTGTTGCACCGAAGTTTGGGTTTTGCATATTACACAGTAGGTTATGACCGTTTTACACTTTATATTAAGTGGACAGTTCCTGAAGAGTTACCATGTAAGTACACTGTTAATACAGTGTTTCACAGAGGTTTGGGTTTTGCATATTACACAGTAGGTTATGACCGTTTTACACTTTATATTAAGTGGACAGTTCCTGAGGAGTTACCATGTAAGTACACTGTAAATACAGTGTTTCACAGAGGTTTGGGTTTTGCATATTACACAGTAGGTTATGACCGTTTTACACTTTATATTAAGTGGACAGTTCCTGAAGAGTTCCCATGTAAGTACACTGTAAATACAGTGTTTCACAGAGGTTTGGGTTTTGCACATTACACAGTAGGTTATGACCGTTTTACACTTTATATTAAGTGGACAGTTCCTGAGAAGTTACCATGTAAGTACACTGTAAATACAGTGTTGCACCGGAGTTTGGGTTTTGCATATTACACAGTAGGTTATGACCGACCGTTTTACACTTTATATTAAGTGGACAGTTCCTGAAGAGTTACCATGTAAGTACACTGTTAATACAGTGTTTCACAGAGGTTTGGGTTTAGTACACTGTTAATACAGTGTTTCACAGAGGTTTGGGTTTAAGTACACTGTAAATACAGTGTTTCACAGAGGTTTGGGTTTTGCATATTACACAGTAGGTTATGACCGTTTTACACTTTATATTAAGTGGACAGTTCCTGAAGAGTTCCCATGTAAGTACACTGTAAATACAGTGTTTCACAGAGGTTTGGGTTTTGCACATTACACAGTAGGTTATGACCGTTTTACACTTTATATTAAGTGGACAGTTCCTGAGGAGTTACCATGTAAGTACACTGTAAATACAGTGTTGCACCGAAGTTTGGGTTTTGCATATTACACAGTAGGTTATGACCGTTTTACACTTTACATTAAGTGGACAGTTCCTGAAGAGTTACCATGTAAGTACACTGTTAATACAGTGTTTTACAGAGGTTTGGGTTTAAGTACACTGTAAATACAGTGATGCACCGAAGTTTGGGTTTTGCTTATCACATAGTAGGTTATGACCGACCGTTTTACACTTTATATTAAGTGGACAGTTTCTGAGGAGTTACCATGTAAGTACACTGTAAATACAGTGTTTTAAATAATACAGTAAGGATGACCTTTTTAGACTTTATATTGTTTACCGTTGCTGAGGAGTTACCATGTAAGTACACTGTAATTCAACATTAGTCCTGCCAGTCATGGTATAAACATAGGAATCATCCTGGTTTACATATAGTTTCAGTGTATCCCAAACTGGTAACTGCAGTATTGGATTCCATGTGGAATTGGAAGAACTTGATTAAATACATATTGTTGTTACAAAATGTAGTTACATAATTCCTGTTACACGTGTACTTACTGAAGTGAAAAAAGTGTTGTTACCAATGTACTGTTACACATTTGTACTTACGCATACCATTCCGTGAGTTGTTACATATGTGTAGGTACACAAATATTACAGCTGTACATACTATGTATCAGTGTGTACTTACGCTGTAGTTACATACTATGTACACATGTAGTTACCATGTAAGTTCACAGGTATTAGGGCCACTTAATATAAAGTGGGACCGAAAGTTGTTCACAGAATTCATTTCACCGAAGCAAAATTGAAGAAACTTTCTTTAACAGAAAATAAGAGGTGCAAATGTTCACTGTCCCCTGAAGATCATACTCATACATTTTATACTTGTCCTAAATTGTATTCATTCTGGTCTTCTTTTTTTGTCAAAGGCTCTTAATGTTTCTGTGAAACCCTGCCCAATTATTGCAATTTTTGGAGTAACCCGTTAATCAGAGGTGGAGAGTCCAGGGGTCAGAAAGTAAAAGTCCTGCCATATATTTATTCCACCCATGAACTCACACAGCAAACACTCCAGTGTTAAATGAACTCTCCTGTGAGTTTATTTGGCTCCAGACTCAAGAGTGTTAAAGTTAATGAGCTAATTAAGTGATTGTTTGAGTGATGATTGAGCATTATTGAAGACACCTGATGTTAACAAGCAGAATCACTGAAGGAGAAAATCTCATTTTTTAAGTTGCCATTATGGTGATCAGTGTTCGCTTTAGTTGGGCTCTTGACCCTTAAACTAATAACATTAGATTTTGTTTGGCTGTTGTATCTGGGTTATAACTCTCAGATGAACAAAGAGAAATGTTGATCAGGTGGTGTTGGTTATGTTTTGACATAATCATAATTTGACCTGAATCACAAAACTAATTTAGAGAGTTAAGTTTACCTTGTTGATTATAGCTGCCTGTGATTCTAATATTATGTCATGTTAATCATTTTCAATGTAATCAGAAAGATTTCTTGAAAGTTGTTCTGATCAAAGGACTTTGAAAGAATATATTATTTGGACACACTGACACCAAGAATCAGCCTGTGATTCTCAACAATGGTGACAATAATAAAGCATGTTGCAGTGCATTCTGGGTGCCACCAATCAAAACTCATCCATGGCTCCCATCATGCATTGCGGTATGAATAAATTATGATCTGAATTGTCTTGTTTTCCTAATTGAATATTCTTTTTGTCACCATTGTTGAGATTCATACACTGAATCTTGATGTCTGTGTGTGCCTTAAAGAAAGATTTTCTTTTTCTTTATCAGAACAACTTTTAAGAAATAAATTGAATTATATTGAAAAATCTGGAACTTAATCTGTAGAATTACTGTGATGTTGTAATGACCAATATACATTTAAATCAGAGATTAGGCTCTAAATGAGTTCAGTGATTCAGATCAAATTATGATTATGTTCAAACATAACCAACACCACCTGATCAACTTTTCTTTTTGTTCATCTGGCTGTAATAACTCAGATCAACAACCAAACAAAATCTAAAGATAATCATTTGAAGGTCAACTGCCCAACTTAATCGAACACTAATCTCCATAACGGTGTCTAAAATTGTGATTTTTCTCCTTCAGTGATTCTGCTTGTTAACATCAGGTGTCTTCAATAATGGTCAATCATCACTCAATCAATCACTTAATTAGCTCATTACCTTTAACACTCTTGAGTCTGGAGCCAAATAAACTCCCAGGAGAGTTAATTTAACACTGGAGTTTTTGCTGTGTGAGTTCATGGGTGGAATAAACATATGGCAGGACTTTTACTTTCTGACCCCTGGAATCTCCACCTCTGCCGTTAATGGATTGTAAAACAAGCGGCATGTGGATACTGTTGCTTTTGCTTCATTGGCAGCCAGAAGAAGAATATTGTTGCATTGCAAATCCTCTTGCCCCCTCCAAATTTGTCTTGATTGAAGAACTTGATGTCCTTTCTACTCCTGGAAGAAATGTAACACTCCTCTCAGAGACTCCTTTGTTGAGACTGTCCCTTCTTTGGATTGTTTTCCATTTATTTTTTGTGGGGTACTTTAGGATGGGTATAGGGATAAGGATGTTGTTCCGGTTATTTTTATATAATTTTTATTCATTAATTTCTATGGATGTCAAAAAAAGAAAACAGTAGGTCGTGATGTTCTCCATGTATGTCATGCATATATTGTCATTTAATAATCTACTCAATAAAATATATATATACAAACAATGAAACCATGTTCTGCATTGTAAACTTCATAAATGTGCAGTCTGCATTGTGACTGAAAAAAAAAAAAACTGATGTGTGTGTGTGTGTGTTCTGCATTGGGGATGCTCTCTAGTTTAATTTCTTCATTTGTGTGTGTGTGTTCTGGATTGTGGCAGATTTTATTTATTTTTTTTGACCAATAAAAAAAAAAAAATCCCATTTCCCATTCATTCCTATGGGAGTCAAATTGACCGACGAGGGAAGTATTTGTTACAATTTTTATTACAACCACATAAAATCCTCAAAACCAGTCAAAGTTCAAGTGCAACAAATCTCCTAAGATCTTGGACTAATCCGATGAACAATCAATTTTTTAAAATCTTGCCAAAATGCCTAATTCATCCATTCAAAATGACCAATTATCACTATAAATGAAATTCTGTCTTGATTTAGCATTGTTGGTGGTGAAGCGTGCAAAAAACAAAAACAAAAAAAAAACATTAATTCAGTTTATTTATTGAAAAACAAATCAATAGACTACATCAATTTCCCGTCTGTGTGATGTTAGATTCCTCTTCTACAAGCTTCCAGACTGGAGATGCTCCACATCAGGCCTCCTGAGGTTTTGCTTTTTGAATGTTCTAGAAAGTAATTTATCCCAATACCTCTTCCATATCTTTTATCATCCACATCAACTCCTGTCAGAAAGCAAATGCCAGGAATAATCATCTGAACGCATTTATTCTTTTTTTCTTTTGTATAATGTTTAGTCTATTCAGATATCCAGAAATTCTCCTTTAAAGTTTCTTATGATTATTAAAATGAGATATAGATTTAAAATATCACACAAAACAAATTATAATGTTGGATTTGTGATTCAGATTGGAAAAAGTTATCAGAATATTCTTGCAAAGTATTAGTTAGTCAGGATTCTAAACTGAACTTGAAATTAATTCGTCACCATTTATTTATTTATTTATTTATTTATTTTTTAGCTCCAACAATATTATTTAAGATTTATTGAGAGTATGCAAGATTATGTTTAATTTCCTATAATCAACATCTTGAACATTTGTGACCCTGCCTGTGATAACCCAGCTAAAGTCATTTTTTTATGTTATGTATTTTTTTACATCAGGTCATTCTACCCAGTATAAGGAATAGGCTGTGAAAGTTTCTCATTGATATACCTAATATTTACTGAGTTAGGCCATTTCAAAGATTTGGAGAATTCCGAGCTCGGAATTTTAGGTTTTTGAGAAATTCCAATTTGAAAATAAGTAAACTTTTAAAATGGCAATACCTCTGATCCATAATTTTCCTGACTATATGTCATATACCAAATTAAAGCTTACATCCTCCCCTTTTCAGTGATGTATGATACTTTTAGGGGGAAATTCTATTATTTTGGTAAATATGAGTCTTTTTACATGATATGCATGACCAAAATGCATACAAATAACATTGAAACGCATGGGGAGGAAAGAGATACCACAATACTGTGTTCAGAGTTACTGTACACAGTACAGACTGTACTGTACAGGCCTACCATTACCAGCACTCTAATAATAGGATATGCATAATCAAGAAATAACCTGCCAATACAACTCGAGTATAATTCATAATAATTTATTTAATAATAATAAAAGAGAGAGAGATCCACTTACAAGAGAGTCAGTAGGTAAATAAACAACGCATATCAGAAAGACACAAGTGAAAACAACATTCACTCAACCTAGAACAGTCTCACCCTGAGGTGATTAACAAAAAGGAATAAATAACACTGTACAAAGACGTGGTCAGTCAAGTCAACATTTCGGCAGCAGGGCCCAGCACCGGAGAATGGAAAACGTACTCTGCCTAGGGCGGCAGTCCGCCAGACGATGATGTGGTCAGTCATGTGGTCGTGGTCAGTCAATATCACAATAACAATATCAATAACAATAATAACCAATATAATCACAAAGGTTTTTTTTTTTTTAATTATTCGAAATCTAACTCTAAAGGGAGTGCATATGCATGTTCTATGCCAGTTTTATTCTTTTGGCAAGCGCTCGTGGGGTCTTTTTTGGTCTTCCCACACCATGAGTTGGGGGTGGAGCAGGTGTCACAACCTCTGCATGGACAACATTTTCCACCTGCATGTTTGGGTCAGGGCAAACCAGATCCCTGTAATTTGCAACTTGTGTGTGACTGGCTCAGATTCTGACAGGGTCTTGCACATTACAGTCCCATCTGCTCTGAAATCAATGTGATGGAGTGGCTTGATAGAGGGGAGCTTCCTGAAAAACTGTAACAGATAAGTGTCCCAGCCAAACATAGGAACAATGACATTGCCCGCCTCATCACCACACAGCTGAGGGATCAGCACACCACTTGGAGAAGCCAGGCGCACAACATTCTCAATGTCAGCCAAGCAGTCAACTTTTGAATTCCTGTACTTGCGCTTGAACAGGCCAAACATAGCGTCAGGAGCAAACTTGGTGTGTCCGGCTAACATGAATGAAAGGGTGATACTCTGATGCTTCCCTGTTACAACGCGCCAAAGAAGATATTGAATGACTGCATTGTTTTTATTTTGGCCTGAGCAATTGTCTGCATGTAAGTGCAAGTGGGTCTCCTTCAAACCATAATTGTCGAAAAAGTAGTCCAGAAGACTGATGACACAGTTGGCCCCTTTGCCTACCACAGTTGCCTCATCTAGAAGGAAGACCACCATCTGCGGAAGCCCTTCCGTCACGACGCCGAACACAGCACACTTGCGTGGTGTCTTGAAGAAGATGGGTCCTGGTTGCATGGGATTGTGAGGGTAATGGAGCTGTTGCGCAAAGTCAAAGCTGTAATGAACCTTAAAGAGATAGAGAGAAGACAGAGAATAAATATTAGTAAATACTGAATTTGTCAATGCATCATCAAAAATTAAGATCTATTCAGACACAAATGGTGCCATGTTGTCAATTACATCATTTTAACTAAATACATTAAATTGTAACAATTATAAAACAATTACATTAAGCTAGAGCTTAATGACAGACATCACAAGATAGCTTAGTCAGTGATGGATTTTGTCTTTGTAACAGCATGTTCTGCACATGTTCTGTACAGTATAACAACATAGCAATAACAGTGAGTGTACCCTGCATAGGGCAGTAAATTACCTCAAAAGCAGACGAAGAATTGGGCGCACTGTTCCCAGGATCCAGCAGCTTGGTTACACCATTCTCGGCTACAACTCTGCGGCACTGCTGCACCTTGGTGTTGTAAAATGACCGCTCTGTTGTGGCCTGCAACAGATGTTCCTCAGCTTTCCGAAATGCTTCAGTTTTCTCATCCAGGTCTTTCTTTGAGGCCTTTAGCAGTAAAGTGCTGTTCTTTTGGCAGGTCCAGCATAGATCGGACATCGGCTTCATCGGCAACACGTTAGGCACATACTGCCGCCAGATACTATAAAACGTTCGCTCACTCAGAGCTCGATGGCCACTGGTCTCACAGGAATCATTAAACAGCTTGTGAATTGCAACTTTGCTGATGGAGGAGGGCAGCAACTTGAGGTCATCTCTCTTGTACCCAGGTATTCTCCCTGGAAGAAGCACGGCATTTTCCTCAGCGTAGTTGTGGATGAATGTAACCACTCTTTTGATGTCATCAACTTCTAACGCATGCTTAGGCAACCTTCCCTTGTTCCCATGGATCCTAGGAGTCACACCATTCTGCAGGTAATGCTTGATTAATGCAGCCAAGCGATCTTTAAACACGGCATGCATATACATGAAAGTATCCCGACATATTTTCAGCCCTTCATAAAAATAATCTAGGCGATAACGTTTCCGTGCAGTCTGTGATGCTTTTTTAGTGCGGACTGTCTCTTCCCCACAGTGCAGGTGACTTTGGATTTGAGCTAACAGGACCAGATCGAGGGCCACACTATCCATCTCCAAATAACTCATCCTGAGCGACAGCAACTCTTGATCCTTGAATGAAGATGAACACTTTCCTCCATTGTAAAACTTGCAGTTGCAAGAAAAAACAACATTCAATTTAGCATCTGAAAGTCCAGAATTGGAGGCAAATTGAGATTCTGGATGCTTTTCCACTTGAATATTTCCTAGACTTACAGCTTGGGGTTCAACCACTAAAACCGGCTCGTCCTCCTCATCAGTATGGTCTTGGTCTGAAAAAGCACATTACATTTTTATTCATAAAATACATTTAAATGTAATGATATTCAGAATAGAACAAGAATGAAAAAAAAAAAAACTATAAACAAGCCAAAATGAAATACTTTATAAGCGAAAGTGAAAGTAAGCAGTGTTGGGCTCACGTAACTCTCTAATTAGAATCAAAATGTTTCAACATTCGCGATGTATTTGGATGGTAAACTATTCTTTATTATATGCTTTGTACTTCACTCACTTTCCAATATCGACGGAAAAAATCATCATCTTCACATGCGCAAAATGGTACGAATTGTACTAGGCTACTGACAAACAGAGCAGTGTAATTTTTATATGTTAGGCTGACTATTTTATTATTATATTTTATTATGGCTATAATGAACAGGCTGCAATGTCAAGATTGCAATGCTGGAATATGGTGTGTGTGTGTGTCTCGGCGGGCGCGGGCGCGATCGAACAGAAACATGAAAACATAGGCTACTCCGTCAATTTGTTCAGGACATCTACGGATATTATTATATATAGCAGCTAGGCAAACAGGGGACAGACTAAAAGCTAGGTGATGAGCAAGGCATTCAGAGTCTAATCAATAAACATCATGAGGGGCATAATAACTCATTGAAACAAGACATAATCAACAGCATTAGCACTAAATCCAATTGTCTGCATTTTCACGGAATAAACCTGTGTTGGCTGTTACTGACAATGAGTTATCTAAGCAGAACATAATGCTAGGTAACCTAGAGTTTATACGCTAGGCATTCAGACAGAGCATAGCCTACCTTCATCAAATTCCTCTTCAGAGTCGTCGAAGAAAGAGTCCCCATCATCATTGATTTCATGTCCGACAAAATAATCTTCAATACAATTTCTAAGATCTTGGTTTGAGGCTATCCCTCCTAAATTACTTGACAACAACTTATTGAGACAGGATGCAATCTTCAGTTCTTCTCGCGCCGCCATTTCGGATAACATCACACTTCATCGTCGCTGGTTCGAGATTCCAGAAAGTTCCTCAGCAGTGGTGCTGGATACGGTCAGTCAGTGTCCAAACACCGAATTGTTTCAAGAGGTAGCATGCATGACATGTCCTTAAAATATGTTGGTTAGATTCACAACAAGTTAATCTTCAATAAAAAAATCAGTCCTCCTGAAATGTCCGTTGTGATATGAAGCAATCCATTGCGAAATCCATACCCGGCTTAAGTCGCAACCTTCCTGCCATACCGAAAACAGAGCTAGGTGACGGTGATGCGCATTGATATTATGATCTGTATTAACTTTCTAATGGGAGGAAAGAAGTTCCTGAACCGAATGACACCCAAAATACCGGGTGTTTATCCGCCAACATTAAACTCACAGCCGATTGAAAATGTGACATTGTGGAACTGCCTTCCGGTATTTCTCGGGGGAAAATGTAATCGTAACGTCAATAAAAGTGTTAATTTTAATATTTATCATGTCAGAGAAGAGAATTTAAACACTACATTTCGAAACATTAGTATCTAAGCTATCATTTACAAGTATAAAAAAATATTCCATAGTTTTGTCATTGTTCATGACTAGGACTACTTTACGCTCTTTATCTCAAAATTAGATCTTGCGACTTTAGCCGGGTTCTCATGGGCGGGGTCACATTTAATCAACATTATGTAGAACATCCGTATCTGAGGAGTTTATTCTGGAGCTCAGAGATGCCGATGTACCGATCCCTGTATTCTCGAGTTTGGCTTTCCTCTCTTGTCGGCCAGTATTCAAGCCAAGTCTCCTCTCCAAAGATGTACTGCAGACTAAAACAACAGACAAGAGAAGACAAAACAGACAAAATTACTGACTTAACTACTACACTCTTTATTTTAACAATTTTTTATTATTTTTTTGTAGGCACACACAGACATCAAGAATTCGCGTATGAATCTCAGCAATGGTGACAAACAGATCACCTCTGGTCATAAGCTCATTATTTATTCATGCAGCAATGCATGATGGGAGCCATGAATGAGTTTTGATTGGTGGCCCCCAGAATGCACTGCAACATGCTTTATAATTGTCACCATTGTTGAGATTCACAGGTTGATTATTGATGTCTGTGTGTCTAAAAACTTCACAAAGCATAAATATATTTTATTTTTGTATATGATAAACTTTCAAGAAATTCATTGGATTACATTTAAAAAAACGGCTCTTTTAAAATATTTAGTCAGCTTTAAAGATGAACTGAACTGAAAATTTGAGTAAAGGTGATATAACAGATGTATTTTATTTATTCTCATTGGTACAATTATTAAAATGGCAGAATTTGTTAAAAGGGATAAAATGGTAAGTTGAAAATGTTGTTGTTGTTACACGGGCGCCGCCATGTTGGATTTCAGCATTCCACTACGTCACTGGCATGGTAAGCTACTCTGTTGCTAACCAACACAAGCAGAGCAGCCATAGCATGTACATAGTCTGAGGCTAGCTGACATGGCTGAGGAAACAGAAACCAACAGGTCTAGGGGGGGGGGGTTCATACTGTATTGCCCCTGGCTGTAGTAATGAATCGTTTAGTGCTAAGGCAGCTGGGGTTACGATACATTTTCACAGGCTACCTTTGACAAGGAAACCAGGCTTTATAGTGTTCAACAAAACTGAGACTGACACACTCGGCATTCATTGAAATTGAGTCACAAAACCAAGCTAGATACCAAACGATCCAACCTAGATAAAGGGCTAGCAGCTAAACACGTTGGAAGCACTTTTGTCAAACTCCACAAGCTAGACACCACTCCGACCATATAAACTGTATAAATAAATCATGACTCCGACGATATCACAGATCGATAATAATGTGTTTACTCTTTGCTAACTAAACCGCAGCAGGTCTGTAAACAGAATCCAATGTCCCTCTCTACTCACCCTGAAGCTAGCTGATGTTCATCGTGTCAGGAAACATTGTTGATGCAGGGAGTTCAACTCGCAGAACTAACGTTAGCTGCTAGGTCCATAGTAAGAGGTATCTGTGCAGTATTTTGATTTTAACATTTTGCGTGCAGCTAACTTAACAAGCGATCCCATTGGATGAATTCGTCCAATCACATTTGCCATTTATCGTCCTCGACTTTCTAAAACGCACAGTACCTCAAACATGTTTTAGTATTTTTCTCTAAATGCACATATAAGCAGTCTCTATTTACTAAAATGCATAATGTGCTTGTATACAATAAATGAGAGTGCATGACAGGCTACAGCCCTCCAACCTCCCACCACATTTCCCTCTTATAACACCATGAACCACTATTGCTCCATTAATAATTGACTATGTACATTGCAAATACAATCTGTATCATACCTGCATTACTTTTATTTCGTGTAATTTACAACGTAACAGCGTTGCATGCTCGTAGTTTCTTTTGCACTTGGATCAGTGAGGCGATACAGCGCGCGCCGCTGCATTTGCGCGTTCAATTGAAGAGTGTGCGCTACGAGAACGGGATAACGGCTGACAGGACAAGAAAGTCAGTTTTTCTGAGGTGAAAGACTTTATTTCAGCGTACACTTATGTCACTGCCTGGTAGTTCCTATTGTGCTGGGTTTTCTGAAGTAGTCATGATTCGCCTCTAATAACATGCTCTAAACACGCACGCAGATTGGAAAAGGAGGAGCGGGGGCGCGGGGAGCAAGGATCACAAATTTGAACTATATCGATATATGCGATATGGTCTAATTCCATATCGCATTTCAAAAATAAATGTTCCAGGTTGACCTCTCTGCAACAGATCGATTCCGATGCAGTGTCCATGCTCCGGCAGCGCCCGCACCCACACCAGTCACTTCCCCCCAAACGATCCTGTAGGTGGAGCCTGAAACTGATCGTCCTCCTTGTGGTGGTAGTCAGGTACTACTGGCCTGTACCTCACAGGCTCAAACGCGTAACCAAAATGACTAATTTTTGTGTGTATAGGACCTGCAGCTGCCTATATACCTTCACAGGTTCTACCATGCCAGTGATGTCATCAGAATTGCCAGCGTTCTAATACTAACAAACGCAATTTTTGTGTTGCTTAAAAAAAAGCTATATTGATATTTAAAAAAAAATTTTTTTGTGTAATTTACTTTTAATTGTCATAAACAACACATTATCAATGTTGATTTTTTCAGTTCAGTTCATCTTTAAGAAGCCAGCTTGGGGGCATCTCAGTTTATCTGGGAAATAATCACTGGGAGGAATGATGAGGTGAGATTTGTAGTCAAATAATTAAAACTCAGATATCACACACCAATATCTGAGTTTGAATTATTCTGAAATATTGATTATTACCTCATTTGTCATGTGTGGACTATATTCCATAGGGTTGCACAACATCCCTCTGCTTAGACAGTGACATCACTATTTTGGATTTACCTTTAGTACAAAGTGTGTGTGTGTAAAGCTACGTTGACTTATGTTATTCATACAATACCTACTCACAAATAAACATCAAAAACAAAGCCGGCTGCAATGAATTTCTGTGCAAAACAGCTTTTACTACAAACACTTCCACACAAGAACATTTTGATAGAAAACAAAAAATATTTAAAGTTTTAAATATATATACTGCTGCCGTGCACAACTATCATCATGCTGTTAGGCAGTAGCACCCCTGCGCTGGGTGCGCCCCTCCCCCTATAACTGTTCTGTCTCGCGGAGGAGCTAATTTGTGTGCATCTGTGTGAAACACGCATAGGAAAAAAAGAACGACAGAAAGAACGGCTCCCCTCCAGCCGCGACTCGGCTCCCATCGTTCATGTTTATGAGCCGTTCAAAAGAATTGGTTCGTTCGCGAACGTCACAACTCTAATTTTTACAGCCTTATAATTAGACCTCTAATGCCCCTAATAATCATCAACACCCCTAATGCTTTCACAGTCCTACAGCTCGTACTGGGTCGACATTTCATTCGGAAATGTTAGGCAGTTTTGATTTATGTGCTATGTAATGTTTATGATCACGTTAGCTTACATGTGTGTAAGCAATGCTTCTATTGCTTGGTTTTTCTTTCTTCTTCGCCTGTGTTTTGATCAGGAGATTCTGTACTCTTTCAGATGCATAATAGCGCCCCCTAACATATAACAGTGAAAACATGGATTGCTGGAAAATTCCGTCAATAGCGGGGAAAGAGTAATACCATATATACCACCTATAATTTTTTTACTTTAAACCCCACAAAAATAATCAAAATAACTTAAACCCATGTTCATCACAGGAGATTTGAATTCAAGTCATTTTATTTTTAACTCTTTCCCTGCCACTGACGAGATATTTCAGAGTAGACAATCTCCTGATCAAAACACAGGAGAAGAAGCGATATCATATATGTAATCATATGTTAAATAACGTGATCACCAACATTAAACAGCATATTATTCAAAACTGGCTAATGTTACCGAATGAAATGTTGACCCTTAAAGAGGAAACGACTGTGAAGCTTTAGGGGTGTTGATGGACTCGATCTACTCATCTGTGTTTTGATCATCGGTCTGAATCCAATCTGACAAAAACGAGATTTTCGCAGCTCTTTGCTCAAATTTTTTTTTTTTTTTTTTTTTTAAATTAAACTTACCAGTTACAAGTGTTGATAAAGAATACATACAGCTAGAATAAAATTGGCTTTTGGTTTAAAGGCAGAGTTTTTTTTTTTTTTTTTTTTATATATATTGCATGTTCAGATATTCATTCAACAAAATATTCTGGGGGCATGAAATGTTTGTGAAAATTATCAAAAATGCTTGAGGGAACAGCCAACTTAAATAAATAAATAAAAACTGGAGGGGAAAGAGATAATTGTATGTCTTTATTTATTCAAGTTTATTGAAGTCTTACTTTGTTCAAGTCTATTCTAGGTTATATAAAATGCATTTTGACAAAAAACAACTGTCCCAACATTGAGCCATGAACAACATTCTGCAGACTTTATACATAAAGCTCAGGCAAATCCTGTAATTTACAGACACAGAGTGGACACTTACCTTCCTCCTAGCTTTGTCACGTCTTTGAATTTGCCCATGATGAGGTACGACTTGCCTTCTACCAATCCCAAATGTTCTCTGCAACTGGGACGACCCAAAAATAGTCTGACTTTCCCCTCAACATCATCCTCATCAGTGCCTACAGGACAGAACAGTGTTTATGACACACTTTCTCTGCAATTCAACATTAGCCTCCTGCTGAATATGTATCTGAGTGAAAAAAATGCATTTAACAAGAATCAGACACATTTCATATGCATTTCATGATCTGTGGAGTAGCATGGAGAGAACATTGAACCGTACCTTCTTTCAGCACCTGGTCCACCTTCAAGTGATAGATGTCAGAGTCCTGTGCCAGATCCATCTTCTCCACTGTCACTTTATAAACTGTCAAACATAAGTGTAATATTGTTACTGGCATAATAAGTGATTAGAATGGATTTTGGTGGCAGAAATCAAATTTTTTTTAATTAATTTACACAGGGGTTAAATGAATAGTTCACTCAAATAGGCACATTGTCATCATTTACATCATGTTGTTCCAGACCTCTGACTTCTGACAACAAAAACTAAGATATTTCCCATTGGAAAAAGAAAAACTTCATGTGATCAGACCGCTCACTGGATGAATTGGCTCCAATGGTTCTTGAGTTAACAACTCACTTGAAGGGAATATTTAATATTTAATATATTTACAGTGATTTAAAAGTGAAATTTGGGTCTGTTGCTCTCACAAAGTTTGCCATTTTTGGAGCTTAACAGAAATTACACATCACATCTTTTTTGGTTAACTGGTTTGTGAGCAACAGTGTGCCGACTTTTTTTTGCAAAACATTCTGTCATTACTTACTCACCCTCATGTCGTTACAAACCCGTTAGACTTTCGTTCATCTTTGGAAGTCAAATTAAGATATTTTTGATTAAATCTGAGAGCTTTCTGTCCCTCTGTTGACAGGCTACACAACTAACATTTGATGCTTATAAATAGATTGCAAAACTAACTGATTGTTTAATGACGGAACTAGGTAATTTGTTATAATTAATTACCGTATACATATTTTCCTCGTGAGCTAATGTGCTACACGTAGCTGTCAATGGATGGACAGAAATCTCTCAGACTTTATTACAAATATTTCCATTTGTGTTCCGAAGATGAACAAGTCTTATGGGTTTGGGACAACATGATGGAGAGTAATTAATGACAGAAGTTTCATTTTTGGGTGAACTGACCCTTTAATGCAGTTGTTCACTATAAAAAGAGCAGCGTGCAACAATTCCTTTTGAGTTCCACTGAAAAATAACCGGATCATGCAGATTTACAACAACATGGGGGGTGTAAATAATGAATTCTTGATTTATGAAAGTATAACAGTCATGACAATTAAATAACCTACCATAATCCATGCCACCTTCACATGCTTTATCCATACGATCACTTTCATCGACTTCGGTTTTCTTCTGGAAAGTGCAGGTTTCTGCGTTCAGAGAAGTTATTAATGCACACTTGTAATCACACACACACACATAAATATATTTTTTTGTTTCCTCATTCACATTCACATAAAAAAAAAAAAAAAATAAAAAAAAAAAATACTACAAAAGTTCAGGATATGGTCACTTTATATTATTATTTGTGTGTGATTATACCTTCCGCACAAATGCAAATGTCTCCCTTACACAGTCTGCTTATAGCGCCATCTGCCCTTTCAGGGTGGTAGAACTTCATACAGCGTGCATCTGACACACACACACCACACAGAGAGAGAGAGAGAGAGAGAGAGAGAGAGAGAGAGAGAGAGAGAGAGAGAGAGAGAGAGAGAGAGAGAGAGAGAGAGAGAGAGAGAGAGAGAGAGAGAGAGAGAGAGAGAGAGAGAGAGAGAGAGAGAGAGAGAGAGAGAGAGAGAGAGAGAGAGAGAGAGAGATTTAATGCAGTGAGGTCAATTAATTAAAAATGCTAATTTCAAGAAATATTATATAACAATATCTGCTGAGAAAAGTGAGAAGTGAACCTTTCACTGAAAAGGATGATTGACCCACAGCAGTTTCAAAATGATCAAAACTTAACAAATCATACTTTTAACAATTTGACAATGATGCCATTTAATTTGTTTCTGACCCATTAGTGTGTACAACGTCATTGAACATGTTTTTGCTGTTCTTGTTGCATTTACACGGCTTTAACCAGCAGATGTCCTCAGCATGCTATGTTTTGAGTGAAGCTAGAGTAGGCTAATCGATCTAATCATCTAACGGTGAATTTAGCTGACGTGGTCAATATAGTGGAGTAAAAACAACACCTAACAGTTTTTCAAGCAAGACAATGTTGTCGAAATGAGCGCTGGATACCTGAGGTAATACTTCTCACCATTTATTCAGAGGGTATGAACGATTGTTTCATAATCAATTTTCTTGAAAAGGGGCTTGACTTGTCAAACATTGTTGGACTTTTTCTGGACCTCGGCGATTAACTTCTCTGCAATGTCCGCGAGACTTTAAATTGGACTGGATTCTGATTGGCTGTCAGTGTTTTATCGTTCAACAGCTGAAAATAAATAAATAAATTGTGATCCCAACGATATAATTTCTCTATAAGGCATATCCTTATCGTTATAGCTGTGGTGTGAACTCTGCTATTCTTTAACATTGAGACCGATTTTTAGAACTAGCCTATATCTTTATCTTTGTCTTTGTCTTTGTCTTTATCATTATCGTCCTTGGTGTACGGGCCTTTAGACATTTTCTTAATATGGGCATTAAACTTAAGCTTAGAGTCTACAATGACAACTAAATATTTCAATCACTTCCCTGATTTCCTTTTGATCAATTTTGATTTGAAATCCATCCAGCGCTTTTTGTTTTTTAGTAAAAAAAAAAAAAAACACACACTGAAGCGGTTTTGTTGTTAAGCTGTTATCCTGTAGTCGCTGGGAAACAATGACCAGTTGCCTGGTTAACATTTCTGAAGCCGGTCAACAGTATTATAAAACATAAGGTTTTATTAAACTAGAAAGTAGCAAACGTAACAATGCATGTAACGCGTTCACACAAACAACAACCAACAACTGAATAATGAAGATGGAGGAACTTAAACACACTGTGGTGACGAACTAAATTATTCCCAGCTGTGATGAATGAATGTCCATGCCCAGTCAACACTTTGATCTCACAGTGATGTCACCATGTGGTCACACCGTCAGCAATCTGAGTTCACAGTGATCTAAAAGTGTAACCTCACAGCGCTCTCACTGTGTGCTCAAACTGTGACCACAATACCCACATAGCAACATTGTGTCGGCCCAGATCCGGCCCACATCTGGCACACGTGGAAAGATGATCTAGCCCACATGCAGCGTGGAATTACGGCACTTGGGTGGGCCGCTCCTGTTTGCCAAATCTGGGCCACAAGCAGGCCATAGCAATGCCACATGTCAGCCAAGAGCAAAGAAATAAACCAGAACTGGACCTTATCTGAGCCACAAAATCTGTGTATATTAAATATGGTCATCTCAGCCTGTTAACAAAAAGAATCACTGAAAGAAAGAAGAGAACAGAAAAAAGAGACGAGCAGAAGCACAAGAACTACAACTGACTTCAGCCACAGCCTCAGATGAAATCAACTGAAGAGAAAAGAAGACATTAAATCTGTGAAGATCTCAGCAGAGGAGGATTAAACAACTCCACAAACAGCATTACCAGCTTCACTTATTACTAACCAGACTGACTTTATTTCTGTCAGAAGTCTACAGAAGTTTTTATTGAGAATTAACAATCTTCTAACAACTGATTGTTATAATATTGTTGGACCTCACGCTGCAGTAACACACGGTTTGTGATGAGAATATATTATTGGTACAACTCAGTTGTTAGATTCAAATTACCTCAGTGAAGCAGTCTATTTCATGATGATTATAAAACCATCAACAGGTAACCATCATCACCTGATCTCGTTTCACTTTAGCTTTCTTTGCTGCTGTAAATGTGTTTGACAAGCACACTGTCACAGCTGCAAAAAAGGACAAAAGATATAATAAGAGTTAAGAGCCCAACTAATGGAAACACTAATCACTGTTATGGTGACTTCAAATGAAACACATTAGAGTTAAACACCTGTTAATTCTCAATAAAAACTTTTGTAGACGTCTGACAGAAATAAAGTCAGTCTGGTTAGTAATAAGTGAAGCTGGTAATGCTGTTTGTGGAGTTGTTTAATGAAGTTGGAGCCTGACATCAAATGTTTAGACGTCAACCTAATTTTCATTTTCAACTAAAATGTTCAAATCCAATAACATTTATAGCTGGGGTGACCTCATATTGTGGCCATAAAATGAGCACACAGCGAGTGCGCTGTGAGGTTACACTTTTAGCTCACTGTGAACTCACATTGTGGTCATATGGAGAGATCACTGTGAGATCAACGTGTTGACTGGGAGGTGTTCTCCAAACTCTTCAGGCATTGTAGAAGAAAACTCAGATCTGTTATCTTGGCAAAAGGAGGTTGCAAAAATTATTTAATAACAGGGTGCCAACAATTATGGCCAGCGTGTTTTGGAGAAAAACATTTATTTTATAATGTGATTTACCCCCACTTTCAGTTCTTTTACTTCAATGAAAGGTTAGATTTTTGTGAATTTTTTGAATGAAAGATCAAAAGGATAAACAATGCAGATTTATTTTTTACAGCCATTTTTTATCATATTTATCAGGGGTGCCATCAATTTTGACCACCACTGTATGTTACATGTGCAGCAGCAGCATTATGTCTTACAGGCTCACAGGAATGTCTGTGAGTGTATTGGCACTGGCAGTGTGTGTTGATTGATGTTTATGTGTGAATAAAAGCCTAACTCAAATCTTTTCAGCATATAAAGTGAATTTGGTCTCTTCAGAAAATTTGGACTAAACCGCTCATTTAAAATGGATTAGTTTTACAATCTATTTATGAATTTTAAGTGTCAAGTGGTAGTTGTGTAGCCTGTCAACAGAGGAACATAAAGCTCTCAGACAGAGGTGGAAAGTCCAGGGGTCAGAAAGTAAAAGTCCTGCCATATGTTTATTCCACCCATGAACTCACACAGCAAAAACTCCAGTGTTAAATGAACTCTCCTGGGAGTTTATTTGGCTCCAGACTTAAGAGTGTTAAAGTTAATGAGATCATTTAGTGATTGATTGAGTGATGATTGAGCATTATTGAAGACACCTGATGTTAACGAGCAGAATCACCAAAGGAGAAAATCGGGTTTTTTAAAGTTACCATTATGGTGATCAGTGTTGGCTTTAGTTGGGCTCTTGACCCTTAAACTAATAACGTTAGATTTTGTTTGGCTGTTGTATCTGAGTTATAACCCTCAGATGAACAAAGAGAAAGTTGATCAGGTGGTGTTGGTTATGTTTTGGCATTATCATCATTTGACCTGAATCACAAAACCCATTTAGAGAGTTAAGTTTACCTTGTTGATTACAGCAGCCTGTGATTCTTCAGTATACTATTTTCAGAATTTTCAATATAATCAAAAAGATTTTTTAAAAGTTGTTCTGATCAAAAGACCTTAAAGTATTTTATTTGGACACACAGACATCAATAATCAGCCTGTGATTCTCAACAATGGTGACAATAATAACGCATGTTGCAGTGCATTCTGGGTGCCACCAATCAAGACTCCTTCATTGCTCCCATCATGCATTGCAGTATGAATAAATTATGATATGAATTGTCTTAGTAATATTCTTTTTGTCATCATTGTTGAGAATCATACACTGAATCTTAATGTCTGTGTGTGCCTTAAAGAAAGATTTTGTTTTATTTTTTATATCAGAACAACTTTTAAGAAATCATTTGGATTATATTGAAAAATCTGGATCTTATCCAACTAATGTGTTATTCCTCTTACACAGAAGTGTGTTGAAACCTTTTACACACTAATGTGTTATAGTTACACAACTTGTGTCAGATATGTGTCACATGTGACTGTAGTCGGTGTGTATTTGCCAGAGTTACTTCCTGTGTTTTTACAACTAGTGTTTGGATGAACACTGAAACGTATTGTTAACTTGTGTTTATGGAGTCCAGTGACGTTTAATAAAGAGTTTGTTTGAACATTTGGATGGTTTAGACATCATGAATCTACATAGACAAGCTCTTATTGAGAATTAACTGAGGTTTAGATGTTGATGTTTCACTGAATGTTTTATTTGAAGTCACCAGAATCGTGATTAATGGCTCCTTTATTTGAGCTCTTGACCCTTTACTCTTCTTTTAGTGTTTCTCTGGCTGCTTTAACTGTAATTTAATCAAATACATTTGTTATACTGAGAGAAAATATAATCAGATGTTTCTTGATGATGTCATAATCAGCAAGTGCTGATCTGATCAAGTTTATGAGTATATGAATGGTGTGCATTTAATTTATTTATGTGCTGTTAGTTATAACAATCTTGTGAAACTACATCATGCTATCCAGCAGTGCAGAATAAAAAAAATAAAAATGAATCTGCAGCAAAAACTAGTCAAACACAAACATCAAGAATCAGCGTATGAATCTCAACAATGGTGACAAACAAAAAGCTTCATGCTGCAATGCATGCTGGGAGTCATGGATGAGATTTGTACTATGGTGGCACCCAGCATGCATTGCTTCATACACTGAATCTTGATGTCTGTGTGTGCCTTAAAGAAAGATTTCGTTTTATTTTTTATATCAGAACAACTTTTAAGAAATCATTTGGATTATATTGAAAAATCTGGACCTTATTCTGTAGAATCACTGTGATGCTGTAATGACCAATATACATTTAAGTCAGAGATTAGACTCTAAATGAGATCAGTGATTCAGGTCAAATGATGATTATATTAAAACATAAGCAACACCACCTGTTCACCTTTTCTCTTTGTCATCTGGTTGTTATAACTCAGTTACAGCAGCCAAACACAATCTAAAGTTAAATGCTTAAAGGTCAACTGCCCAACTAAATCAAACATTGATCTCCATAATGGTGACTAAAATTGTGATTTTTTTTCCCTTCAGTGATTCTGCTTGTTAACATCAGGTGTCTTCAATAATGGTCAATCATCACTCAAACAATCACTTAATTAGCTCATTAACTTCAACACTCTTGAGTGTTAATTTAACACTCATATTTGAACACTTTAACACTCTTGAGTCTGGAGCCAAATAAACTCCCAGTTCATTTAACACTGGAGTTTTTGCTGTGCAGCTGATTTCACTAATTAGTTCTCTCTCCTGTCTGAATTAGCAAATCCAGGTGATTGGAACAAAATACTGAGGAGGACTTTTACTTTCTGAACCTGGACTTTCCACCTCTGGCGTAGTTACAGTATTGTTTACAGCAAAGCCTCCGGAGCTGATTCTCAACAGTTAAAGGGGTGGTATAATGCCCCTTTTCACCAGATGTAAAATAAGTCTCTGATGTCCCCAGAGTGTGTGTATGTGAAGTTTTAGCTCAAAATACCCCACAGATATTTTTATATAGCATGTTAAAATTGTCATTTTTTGTGGGTGAGCAAAAACACACCGTTTTGTGTCTGTCCCTTTAAATGCAAATGAGCTGCTGCTCCCGGCACAGGGGACGGAGCTTCAAGAGCTTGCACTCACACAGACACACACTGAAAATTTCAAAAACTTTCAGCCTTTTATGTTCAAACCGGAGTCAGACAATGATAGAGAGACTCAAGAAGAAGTGACAACATGTAGAAGCAACAGGACATTTCTGAATGGTTAGTTGATGAATTTATGTAGCTGATGTGTAGTTATCTTCTAGTCATTGATTAGCATATTCTGTCTTGATAATCTATTGTAGCATATATGGGCTATGAATCATTCATTCGTTTGTTCTGAATTAACAAATTCGGCTTGGCTTTTTTAGCTACAACAACAGAGCTTTATAAACACAATTATAGCAACAAGAGAAAATGTAATATTAAGAAGTCAAGGGTCAAGAGCACAACTAAAGCAAACGCTAACCACCATCGTGGTGACTTTAAAATGCAAAATATGATTTCATTAAAGGTGCATTAAGCAACTTTTCATGTTAAAAATACCCGTTTTTCTAACCCATACATGCTTAAACAATTGCCTGATGGGCTGAATGAGCCCTTCTATGATCACTGCGATTGCCTCTATAATCCTGTACAGTAAAATAAATAAGAGGGATTCGGGACGGAATCGACTGGGCGTCACGTCATGCGCGTTCACGCTCACCTGGCTATGTCTGGCAGGTTTGTGTATTCGCCGCCATTATCCGCATCAGCGAAGACAACTCAAGCGACTTTTACAGGATCACATTCCTGTAACATAACCTCTGCTAGGTCATAAACTTTATGACCCCCCCCCCAACAGGAATTTCAAGGGGAACACAACTCTCACTTGAATTCCGACAAAGAAAGAGGAATAAACCCTGCAATCATATATTTTCTATAGGTATAGCCACTTAAGAAATGTATAAACATGGATTTGATTTCCCTGTGTCATAGTAGCCGATATCATGGCTTGATAGTGTGTGAAACGAACTTCTAAATACTTCTATTCGTGCATTTGAGTGTAACGTGTATCCTTAACTGTTTATATTTCATTCTTGGTCACTCTTTAACCGTCTTGCTTTGATGAAACCACTCATACGTAGGAAATTACAGTAAAATGTATTCTTCTGTAATTACCATCTTGCTGGAATATAATTGCTGAATTTTGACAACACCACAACTCACTCGAGTGGGTGTTTCCCCAGAGACAAAGGAAGCTTTCCCGCTTCAGATCTCTGGACGTTCATTGGTTGTTCGCGCGAACAGAGGCGTCAACCCATCTTTTCAATAAAAGACCGACTCAGGAAATCTTCAGTGAGCACTTTTTCGGTGAGAGGTTTTCTGGGTCCATGGCTCCTTCGGGAGCTTTTCTCCATTTTCTCTTTTATTTTCTTTAAGTCTTTTCTTTATTTTCGTCTTCGGACTCAGCGAAGCAAACGCAGCAAGCAACTTCAACTCAAAGAAAAAGACTCTTTTGAAAATCCCGCGACCGCGCTTACCGGAAGAGACGAGAGCGCAAGCCCTGCTTTCTTAAAGAAACACACGCACGCTGCTCTTAACGACACACGCACGAGTCTGCGTTCTTCAGCAACAAAGAGAACCATACGCAAGTATTGATTGGATTTGATTGATGTGATTGCTTGTTGTCTCTCTCAAGGTTACATTGCCTGTGATTTTGCCATGCTGAGATCATCTCGGTGATCTCTCTCATCCTGACCTTTAGTTTCACTTTCTCCCTTTCATCCTCTCCCTCTCTCATCCAGAGGTGGAAAGTCCAGGGGTCAGAAAGTAAAAGTCCTGCCATATATTTATTCCACCCATGAACTCACACAGCAAACACTCCAGTGTTAAATGAACTCTCCTGGAAGTGTATTTGGCTCCAGACTCAATAGTGTTAAAGTTAATGAGATAATTAAGTGATTGATTGAGTGATGATTGAGCATTATTGAAAACACCTGATGTTAACAAGCAGAATCACTGAAGGAGAAAATCTCTTTTTTAAGTTACCATTATGGTGATCAGTGTTTGCTTTAGTTGGGCGCTTGCCCCTTAAACTAATAATGTTAGATTTGGTTGGCTGTTCTTTCAGAGTTATAACTCTCAGATGAACAAAGAGAAAAGCTGATCAGGTCGTTTTGGTTATGTTTTAACATAATCATCTTTTGACTTGAATTACAAAGCTCATTCAGAGAGTTAGGTTTACCTTGTTGATAACAGCAGTCTATGAGTCTACAGTACACTCGTTCAATATTATAATCAGCATTTTTAAATTAATCCAAAACATTTCTTTAAAGTTGTTCTGATCAAAACACTTAGCAAAGGTTTTTTTTTTGGACACACAGACATCAAGAATCAGCCTGTGAATCTCAACAATGGTGACAATAATAAAGCATGTTGCAGTGCATTCTGGGTGCCACCAATCAAAACTCATTCATGGCTCCCATCATGCATTGCGGTATGAATAAATTATGATCTGAATTGTTTTAGTAATTTCCTTTTCCTAATTGAATATTATTTTTGTCACCATTGTCAAGATTCATACACTGATTCTTGATGTCTGTGTGTGCCTTAAAGAAATTTTATTTATTTTTTTTTATACCAGAACAACTTTTAAGAAATCATTTGGATTATATTGACAAATCTCGATATTATTCAGTAGAATCACTGTGATGCTGTAATGACCAATATACATTTAAGTCAGAGATTAGGCTCTAAATGTGATTTAGAGTGATTCATTTCAGTGATTTCGGGTCAAATGAGGATTATGTTAAAATATAATAAACACCTGTTCACCTTTTCTCTTTGTTCATCTGGCTGTTATAACTCAGATACAACAGCCAAACAACATGTAAAGTTAATGATCTAATGGTCAAGAGTCCAACTAAAGCAAACACTGATCTCCACAACGGTGGCTTAAAAAAAATAGATTTTCTCATTTGGTGATTCTGCTTGTTAACATCAGGTGTCTTCAATAATGGTCAATCATCACTCAATCAATCACTAAATTATCTCATTAACTTTAACACTATTGAGTCTGGAGCCAAATACACTTCCAGGAGAGTTCATTTAACACTGGAGTTTTTGCTGTGTGAGTTCATGGGTGGAATAAACATATGGCAGGACTTTTACTTTCTGACCCCTGGACTTTCCACCTCTGCTCTCATCTGTTATCTGTTTGGTCTTGTAATGTTTTCGTCCGTATGTTACTATTGTAAATATATGTATTTACTCTGTGTATACTCGTAGTTTCGATGTAGTATTAGTCCAATTATTAAAAGTCCATATATCCTTGATTGTCTCTGTTTTAAATGCACATAGAACCAAGTCAATGAGATGTTTCGATCTTAAGCTACATGCTTTATCTTGTTACGATTTCCAACATGACATCATGACTTTGCGTAAACATACACGCCACTTTCAAGTCAAAAGTGGCGTGTTATTTATACGCATTTTGAGCTATCCGCGTGTATGTTCACGCCGAAACGAACCGTCATCTTCCGCGTGTATGTCTACGCCGTTAAATGTCAGAGCGAAACGGAGCAAAATGTACGTGAAATTAATCATGTTGGTCCCCTTTGGAAAACGTGTAGATGTCACAGTTTAACAGCCTCAGACGTGAATCTTACACGTACCATTATCCCCGGACGTTTGCTAATCCTACCATCTAATCATAACCATTTCTTAAAACTACGTAGGCTACAATTATAGAGAAAAACAACAGACAGACAAATATAATCACAATAATTTATTTAATGAGAAAATGTCAAAATCGGTACCAAAAGTTGTTCACGTGACGATGTGTCCTCTCTGGCAGTGGTTTTGTATGAGGTAACAGAGCAGAATTTAACTTATTAATTCAAATCCATGAAAATGTTAATCCGTCTTCGGTTCGGTTCGCTCTGAGGGCTGCCGCCTGCGCGGCAGTGCGCGCTTCATTTCAAATGTGAATGTGCATGACGCAATCTGTGACGAAGCAGGCGAGGCGAGAGCCAATGAGCGTTTGATATTACTGCCGTAACCATAGAAACCTGTCGTAACGCTTCTTGAGGGCGCAATTTTTGAATTTGAATTCATAACAAGCGCGGGGTTTGACGTTTACGGTCAAGATGACGATTACTGGATAAAGGGCTGAGTTTGGATCTTTTTCTTGCAAATAATGGATTCTGAAGGTTTGGATTACATCAAGCTAATAAAATTGGTGTATTTTGTGAATCGATGTTGTGTTGTAAGGTTAATTATTGTGATTATACATTTTAATATTGTCCATAAAATGGGTATGTTTAGGTGTGGGAGTACAGTTAAGGGATCTTACATTTATAATCTATACATGGTATTAACCCCAGTGACGGGTAGGTTTAGGGACGGAGTTGGGGTAGGTCATATTTATAATGTAACGTTAAGTCAACGGCGTTGATAAACACGCTGAAAAGCGATTATGCGTGTTGATAGCACGCCAAAAATGGAAATCGAATTGGCGTGTCATACATACGCCATTTCATGAGATCAGCCTGCGATTTCAGTAACCTCAATTTTATAAGGACAGGAGAGTTGTTTCAATGGCCAGAAAACAGCTTTCTTTGAATTATAAGAAGTGATAACTTTATTGAGAAATTGATAAGTTAATCTTACGGCTGGTTGCTGGACAAACAACTGTTTGATAATTACATTAATTTCCATTAACACTAGAAGTGCCAGAATTCCATAACTACTAGAACTGCCGCAAGCAGTCATTTTGACCGCTAGATTCCAAACTCTATATCTTTAATGATAAATACCCAATTGAGAGATTAATGCATTTATTGTATTAGGATATCTTTTAAAAACAAAACAACACCAAACTGTACATTTAAACAAGTTTAATTATACATCTATAAATAATAATATCCGTAGATGTCCAAAATGACGGAGCAGCCTGTTTTCATGTTTACACTGTTCGATCGCACCCGCGCCTTACACACACACACACCATATTCCAGCATTGCAATCTTGACATCGCAGCCTGTTCATTATAGCCATAATAAAATATAATAATAAAATAGTCAACCTAACATTTAAAAAATCCACTGCTCTGTTTATATAGTCAGTAGCCTACAATTCGTAGCCTACCATTTTGCGCATGTGAAGATTTTTTCCGTCGATATTGGAACGTGAGTGAAGTAGCCTACAAAGCATAATAAAGAATAGTTTACCATCCAAATACATCGCAAATGTTGAAACATTTTTATTCTAATTAGAGAGTTACGTGAGCCCAACGCCGCTTATTTTCACTTTCGCTTGAAAGTAGCCTGCCCTATTTCATTTTGGCTTGTTTATAGTTATTTTTTCATTCTTGTTCTGTTCTGAATATCATTCCATTTAACTGCTTTGTTGTGGAATATGTTTTGTGTATTTTTTACCACATTTTATGGTTGTGTATATTGGTATATTTATAATAATACCGTGAAATTCAGTGCGGTCAATCTGACCGTCTATGGCCGAAATAGGTAAATATGTTCATTTGTTTTTTGCCTTATGTGTAATTTATATGAAAAACATTTTAAATGAAAATACAGACACTTGTAGGAAAAGTCAGGTACCAGCAGGATTTTATTTATTTTTTCAACAAAGTTATTGCAGATATAAAATTCAAAACGGTCAAAATGACTGCCATGGCAGTTCTAGTGTTAAGGATTGTCTCAAATAAATCGATCTGAGATAAGACTATTGATATATGAATGAGGAATTATAATTCGTTGTAATTGATTATTCATATGCAGTCGATCTATTTTCAACTTCGATAAATTTAATGTAACTGTAAATATTTAATATATTAATCATATTCATGATTAATTATTAAAATTCCCTATAGAACATTTGAGCTATTTGTTAATGTTAGGGCTGGGCAATATATATCGTGAGATTGTTATGCGCATCTCGTCAGTAAAACCGGTTCCTTGATTAGTAGTAAATCACCATCACCTGCTTTCAGATGGAGCGGCATTTACTACACAGCAAAAACTCCAGTGTTAAATTAACACTCAAGAGTGTTAAAGTTAATGAGATAATTAAGTGATTAATTTAGTGATGATTGAGAATTATTGAAGACACCTGATGTTAACAAGCAGAATCACTGAAGGAGAAAATCACAAATTGTAAGCCACCGTTATGGCGATCAATGTTTGCTTTAGTTGGGCTCTTGACCCTTATGCATTCACTTTAAATTTTGTTTGTCTGCTGTTATTGATTTATAACAGTCAAATGAACAAAGTAAAGTGTGATCTGATAGTGTTGGTTATATTTTGACATAATCATGCTGTGATCTGAAAAATGACAATTATTGAGATAGTTTGGTTTAACTTGTTAGCAGCAGCTTTGTGATTTTACAACATGTGATTATCAGTATTTTTCTTATAATCCAAAATATATAATAAACATTGTTCTGATCAAAACACTTTCCAATGAATTTATTTAGAAACCCAGATATCAATAATCAGCCTGTGAATCTCAACAATGGTGACAATAATAAAGCATGTTGCAGTGGCTGCCACCAATCACAACTCATTAATGGCTCCCATCATGCATTGCGGTATGAATAAATTATTAATGTGTAATTTACTTTTCCTAATTGAATATTCTGCTCATCACCATTGTTGAGATGCATTGACTGAATCTTGATGTCTGTGTGTGCCTAAAAGAAAGATTCTTTTTTAAAACAACGTTTAAGAAATCCTTTATATTATATCTAAAATTCTGGATATTTATGCAGAATCAAAGTTTTTCTGTAAACAACAACATAAATCAAAAACAAGTTCAAATTGATGATTGTCATAATATAACCAACACCATCAGATCACTTTTTTTCTTCATTCATCTGGCAGTTATAACTCAGATACAACAGCCAAACAAAATCTAAAGTTAATAATATAAGGGTCAAGAGCCCAACTAAAGCCAACAATGATCGCCATAACAGTGGCTTACAATTTAAGATTTTCTCCTTCAGTGATTGTGCTTGTTACCATCAGGTGTCTTCAATAATGATCAATCATCACTAAATTAATCACTTAATTATCTCATTAACTTAAACACTCTTGAGTGTTCATATACACTCCCAGGAGTGTTAATTTAACACCGGAGTTTTTGCTGTGTACAAAGAGCCGTAGTTAACTGACAAGCTGAGCCATATCGCATTAATTATCGCTGGCGATACGTCCGCGATATTAATGCGACATGGCTCAGCTTGTCAGTTAACTACGGCTCTTTGAAGTAAATGCCGCTCCATCTGAAAGCAGGTGATGGCGATTTACTACTAATCAAGGAACCGGCTTTACTGACGAGATGCGCATAACAATCTCACGATATATATCGCCCAGCCCTAGTTAATGTACAACCCAGTGTTGCTACACTATAAATCGTGTTCAGGGGGCGGGGTTTATGTAAATTCTAGGGTTGGTGATGTCACTAACCTGGGAGGAATGTGGTGTAGTCTCTACCAGCCGTTTGTTGTAGTCCTTAAAAAGCGATTTCTTTAAAAGCAAATATCTCCCTTTGTTTTGAACTTTGAGCGTTTATGCTCAAACAGCAACATTACACACTAACTAAAGTTAGAAAAGTGAAATCATAATCAACCACCCCTTTAAAGGTAGACCCATCAGAAAGGACTGGGCTTCTCGGAATGCAGGTTTTACAGAAACCGAAACTAAACAGAGCGTTCAGACAGAGGGTGAAAACAGGTGCTGCAACAATGTAAATTATAAGACAAATTAGTGTTTTCGAGATTAAATCATGTAAACCTATTCCAGTAGACCCCCTGAACAAAATTATGAACCTGTAAATGAGCAGGCATAATAGGGGCTCTTTGTGTAGGATTGGGATCTCAGAACAAAGTACCCAGCAATGACTCTTTAGTGAACCAAAGACGCACAGCTCACAGCTGTTATGCTGCATTTGAGGCTTGTGAGACTCAAATCTGTGTGGTTCCTGACTGGTTGTTCATAATGACAGCATGTAGTTGATGATGTCACTAACATTGTTTTAGTATTGTTATTTAATACGTAGTTTGTGAAAAGTCTGTGTAAACACATTTAGTAAGAAGTGTTACCATCCGAACGATATCATCATTCGGCAATGGAATTGCATGTTTTATATATTTCATCCAAAAAAGTAATCGTTGTTGTGTTCCCTTAATACTCTGTTGATTAGTAAATGGCTACTAGTGATAGTTGTATTATGTGGGGAATTGGTATATTGAGAGGGGAGAAAAAGTGTGCTTTTGCATGCAATGATTAAGTAAAGAGACGTGCATTACTTTGATGAGATCGCTCTTGATTTATGTGACTACACAACAATCATTACTAATAATTGGAAGAGGAATCATTCATTTTCTTATGATTCCCCTTCCCAGTTGCCTGTAGCAGCAGCTGAGGCTGTGCTGATATACACGAAAAAATTCAAGCTTGAATTTAGCCATGGTACAAAATAAAATTACGTAATAATATATGTACATGATTAAATGTGTTCAGTTCACTTTTCACACGCTCTCACGTCACACATCCATTTTCTCACGCACAGAAAAATCGCGAAGCAAAGAGGACACGGAGACCGACAGACTAGACAGAGCAGGTTACTTATGATATAAAAAAAATCAGCTCTCAGATTCTGTCACTTTTATTACGAAATTCAAAAAATAAATACCGTTTTTGGCGCTTGTAAATGTGACGCGACAGATCCCTAGCGGCACGTGAACCGATCATCTCTAGCTAATAGTAAATAAACACGAAATGATCACTGTTGAAAGATACAGTACAACATACCGAAATGTATATACCTCATACAAAATATCGACCAATCAATCCATCAAAGGGGTCAATAAAACAGCTGGAGAACAATTATGTCACATAACACTTACCTCAGGAAAGCCATTTAATGACCATAATAGGCTATAGCACGTTAGTTGGCTAGAAAAAAGGAGCTATAGAGAGTATTTTGCTAAATATGTGTACTATATTACATATTTATTATATATTATATCATTAAATAAAGTTGTTATTATAATAAAAAAAAACCGAATTATATTTAATTTGAGTTATTTTTAACCTTAAATAATACACAGTATATTCCCCGGTGTTAAGTTTAACACCGCTCGGTGTTCATATAGGAACCACCAGCAGGGTGTTAAAAGTAACACTGAAGCAGTGTTAGAGTTAATTAGATAATTAAGTGTTTAATTGAGCGATGATTGAGCATTGAAGACACCTGATGATAACGAGCAGAATCACTGAAGGAAAGAGAAACACAAGAACTACAACTGACTTCCGGAGATGAAATTAACTGAAGATAAAAGACGACATTAAATCTCTGAAGATCTCAGCAGAGGAGGATTAAACAACTCCACAAACAACATTACCAGCTTTACTTATTACCAACTAGTTATTGACAATTAATAGAGGTGTATATGTTGATGTTTTATTGGAAATAATATGTTTTAGTAAATTCACCATTATGGTGATCAGTGTTTGCTTTAGTTGGGCAGTTTGACTCTTGGCTTTTCTATGGAAGTTTGTGGTCTTTGTGACAGTGTTTACCAAAACACATACTTTTGTTACAAAGATGATCAAGTGATGTAGTTTTAACCATCATGAAGTAGAACAATTCACTAAACTCATAATTTGGCAAAAATGGTATTTGTTATTAAAAGATTACTTTTTCACCAATGATAATTTCTTGCCACTGAACAGCCATTCTGAATGTTTTTTTTTTCTTTTTTTTTTGGAACATTGTGGAGCAAATTATTTAAGACACACACAGACATCAAGAATTAGCATATGAATCTCAATAATGGTGACATGCTTCCTGCAGCAATGCATGCTGGGAGCCACCATATTATAAAACTAATGGCTCCCAGCATGCATTGCAGCATGAAGCATGTAACCATCGTTGTGATTCATAAGCTGATTCTTGGTCTGTGTGTGCGTGCGTGTACGGTTTATTTTCTCGCAATGTATTTAAAAGTTAAAATTCAGAATGTTTCATCTTTGAAAAAAATATATATATTGACGGTAAAAATCTGTTGATAACAAGTTACTTATTTTGGCCAGTTATGACATTTGTCAAACTTTTTCTTTATGATGATGATGAAATATACATCATATATTAGTTTATTGTTTTCTTCGTAACACATGATGTGTTTCAGTAAACACTGTTACAAAGACAACAATTCACATAACATTTTATCAATGTTATCAATCAGTGGTCAATCCACCCAACTAGAGGGAACACAGATCACCATAATGGTGACCAAATATTTTCATCTGAAAATGTGTTCATTCCCAAAAAGAACTTCTGTAGATGAATGACAGAAATAAGGTCAAACTAGTTTGTAATAAGAGCGATTTCATGTCTTTTCAGTTGATTTCATCTACAGCTGTGTCCAGAAGTCAGTTGTAGTTCTTTTGTTTCTCTTTTCTTCAGTGATTCTGCTTGTTATCATCAGGTGTCTTCAATAATCGAACACTTATCACTCAATTCATTATTTAATTATCTGATTAACTCTAACACTGCTTCGGTGTTACTTTTAACACCCTGCTGGTGGTTCCTATATGAACACAGAGCGGTGTTAATTTAACACCGGGGAATTTACTGTGTACTGCCAGCTGATAGGGCTCTCTGTATGTTTACAGCATTAGGTGAGTTATTTTTTTCTTGAGAAAAATTAATGCCTATCTTGTGTAGCCTACCTAATATTTATTCAAATGAGTCAATATTAAATCAAATCACAATAATTGAATTGAAATAATAAAAAAGTGCAGCTTACCAGAAATTGTACCATGTAAACATTGTAACATGTTGTCACTAAACCTAATAAAATTCAGTTTAGTTACCAACTGTTAAGTTTAGTTACCCCAAATGAATCCACACTACAAAATGGAAATGCAAAATGTTTCTGCTTATTGTTGACAATACACAATCACATATTCCAAACAGGAATGGCCTTAAATGAGAAATCTTTCAAGGATTATTTTGCATAGATGTAAACTTTTTAGCATTGAAGATTGGTTTCAGCAACTTGTTTCTTTCTTGAGTTAATCAATGGCACTATTAAATCTGCTCAATTAAATTTCAATTGTTCACTCATAAAGACAGTCACTTGTCACCACCTACTGGCTTAATGATGCAAATTGCGCAAACACAGACAAGCGGAGTGATACAAACTGTGAAAAGGCTGATGCTGGTGAAATATTCGAACACATTCGAGGACCTTATATATATATAGGCTACATATCAGAGTTAAATAGGAATACATTGTAATAATGTTAATCAAGCAGACTAAATCACACGACTGCGCAGCAATATTTAAGCTCATTATACAAAGGAAATAATACAGATCTAGACAAATTGAGTTGCTTATAGTTAAAATCGTCATGAACGATCATTTAGGCTAGATGTAGGCTTATTTTTCACATTTTTGGTCACAAAATATTTAGTCAGTTTTGATGACTTTGCAATATTGATCAAATGTTTGAATATTAATAATGAAAATTGAGTAGGGCTACGCCAAAATGTGTAACATTTATGTAGCCTACAAAGGAATACAAAAGCCCCGACATAGAGTTTTGACGCAGCTTTAATCTCCCTTTTGGTTATTTCAATACTTAATTGACGACAGAACACGACGTTACATGCTAGTAGTTTATTTTGCATGATACAGGGCGCGCCGCATTTGCGCGCCGCATTTGCGCGTTTATTTTCCAAATACATTCGGGGCTGAAGCCCAGACAAAATCGGCTGACGTCAAGTCCATGCCTGGTCCCCCGCTGTCTTCGTTCCGATCCTTTTATGTGCCCCGAAGCTGATGATCAGTGAGAAACTTGAAACCGGTGCGGCGCGCGCGCCCCCGAAGCTCATCCGTGAGAAACTTGAAACCAGTGCGTCGCACATAACACTCGCGCTACTGGCCTCGTACGCTCTCACGGCTCGTGGACTCGTGCTGCTTGCCACTTTGCCTATTTTGTGTTTTCTATCACAGGAAAAGTAATTGCTGAGATTTTTGTTTCTGAAGTTTTTTTTTTTTTTTTTTTTTTGGGAGGAATTGACTCGCGGGCCGCATCAAACTGTTTTGCAGGCCGGTTACGGCCCGGGGGCCGGACGTTCCCCACCCCTGCATTATAGGGTGGTTATGTACTACCAACACACATTTATGTTCAAACGCCATGTAAAAGTGAATTTTGTATAATAGGTGCCTTTTAATATCTCACCTGGAGAGTAATATTCATATATTGTGACGGCAGCAGGTCGAAGCAGACTCACATTAAACATCTTGTTCATTTTGAAGGCAATTCTTTCTGTATCTTTATGAGAAACCTGATAAGCAAAAAAAAAAAAAAAAGCAAATGTATTAAATGTGAAACTGCCCACATTAACATTTCTTTGGCATACATTTCTGCAAAATTCTAATATGCAGTCTGTAATGTACAAACAGGTGAATATGCAGTTACACAGCAAAAACTCCATTGTAAAATTAACTCTCCTGGGAGTTTATTTGACTCCACACTCAAGAGTGTTAAATGAACACTGAAGCAGTGTTAAAGTGAATGAGATGATTAATTGAGTGATGATTGAGCATTATTGAAGACACCTGATGATAACAAGCAGAATCACTGAAGGAGAAAAATCCCAATTTTAAGTTACCTTTATGGAGATCAGTGTTTGTGTCACGGGGTGACTATATTCAGTGGGGGAGCAACGCACACGCCAGGGAATGGGTTTCCCTTGGGGAATGTTTTTAATGTAACACCCAGCAAAATGGCTGCTTCCTGTGCCGGATGTAAATAGTGACAATCTAGCGATCTAATAGCTTGTTTGCATATGACGTCACCTCACTGCGTTGCCATGGCGCGAAATGCAGATGGAGGGCAGGAAGTGATTTGCTACATTTAGAACCACTATAACAAACTCAAAATGCCTATGTTTTGCGTCGTTTATGGTTGCTCAAATCGATGAAACCACGAGGAGTTTTTATCGAGTACCAAAAGTTGTTGTTCATAAGGGGGAAAAAGGCAAGAAATTGACCGAAAAACGCCGGAAAAAAATGGCTTGCAAACCTACGTCGGAAAATGCCTGTGTGTGCAGTGATCACTTTGTCAAAGGTGAATTAACTTATGTGGCTATGTTTGTGTAACGTACCAGTTTCTGAACTTTGTAAAGTCAAAGTAATTGTTTCTTCTTTTCTTTGAGTTTGTAAGTTACCCCTGTAACTGAAGACAAACTCGTAACGTTACAGGCAAAATCTTTCAATTCAGTTGAAAAATCGCTCCTCTTCATAACGTAAGGATCACGTCCAACATATGTTTCGATTTTTTTGTTGTATATTTCTCTTGTAATAGCGTCAAAAGTAGTCCAGTACGGACTTTCCGCCATCTCGTCCATTCCGCTCTTCACTTCCTGCCCTCCATCTGAATTTCGCGTGTCATCACAATCACGTGACTGCAAACCACCTATAGATAAATCAGCTTCAGGTGTTCGGCGGGAAGAATCTAGGCTGGCGATTGGCACGTATGTTTGGCGGGAGTGCTTTATATGTTCATTGTTGCCGACAGTTCAGGGTGCAGCAGACACGGGGGAGAAGCCGCCGCCCAGGAAGGGGCGCTCGGCTGGCGATTTGATCGAGCGCGTTTGGAACGCGAAGCCGACGAGGATCTGAAACGAAACCGGCATTCTGACAGAACTGGAATTCGCGATCACTACGGCTGCCGCCGTCGCGTGGACATGGCCCTGATTGTCGGGTTGAGAGGCGTGTGTGCCTGCTTCGTGGTTCAATGTGATGGGATGTGTGACTGCCAGTGACTCCCCTAATCTGTACGGTATGTGAGCTTTGCTCATATCCTGTTTTCTCTGCCAGTTGAAACAAAGGCTTTCTAAGGGATTCCCTCGGCCCCACGGCCAGATTACTTTACTGCTCTACTGTTCTGCTGCTCTACCGCTCTACTGTTTTACTGCTTTTCTTCTCTCAACACAGCAGCTAACCAGCGCAGCCCAACTTCAAGGAGACGTTTGCTTGGACACTGTTCATTTGCCTTGATCACAGTGAGTTTACTGTTTTGAAGTGTCCTGTTCTTAAAGTGTTTACATTGGGAAAGCTTTTGCTGTTTGAAGTGGGTGCACGAGTGCTTTAACGGTTTCGGATTGTTTGGTCTACATCTACAGTTCCAGATAAACAGCCTCCTGTGACTCGGGTGTGTTATGCTGATAACTTGAGCTAATCCTGAGTATTATAAGCAGTGCTGTGCTGACGCTAACTATCCTTCTACTGTCTGAGCCTCTGCTGGAGAGAACGAGAAACTGCTGCGCTGACGCTATCCTTCTACTGTCTGAGCCTCTGCTGGAGAGAACGAGAAACTGCTGCGCTGACGCTATCCTTCTACTGTCTGAGCCTCTGCTGGAGAGAACGAGAAACTGCTGCGTTGACGCTATCCTTCTACTGTCTGAGCCTCTGCTGGAGAGAACGAGAAACTGCTGCGCTGACGCTATCCTTCTACTGTCTGAGCCTCTGCTGGAGAGAACGAGAAACTGCTGCGTTGACGCTATCCTTCTACTGTCTGAGCCTCTGCTGGAGAGAACGAGAAACTGCTGCGCTGACGCTATCCTTCTACTGTCTGAGCCTCTACTGGAGAGAACGAGAAACTGCTGAGCTGACGGTATCCTTCTACTGTCTGAGCCTCTGCTGGAGAGAACGAGAAGCTGCTGCGTTGACGCTATCCTTCTACTGTCTGAGCCTCTGCTGGAGAGAACGAGAAACTGCTGCGCTGACGCTATCCTTCTACTGTCTGAGCCTCTACTGGAGAGAACGAGAAACTGCTGAGCTGACGGTATCCTTCTACTGTCTGAGCCTCTGCTGGAGAGAACGAGAAGCTGCTGTGTTTAACGCTATCCTTCTACTGTCTGAGCCTCTGCTGGAGAGAACGAGAAACTGCTGAGCTGACGGTATCCTTCTACTGTCTGAGCCTCTGCTGGAGAAAACGAGAAACTGCTGCGCTGACGCTATCCTTCTACTGTCTGAGCCTCTGCTGGAGAGAACGAGAAACTGCTGAGCTGACGGTATCCTTCTACTGTCTGAGCCTCTGCTGGAGAGAACGAGAAGCTGCTGCGCTGACGCTATCCTTCTACTGTCTGAGCCTCTACTGGAGAGAACGAGAAACTGCTGCGCTGACGCTATCCTTCTACTGTCTGAGCCTCTACTGGAGAGAACGAGAAACTGCTGCGCTGACGCTATCCTTCTACTGTCTGAGCCTCTGCTGGAGAGAACGAGAAACTGCTGCGCTGACGGTATCCTTCTACTGTCTGAGCCTCTGCTGGAGAGAACGAGAAACTGCTGCGCTGACGCTATCCTTCTACTGTCTGAGCCTCTGCTGGAGAGAACGAGAAACTGCTGCGCTGACGCTATCCTTCTACTGTCTGAGCCTCTGCTGGAGAGAACGAGAAACTGCTGCGCTGACGCTATCCTTCTACTGTCTGAGCCTCTGCTGGAGAGAACGAGAAACTGCTGCGCTGACGGTATCCTTCTACTGTCTGAGCCTCTGCTGGAGAGAACGAGAAACTGCTGCGCTGACGCTATCCTTCTACTGTCTGAGCCTCTGCTGGAGAGAACGAGAAACTGCTGCGCTGACGCTATCCTTCTACAGTCTGAGCCTCTACTGGAGAGAACGAGAAACTGCTGCGCTGACGGTATCCTTCTACTGTCTGAGCCTCTACTGGAGAGAACGAGAAACTGCTGCGCTGACACTATCCTTCTACTGTCTGAGCCTCTGCTGGAGAGAACGAGAAACTGCTGCGCTGACGCTATCCTTCTACTGTCTGAGCCTCTGCTGGAGAGAACGAGAAACTGCTGGTCGAATCCTCCTGGGAGTAATTGCTCACTTTAAAGACTCTTAATAATTTAATAAACATAAAACCTTTTGAAGCTATTCTGTCTCTCGTTCTGACTTTGTGGGAATACGGTCTTGCTCCTCAGGGTGGTACGCAATTTAGGAGAGGCGGCTAGCGCCCCCTGGCAGTGACATTTGATTTAGTTGGGCAGTTGACCTTTAAATGTTTAACTTTAGATTTTGTTTGGCTGCTGTAACTGATTTATACAACTGCCAGATGAACAAAGAGAAAAGGTGAAAGGTGGTGTTGGTTATATTTTAACAATCATAATTTGACCTGAATCACTGAACTCATTTAGAGCCTTATCTCTGACTTAAATGTATATTGTTGATTACAGCATCACTGTGATACTACAGCATTAGATTAAGAATTTTCAAAATAGTTCAAAAGATTTCTTAAAAGTTGTTCTGATAAAAAAATTAAAAAAATAAAAACTTTCTTTAAGGCACACACAGACATCAGGAATCAGTGTATGAATCTCAACAATGGTGACAAACAGAATATTCAATTAGGAAAAGGAAATTACTAAGACAATTCAGATCATAATTTATTCATACCGCAAAGCATGATGGGAGCCATGAATGAGTTTTGATTTGTGGGACCCAGAATGCACTGCAACATACTTTATTATTTTCACCATTGTTGAGATTCACAGGCTGATTCTTGATGTCTGAGTGTCTAAATAAAAAATATATATTTTGATCAGAACACCTTTTAAAGGCAATATTATGAAGCTGCAGACTCGGAGCCTGCATCTACAGTCCCGCACCCAGAGTCCCGCATTCTCAGACCCCTCGTTTTTCGAGACAGCGCCTCCTGCTGTTCAGAAGATCGTATAACACCCTTATCCAAATGCCATTGAAAACAATAGGATGCAATATGACAGTCTCGTTTTTAAAGTTATCCAAATAAATATTTGCGTTCCCTGCTTAATGCATGTGCCAAAAAAACGTATTGTGTTCTCTGACTAACAAATTACCCAGTAGTTTTTGAGCGTGGGTGTAATTGAAAGAAAATTACTGATGGAAGGGATACAATTAGCCTACTATGGAAGCTTGTTTCCGCCACTGAATAATAAATAAATAATAATAATTGCGACTTTTTATCTCACACTTCTGACTTTTTTTTCCTCACAATTGCGATATATCAAGTCAGAGTTTTTGACTTTTTTCTCAGAATTGCGAGAAATAAAGTCACAATTGCGAGATATGAAGTCGTAATTCTGAGAAATAAAGTCGCAATTGCAGATTGAACTATCTTCTGAAAAATATTATGTGATAGCCTATTATATTGCTACGTTTTTTTTTTTCAAATTCCAATTTTTCTTTCAGTTCAACCTATAATGGTGTAATTAACATTATACCATGCTAACATTACAAAACCTATTTTCTGATATTTTGAATGCGAAGCAAAACTCAAATAAGAATAGACAAAACACCAATAATAAACAATTCTATACTTTATTTAACGATCACCTAAACATCATCTTGCTGTAAACAGGACAAAGCAAAGAAAAAAGGAAAGAATTGTGTTAGTGACTTTACTTTTCTTCTTCAATTGCATTAAAAAAACTCCTCATTTATAAGTCGCTTTGGATAAAAGCGTCTGCTAAATGAATAAATGTAAAATGTAGGCTAATGTAAATGCATAAGGTAAAATTATTTCTGGTAGGCGAATGTTCCTTCTTTTTTAATTCTTTTTGCAATCACTCTGTCAAATTCCTCGACTTCACTAAAATAAAAGATGAATGCCATTGTCAAAAATATTGTGTAATAATAAATAATATTTTTTTGCAAATGCAAATTACAAGCATATCTAGGGTGATAATAAGTCGGGCCACGGTGGAAATGGCTGGCAACAACTTCATATCAGTTAAAATTATTATTGATTAATTTTAATACTTACGTTTTATAAGAACTAATTTAAGTAAAAGAGGCGAAAAAACATACATTAACGGCTCAAATTTTGTTACAAACTATCTTTACAAATATTAAATGGACTATTCATATGTTGGTGTATCGATGAGCTATAAAGTAGTTTGATTAAAAAAGAAACCGAATGAGGTATGATTCCCTAAATAAAATTGACGATACTCACGTTCTTCACATGTTTATCCGATCTAATTTGATAGGAGGCGCTGTCTCGAAAAACGAGGGGTCTGAGAATGCGGGACTCTGGGTGCGGGACTGTAGATGCAGCAGGCTCCGAGTCTGCAGCTTCATACTACTCTTTAAAGGGGTGGTTGATTATGATTTCACTTTTTTAACTTTAGAGAGTGTGTAATGCTGCTGTTTGAGCATAAACAACATCTGCAAAGTTACAATTTTCAAAGCAAAAGGAGATATTTGCTTTTATAGAATTTTTTTTTAAGGACTACAACAAACGGCTGGTAGAGACTACACAACATTCCTCCCGGGTTAGTGACATCACCAACCATACAATTTACATAAACCACGCCCCCTGAACATGATTTATAGATTATCAAGACAGAATATGCTAATCAATGACTAGAAGATAACTACACATCAGCTACATAAATTCATCAACTAACCATTCAGAAACGTCCTGCTGTCTACATGTTGTCACTTCTTCTTGAGTCTCTCCATCATTGTCTGACTCCGGTTTGAACATAAGGCTAAACGTTTGTGAAATTTGCAGTGCATGTCTGTGTGAGTGCAAGCTGTTGAAGCTCTGCTCTCTGTGCCACAAGCAGCAGCTCATTAGCATTTAAAGGAACAGACACAAAACGGTCCGTTTTAACATGCTATATAAAAATATCTGTGGGGTATTTTGAGCTAAAACTTCACATACACACTCTGGGGACATCAGAGACTTATTTTACATCTTGTGAAAAGGGCATTATAACACCCCTTTAATAAATATTTTGGATTATATTGAAAATGCTGAAAATCGTTTGCTTCAGAATCAGGGCTGTTGTAATCAACAAAGTAAACCTAACTCTCTAAATGAGATTTGTGACTCAGGTCAAATGATGATTATGTCAAAACATAACCAACACCACCTGATTACATTTCAGTTATAACTCAGTTACAAAAGCCAAACTAAACCTAATGTTAATAGTTTAAGGGTCAAGAGCCCAACTAAATCAAACACGGATCACCATAAAGGTGGCTTGAAGAAATAGATTTTCTCCTTCAGTGATTCTGCTTGATATAATCAGAGTTATATTAAAATATGTTCTGGCTCTTCCAAGCTTTATAATGGGAGTGAATGGGAATATTTTTTTGGAAGTCCATAAAGGAGCATCCATCATAAAAGTGCTCCACACAGCTCTGGGGGTTAATAAAGACCTTCTACAGTGAAGTGATGCGTTTGTGTAAGAAAAATATCCATATTTAAAACTTTATCGACTAAAATAACTAGCAGACGGCAGACGGCCGTACGCAAGTCGACTTACGCCAAAAGAGTAACACTTGACGATGCATGACATAGATGTAGGAGTAGCGTAAGATTTGACGCCTCTCGTGGTCCAAACAAACAGGGCTGGGCAACAAACTCAAGCTCCTCCCACATTTCTCTTTAAAAATTGTCGTTTTAGACTTCTAATTTGTGACTGGTGTTTTGTTTTGCTCTATCCTCTGCGCTTCCGCGTTCATCATTACGTTGTGCGTCAAGGGTCACTCTGTAAGCACTAGTTTCCCATATATGGAACTGTATTATGTAATATATCGCATTATATTTTGCAATATATTCTCATATATTTTTGTTCCGTAAGGGTCTTTAGCCCTACTGTGGTGACACTAGTCACTGTGGTGACTAGTACAGATTACTGGTCTGGATTGGTACAGATTACTAATCTGATGGGCTCAGATAATCCACGGTACTGTAGTAGTGGGGGAAACCCCGATGGTCCTGATGACCAAATTTGTGCTCACCTTTTTCAATTGAGGTGAAAATTGATCTCTCTAGAGATGTGTTATAAATGAAAATCCACAGAAGAATACTGACCATCAAGGGGAAATCTCAGAGTCAAAATAAGATACACCGGTGTTTTGCCAGATGAGAAGTTTATTCTATATATCATCTTTTTACTATTTTAAATAATTTTACTCTAATTAATTTTATAACTGTATCATTTATCTCTTGTAATTCCTTTTATAACTGTTTTAATTTCCCTTGCTTTTACTTTGTGTCTATTTTCTATGCAAAGCTCTATGAATTGCTATAGTGTGCTTATTATAATTCCTTTCTATGTAAAGCTTATGAATAACTTTGAATTTTCCTTGCTTTTATGTTGTGATTATTTTTATTCCTCTCTATGTAAATCACTTTGAATTGCCATCGTGTATGAAATGTGCTATATAAATAAACTTGCCTTGCCTTAAAGGTTTATTAAAAGTTATCATTAAAATTCAGTTTCCCTATGGAGAAATAGAATGGAGTTTTACTTCTGGAAGCCGACTGTTGCACTCTATACTGTGATAAGTTTCATGATAAAAAGAAAACAAATCTGTGTTTGACATCATCAGGCAACACAGTCTGCTGAAATACCTTATCCAAGTAGAGGATGAGGGATCCTCGCTCTGACAGCACTTTATTCTTTTCATATTTCTGAATGTATCTCTCCTTCCCCGTGGACAACTGAGGGCAAGAAAATGAGAAAAAAAGCTCAGTGCATCACATGATGACCAACATGTTTTATGGCCTATCTGCAGATGTGAGGCAATTCTGCATCCGTTTATCATCATAATACCTCTTTAAGATCATTTTCTTCAATATCAAATCCCGTCGGTATGCCAATGTCCAGAATAGTCATAGTGGCATCGGTTTTATCACTTTTGTAGCTGTAAAGATGGAGATAAAGAGCAGATTTTATTAACAGGTTTCGTAGTCCTACTCAGGCTGCGTTTAAGGCTGCTTTCACGCAAGAGCTTTTGGTTTGAACCCGAGTCTGTTTGATGTCAGATCTCCAATATTGTTGTATAACACAGAGCTGCTCGTCTCTGAATAAACAGTCTTTGAAGAGCAAGTTACATTGTCAGATGCGGTGAAACTGCATGTGAATGCAGTCACATTGGTAACCAGCTGTCACTACTCACATTCATGAAGCAAACATACAACAGTCAACACGTTGATCTCACAGTGATGTCACCATGTGGTCACACCGTCAGCAATCTGAGTTCACAGTGATCTAAAAGTGTAACCTCACAGCGCTCTCACTGTGTGCTCAAACTATGGCCACAATATGAGCTCATCCCAGCTAGAGATGTTATTGTTCTATGAATGTTTTGAGAGCATTATCTTATGTTCTTGTATTGTTTTCTGTATCTAATTTTATTTGTGTTACCAGAATGTTCTCCTAAAAGGTAGGATAACACTCTCTAAAAACATTTTAAACATGTTTAGTGATAACATTGATAGAACATTATCCCCTAACAATCTTAAGTTTTATTGGGAAGTTTCCCAGCAGACACAGGACTGAACCTCTTAGAGTTTGTTTGAAAGTAATAGTTTGCTTTAATTGGACTTTTTAGTTTCTCACTGGCTGCTATAAGTGTTTACTATAGCAAGAGGAAATGTGGTCAAGTATGTTGGTTACTTGTTGATAATAAAGATATTATCATAATCTGAAATATTTAATATAAAAAAACAAAGTCTGTGTACATTAAGTTTTTAACTACTTCATTAAGATAAACACAAACCTCAAGAATCAGCACGTGAATCTCAATAATGGTGACATGCTGCAATGCATTCTGGGTGCATCATACAAAACTTATTAGTGGCTCCCAGAATGCATTGCGGCATGAAGCATGTCACCATTATTGAGATTCACACGCTGATTCTTGAGGTTTGAGTGTGTCTAATTGTAGCAGAAGTTCAAAACGTTTTTTTTTTATACATATATATACAGGATAGGTCAAAAGTTTGAAAACTACTATTTTTAATGTTTTTGAAAGAAATTTCTTCTGCTGCTCAAGCTAGCATTTATTTAATCAAAAATACAATACAAAAAAATTTAATATTGTGATATATTATTACAATTTAAAATAATTGGTTTTCAATTTATTATTCTTTAAATTATCATTTATTTCTGTGATGCAAAGCTGAATTTTCAGGATCATTACTCCAGTCTATCACATGATCCTTTAGAAATCACTCTAATATGATGATTCATTATCAAAGTTGGAAACAGTTCTGCTGCTTAATATTTTTTCATAACCTGTAATACTTCTTTAGAATACTTTGATGAAAAAAAAAAAAAAAGCAATTTTTTTAAAAATAGAAATCTTTTGTAACAACAATATACACTAGTACTGGTCAGTAATTTGGGGTCAGTAATTTTTTTTTTTTTTTTTAAATAAATCAATACTTTTATTCAGCAAGGATGTGTTAAATTGATAAAAAGTGATAGTAAAGAAGATTTATTTTATTAGAAAATATTTTTTATTTTGAATAAATGCAGTTCTTTTTAACCTTTTATTCATCAAATATATTAGGCAGCAGAACTGTTTCCAACACATAATAAATCAGAATATTAGAATGATTTCTAAAGGATCATGTGATAGACTGGATGTCACATGTGACACTGCAGACTGGAGTAATGATGCTGAAAATTCAGCTTTGCATCACAGGAATAAATTATTTTTTAAAGTATATTCAAATAGAAAACTATTATTTTAAGTTGTAATAATATTTCACAATATTACAGTTTTTTTTTCAGTTTTTTTTGATCAAATAAACGCAGTCTTGATAAGCATTAGAGACTTCTTTCAAAAATATAAAAACTTTTGACCTGTACTGTATATATATATATATATATATATATATATATATATATATATTATTATTATACATATTTTCTTTTTATACATAGTTGGATGTCATGCTGTAAAAACATTACTAAAGTCAATTAAATGAAATTAATAACACACATGACTACCTAGAGAAGCTGATCAGTGCATTACTTGATTATATCATTATCAACAAGTAGCTAACATCATTTGATCATACGTTCTCTTACTGTTTTTGCCATAACAAACATTTAAAGCAGCCAGAGATAAACTAACATTAGACCATTAGGAGTCAAACTGCCCAACAAAAGCAAACACTGGTCACCATAATGGTGACATCAAACCAAACTATTAATTTCAATAAACCATCAACATCTAAACCTCTGTTAATCTCAATAAAGTATTTTGTACATGTGTGACAGAAATAAAGTCTGGTTTGTAATAAGTGAAGCTGGTAATGCTGTTTGTGGAGTTGTTTAATGAAGTTGGAGCCTGACATCAGATGTTTAGATGTCAACCCAATTTTCATTTTAAACCAAAATTTGACATCTGAGCGATGTTGGACTCCATGTCCAATAACATTTCTAGCTGGGGTGACTCACATTGTGGCCATAATATGAGCACACAGTGAGTGCGCTGTGAGGTTACACTTTTAGCTCACTGTGAACTCACATTGTGATCATATGGAGATCACTGTGACATCAACGTGTTGACTGGGACAGCAACTGTGGGAAAATGTGGGGTGGGAACTTAAGAAAACAAACCAAGTGTGAAAACAGCCTAAATGAGCACATGTTGATTAATTACAAATAAAATGGTTTCTTGACATAAAAATAAATGAGGGTATTTGTTCACATACAAGAATTCCATAATGAAGTTGAAACTTTCAATGGCTCCTTTTTTTGCTAAAGGGAAACAAAAGTATTTGGTGGTTTTAGTTCAGGTCAGGTCTTCCCCTTCTAAAGGGAACATTAAAATTGAATTATAGTAATTTAAATGAAAAAGTAGTAAAGCTTTTCACACTTGAACTAGTTAACCCTGGGTCATTCAAAACCCTGGGTAAACAGAATCCTGGGTTATCTTGTTTCATGTTTCACACTGCTCATAATTTACCTGGGGATAACAATTAATCCTGGGTATTCATTCGCTGGTGTTTCACACTGTAGCCTAAATTTATAAACCCTTGGTTGATGTTCTTATTTGCATATTTGCTGTGTCATTGTCATTGATTTGACAAATGCAGAACATGACTTCATTTTGTATATTGCCAACTATACTACAATTGTTTTTTTCTAAATGGACATTTCAGGCTATAAAGGCAAGAAGTTTGTCACTGCAGTGTGAGGTTTCATAACTTGTGTAAAAAGCAATTCTAACTAGGGCTGGGCGATTTAAATCGTGATATTGTTATGCGCATCTCGTCAGTAAAGCCGGTTCCTTGATTAGTAGTAAATCGCCATCACCTGCTTTCAGATGGAGCGGCATTTACTACAAAGAACCGTAGTTAACTGACAAGCTGAGCCATATCGCATTAATATCGCGGACGTATCGCCAGCGATAATTAATGCGATATGGCTCAGCTTGTCAGTTAACTACGGCTCTTTGTACACAGCAAAAACTCCAGTGTTAAATTAACACTCCTGGGAGTGTATATGAGTCCACACTCAATAGTGTTGAAGTTAATGAGATAATTAAGTGATTAATTTAGTGATGATTGAGCATTATTGAAGACATCTGATGTTAACAAGCAGAATCACTGAAGGAGAAAATCTCAAATTGAAAGTTACCGTTATGACGATCAATGGTTGCTTTAGTTGGGCTCTTGACCCATATATTATTAACTTTAGTTTTTGTTTGTCTGTTGTTTCTGAATTATAATCACCAGTTTGAACACAGAAAAAAGTGATCTGATGGTGTTGGTTATGTTATGACAATCATCATTTGAACTTGATCACTGAACTCATTAAAATCCTTCTTTCTGACTTTGATTTATGTTGTTGGTTACAGCATAACTGTGAATCTGCATAAATGCCCAGAATTTTTTATATAATATAAAGGATTTCTTAAAAGTTGCTTAAAAAAAAAAATCGTTCTTTCAGGCACACACAGATGTCAAGATTCAGTCTATGCATCTCAACAATGGTGAGGAGCAGAATATTCAATTAGGAAAAGTAAATTACATAGACAATTCAGATCATAATTTATTCATACCGCAATGCATGATGGGAGCCATTAATGAGTTGTGATTGGTGGCAGCCACTGCAACATGCTTTATTATTGTCACCATTGTTGAGATTCACAGGCTGATTATTGATGTCTGTGTTTTAAATGAATTTATCTGAATGTCTTTTGATCAGTACAATGTTTATTAAATATTTTGAATTATAAGTAAAGTACTGATTATCATAGGCTGAAGAATCACTAAACTGCAGCTATAAGATAACATTTTACTTTGTTCATTTAACTGTAATAAATCAATAACAGCAGACAAACAACAGTAAATATTAGAGTAAACCTATAATGGTCTAGAGCCCAACTAAAGCAAACACCCATCACCTTAATGGTAACTTACAATTTGTGATTTTCTTCTTCAGTGGTTCTGCTTGTTAACATCAGGTGTCTTCAATAATGCTCAAGCATCACTAAATTAATCACTTAATTATCTCCTCAGCCCTAAATGCCGCTCCATCTGAAAGCAGGTGAAGGCGATTTACTACTAATCAAGGAACCGGCTTTACTGACGAGATGCGCATAACGATATCGCGATTTAAATCGCCCAGCCCTAATTCTAACCCCACTTCTGAAGTAATTGTAGTTCTAGTTACAAGTGTCAAACAATCCTCTACCTGGGGTTAAAAACGGTTTAGAGTGAAGATAACCCAGGGTTAAGCACAGTGTGAAAAGTGCTACAGAAAGGCTCTGAACTCAGTCAGTCTTACTTTCAGAGGCTTTTTCCATTTTAACAGTCAGATCAAAGAGTGTACAGTCAGACTTCTTCTCAACAGGTCTGGCGTAGTACAGCGTCAGAACCTGAAAAGAGCAGCACGTCTCATATTAGATGGTCAAACACTTTAAAGGGACTGTGTGTAGGAATTTCTCCCATCTAGTGGTGAAATTGTATTTTGCATTCAAACGAATAATGCTCTCCAGCGCCTCACTTTTTCAAATGCGCGGTAGCCGTTATGTACCAAAAAGCTATGACAGGATGTCTTATAATAGCACTTCGAGTTTTTCTTCGGGTGAACAGGTTTGTTATTTAAAACAAACTGAAACTTGAAACAACGGAAAAAAAAATGTTACAGTATGAATTACTGACTGTGAAAAACATTAACTATGGTAGTTAGTAGTAATGCCTTCTTTACTCGTTATATTTTTTGAAGTACGTGCATTGTTAGATATCATCATCATCAGAGCCTTCTCTAACGTTACTTTACTCAATAGCTGCTATTCATCAAAGAGCCTGTTTAACTTTTAACTATAAATGTTCTACTGTCTATATAATAAAGTACACAACCAAGCAATGAAAAAAAAGCTTGTAATTAAGACCGTAACATTGACTTACCTGTTGAGAAGAAAGCTGGCAACTTCAGGGTCTCTTTTGAAAGCTTTCTCCTGCATTAGCTATCCCGACATTAACCCTTGTTTTTGTAATCTCCGGTCACGTTTCCCTTTACGGTCTATTTTGGACTTTTTCGACGACGAGGACTCATCCTGTGACTCCGCATATGTATGAATGAACGGTGTATAAATAACCGTGCAGTGCAGCCTTTTAAACTTGCCGCGGCAGTGACAAGCGCCTCTCACTGCTCTGCTGCGCCTCCGCTTCTGCTGGCTTCAGTCATGTGACGCTGGTTCTGAACGAAAACGCGTTGTGGAAACGCGTTGGCCTAATACTTTTTGTCCCTCTCTGCTATTATAGTTTTTCAAGATGGCGGAACTACATGGAAGCCTCCGTGGACCTACCCGTCCCATGTATATAAAGATAATAAATTCTTCGTTTACGAGGATTAGTCTGATCATTGGCATAGGTATTTGTACACCATTGAGGGCATATTTATTAATAAAAATATTGATTTTAGATAATAAAATACCTAAAAAGCTACACATAGTCCCTTTAATCTTGCTGTTGACTGTATAAACGCTCATGAACACTCACTGAGAGAGTGGCTGTTCCAGTTCCTCTAGCCGTCACATTGAAGTCCTTGTAGATCTCCACCTGTTGAGTGAACGCAGATATTATCAGAATAATCAAATCCATGATAGTAGAGATACCTGAAGGTTTCATTGACCAAACACAACACTTAGACAATTAATTTGACATAGACAATTAAAAATGATGTATGACAAACAAAAAATCTCCAATAATACAACTAAAATCTATTGAAAAATTGAGCAGGAACAATTTGAACAATCTTGATGAGTTTCTCCTCACCTTATCTGACCGTGTAAGATGCACATTGTCTCTTTTAATGGTCCATTTGACAGGTTTGCTTCTTCCTGCCACTGACAGCTCCACATCCAGATAGAAGTTTTGTTGGTCCTTCACCTGCGTGCGATACTCTGCCACAGCCTGGAACACCATGATGGTCGCCTGGAAAGTGCAGAACAGCATTCAAAGACAGAGCTCTGGACTGTGACTAAAATGTAATGATGGAAGAAACAAAGCTTTTAGAAACTTTGAATCAATTGCTTCGTAAAATGATTTGCTCTTTCAAAGCACTCAAAACACGACACTGGTCAGAATGGTGTTAATGCAATGACAACCCCAAACATGCATAACAACATGCAAATTTTTTATTGAAAGTGTTTTTAAGAAATCATCTAATACAGGGATGGGCAACTTCGGTCCTGGAGGCCCACTGTCCTACAGAGTTTAGCTCCAACCCTGAAAAAATCACCTGCCTGTAATTTTCTAGTAATCCTGAGGACCTTGATTAGCTTGTTCAGGTGTGTTTGATTAGGGTTGAATCTAAACTCTGTAGGACAGTGGCCCTCCAGGACCGAAGTTGCCCATCCCTGATCTAATACCATTAAATATTACCTGTCTGTATAATGTTATTTCATTTATTTGTAGGCCTTGTTTTGTTTGTTCCCTTTCGAGTTCGGTTTACTCAACTCACTCAATTCACTCAACTCTCCTTCTCAGAGAAATCCTAAAACCTTTTAGAATCATGCCAGCACACTGGCCAATGGCATTCAACTGCATGAAATAAGGATGGACTCGTTCACTATAGGCGCCGCTGAACGTCATTCCCTTGCAATCTTTCTCCTTAAGACAGCTACGTTGTCTTAGCCATCTACAGCTCGCCGTTGGCCTTTATCAGAGGATGCCGCTCAGCCGGCGCTCCCCTGTAGCGCTCTGGTGAGTATGACATTTTTCTTCTAGAACAGTGTTTCCCAACCCTGCTCCTGAAGGACCCCCAACACTGCACATTTTCTTTGTCTCCCTAATCAAACACACCTGATTCAACTCATCAGCTCATTAGAAGAAACTCTAGGACAGGAATGGGCAAATGCTGTCCTGGAGGGCCACTGTCCTGCAGAGTTTAGCTCCAACCCTAATAAACTGTCCTGTCTGTAGCTTTCTAATAATCCTGAAGACATTGATTAGCTGGTTCAGGTGTGTTTGATTAGGGTCCCAGATAGATTGCAACCATCAAAACACTGGAGTTTTTGCTGTGCAGCTGATTTCACTAATTAGTTCTCTCTCCTGCTGAATTAGCAAATCCAGGTGATTGAAACAAAATACAGAGGAGGACTTTTACTTTCTGAACCTGGACTTTCCACCTCTGTTCTTGTGTTTCTCTTTTTTCTGTTCTTGTTTCTCTGTCCTGTCCTCTTCTTTTCATTCACTCTGTCAAGTGGTCTATATTAGTGAACTAATGTAGGGAATAGTGAATGAGGGTATAGGGTGTGATTGTGAAAACAGCCTCTGAGTGTCGACTTTGAGCACTGTTAATTCACAGTATATTCCTGTAGGCTATTTTTGTTTTATTCAGTATATTACTGTTTTAATGGAAAATGGAAAGATATTGTCAGAATTTGGCCTTTTTTACAGTAAGGGTTAACAGTGTGGCCACCTCTCAAAATCTGTGTGGAAAAGCTGGACAGCACAGAGCACAATGACTTTGCTTTTGAAAGTTTAGTTAGCAGAGAAAATAACACACCATTTTGTTTGCCATCAATTGATACTCAATATTAATGAAATAAATAAAACACAAAAACACAAGGCCTACATCATAAAACTCAGAGGATTATGTATTTTAATATCTCTGATAGTCAGTCTGAATGACAGTTCATGCGTGAGGCCTATTATATACCCAAGTCAATGAATTATTCTTTTCTTTTTATATTAGTGTTTAAAATATTTAATTTACTACTAATTATATTGATTTATATATATATATATATAAAAAAATTTACTGGGCGACCATGGTATCATATTTACCAGGGGTGCCATTAATTCTGACCAAAACTGTAAGTAAGGGATAATGTAGAGCGAGGCGGTTGTTATAGCGAATACAACCCCGACAGGCTGATCAGGACCCCGACGCGAAGCGGATCTTGAATCAGCCTGAAGGGGTTGTATTCGCTATAACAACCGCCTCGCTCTACATTATCCCGCTTATTACATGGCTACCTACCAAATAAATCAATAATTTGACACAAAATATTGATTTAAAAAGGAGTTTATTGATTTAAAAACGATTGTATTGCTTCCGCTAAAGAAAATAGTCTGTTCCGTCTCTACGGTTAGAATCCTGCGTCCATAGCAACGTTCTGTTTTTCATGGCAACAGTGTGTTATACTTAGCAGCAGTCTGTTATCAAGAAATAACAGACCGCATTCTACATAAGAATTCAACCAAGCCATGTAATAAGTAAGGGATAATGTACATCCAGCCAGTTGTTGGGTGCCAACAGGGTGATGAGGTCTTCCATCAGCCTGAAGGGGGTTATTTTGAGAGAATCACTGGCTGGATGTACATTATCCCGCTTATTACACGGCTACTTGCCACATAAGTAAATAATTAGACACAAATTGATCTGAGTCGTAATATTTTATTAGCTCTTTAAACGCAAAGCTTCCGTGGAGAGAATAGTTGCAGTACTGCTATATAATGCAGACACTGCCACCATCATTATATCCTTTCTATGAAAACACATGGGCTGTGCTGCTGTTCTCATTCAAGCTGCAAGAACCCCATTTTTATGTGTTTGTAAGAATAGTCGTTACTGCTATTTTTGGCAATATATGATAAAGAGTCTTCAGTCACGGTGCTCAACCAGGTCCAGTAGCTCTGTGTTGCTGAGACAGCCGGTGGTTATAGAGCCGGTGGTGCTGCTGCCTTGCTCTCATTTTTTTAATAAGCAGAGTCTTAACTCAGTCAGTCAGAATATTTAAATTTCATCCTATGAAGTTTTTACAGATGTTCCTGTTTTTATTAAGCTCAAGCTACTGCTATTGTCAACTCAAGTTACAGTGAAATGATGAGATGTTAGTGTACCTGTGTGGTGCCATAACCACCATTATGGGACTGTTGTTTGCCCAGCCAGAGCACTGCCTCTCCTGCTTTATCAAAGTCTTTGTCTTTGTCTTTGTCTTTGTCTTTGTCTTTGTCCTTCACAAGTGCCAGCACAGCATAGGCCGTCGCTTCCACTGAGTGATGATGCTGTCCAGCGACAGTCCAGGACCTACCGGCTGTTTCAATCACAAAACAGGAATAGAACAAGTGTAGAGATGAAGCTGGAGTGTGAAGGGAAATCTGTCATAGTGTTAAAATATGAGTGTTAAATGAACACAGAAGCAGTGTTGAAGGTAATGATCAGCGGCGGTTTCTTCATTAGGGCGATCGGGCGACGCACCACCACCACCAAAGAGTGAAAGGGACTTTTTCAATCACAATATCATTCAACCACAGAGTTACGCTAGCAGTCACTCACTGTTGTTCTGCCTCTGGATATAGTCCAATCAGCGCCAAGTCACGTTCTCTGGAGTCCCGCCTCTTTTTGGGCGATTTCACTCTGGCTGAGAATCGCCCAGAGTCTTCCCATAGACTTACATTCAAAGATTATTTTTTTCGAACTGCAGGCACTGCAATGCATTCTCTATGGGTTCCGGGAGGGCTCGCACTAACGTGCTTTCGTCATCATTATACGTAAACTTCACTTGTGCAGCGATTGGTGGAAACAAATATACCTCTAATAATATTTAGCCATAAGCTGAAGTGACATCCAATCATTTCCTCAGTACATAACTTACATTTCACGGACATATTCTCCATCTATAAATGTTAGAATGTCAATATTTCCAGTTTCCTGTCATGAGTGAACGAGCTTTCTGCAAGCTAAACTTCTGTGAAAGAGCGCCGCCGCGTGCATGCGCCGAACAGACGAAGAGCAATAGAATAGCAGCGCAATTATTCTGACTAAAATATTCATTAGCACTAAATTATAAATATATTTAGCTAAAATATTTGTTGTTGAATATTTGTTGTTGTTGGTGAACATAAATGTGCTAGAGAATTTCAAACCTACATGTGTATTTTTATATTAGCTTTGTTTTTGTTTTTATTTTTATTTTTTTATTTTAAGTTTAGTAAATTTAACTACTTCTTTAAAAAGCATTATTTTGTTTTTAGATTGTAATGTTGCAATGTTAGAATGTAATGTGACCCCTTTTTTGGATACACTGCACTGCAGATAGACAGCAAGGTTACACTATGTAGTTATATGTAGACGTGACAGAAATAAAGTCAGTCTGGTTAGTAATAAGTGAAGCTGGTAATGCTGTTTGTGGAGTTGTTTAATCCTCCTCTGCTGAGATCTTCACAGATTTAATGTCTCTTGTCTTCATTTGATTTCATCTGAGGCTGTGGCTGAAATGACTCCATATTTAATATACACAGATTTTTTTGGCTACGATAAGGTCCAGTTCTGGTTTATTTCTTTGCTCTTGGCTGACATGTGGCATTGCTATGCAGAGGTGTAAAGTCCAGGTTCAGAAAGTAAAAGTCCTCCTCAGTATTTTGTTCCAATCACCTGGATTTGCTAATTCAGACAGGAGAGAGAACTAATTAGTGAAATCAGCTGACTGAGTTCATGGGTGGAATAAACACATGGCAGGACTTTTACTTTCTGACCCCTGGACTATACAACTCTGGCTGCAAGCGATTAAGGGCTTTATTGGGTAGGCCATAAAACAAAGAGTTACAATAGTCCAGGTGCGATGTTATAAAAGCATGAACAACAGTTTCAGCTTCTTTGAAATTTAGTGAGGGTCATATATGAGCAATATTGCGAAGATGGAAAAAAATGGAAAAAGGCTTGACAAGCTAGTTGATATGGGGTATGTCATTCCATTGCTGTTATTGATACAGACGAGCAGCTATCATAACACCACAAAACTTACGTAATTCTTTAGAAATTTCCACTCTAGTTTATTTTATTGTTCCATGTTATATGAAGCACAACACATTTTGATGACTTGTTGGTGTGACTGACCTTCTCCTATGGTGGAATGATTCATCAAGATCTCTTTATTGAGTTTGTCAGCATTGGCCATGGCGTAAGAAGTCAATGCAACAGCGTAAGGATTGGTCAGTTGTGGAAGTCGACCTTCTAAGAATGCAACACCCCTCCTGGTACTTTCATGCAGACTCTATAAAAGTGTGTGCAATGTTTAAATCAAGAGGAAGAGTAGGAAACAGTGGAAGAGGTTAAACCCAAGAGAAAAAAAAAATCAACTGTTAATCTAGAATGTAATGTTTTAATGAACAAAAATGTGGAAGAGCTGTACTTACACCAACTGATCCAGCACAGATCTCTCTGCCCTCTTGCATGGCAATCACAACAAAGGCCGTCAGAGAGGCATCGGCATCTCTGCCCTTTACGCCACCCTGGAATAAAGCACAAATAAACAGAATATCAAAAAAACAAACAAAAAAAAAAGCATGCGTTTTATAACAAATCAACAAATCTAGCCCTTTTTACTAGGATTATTAATCAGTAGGCAACAACTGAACCCAGTCAACACGTTGATCTCACAGTGATCTCTCCATATGACCACAATGTGAGTTCACAGTGAGCTAAAAGTGTAACCTCACAGCGCACTCGCTGTGTGCTCATTTTATGGCCACAATATGAGGTCACCCCAGCTATAAATGTTATTGGATTTGAACATTTTAGTTGAAAATGAAAATTAGGTTGACGTCTAAACATTTGATGTCAGGCTCCAACTTCATTAAACAACTCCACAAACAGCATTACCAGCTTCACTTATTACTAACCAGACTGACTTTATTTCTGTCAGACGTCTACAAAAGTTTTTATTGAGAATTAACAGGTGTTTAACTCTAATGTGATTCATTTTAAGTCACCATAACAGTGATTAGTGTTTCCATTAGTTGGGCTCTTAACTCTTATTATATCTTTTGTCTTTTTTGGCCGCTGTGACAGTGTGTTTGTCAAACACATTTGCAGCAGCAAAGAAAGCTAAAGTGAAATGAGATTAGGTGATGATGGTTACCTGTTGATGGTTTTATAATCATCATGAAATAGACTGATTCACTGAGGTAATTTGAATCTAACAACTGTGTTGTACCAATAATATATTCTCATCACAAACCCTGTGTTACTGCAGCGTGAGGTCCAACAATATTATAACAATCAGTTAGAAGATTTTAACAAACATGAACATGAATAATGAATCCACCGTGACACACAGAGATATCAAAAATCAGCACATGAATCTCAACAAGGGTGACAATATATATATATTTTTTTAGATAAACAGATTAATTCATAACATCACTGAAAAGCTACTACCCACATAGCAACATTGTGTCGGCCCAGATCCGGCCCACATCTGGCACACATGGAAAGATGATCTGGCCCACATGCAGCGTGGAATTACGGCACTTGGGTGGGCCACTCCTGTTTGCCAAATCTGGGCCACAAGCAGGCCATAGCAATGCCACATGTCAGCCAAGAGCAAAGAAATAAACCAGAACTGGACCTTATCTGAGCCACAAAATCTGTGTATATTAACCCCCTGAGGTCGGCGGTATCGCCGGCGATACCAGCTCGCTTTTTTTTTATCAGTGTAAAAGAAACTCATAAATACTCTGTTGACTTTGATTTTCCATAGGAGTTTCATACATCAATCGATTCTGTTAAATGTGTATTATTTTTCTGTATACTCACAATAAAAACAAAGTGTTGTGCTTTTCGCCAAATTAAGAAAAATAATCACGGAGCGAGTTCTGCCTTCTCTCTGTCCGTGTAGTCCTTGAAATCTCTTCTTTTAAATGAAGTAATTAATAAAAAAAACAAATGTTTTCAACTCATGTAATCCGTTTGAAAGCAAGGAGAGGTACCGTTTTTTCCTTCTGCCTAATTATCTCTATAATGAACTGAGGCCGCCCCGCCCCGGCGCTATTGACATGGTAAATAGTTTAGGTGATCTATGCTTCGCACCCGCCCCCCGATCAATGCCTTGAAAACACGAAGTTTCATCAGATCAGATTCACTGATAGTTCATCGCGTTTAGAGAGGATGGCACGTTTCTCCGGTAAAGACGCTCTTCAGATGATTCTGGACAGCGAGGAATAACTCACCTTGGCTTTTCCTCAGAGGAAGATTGTAACTCAGACGAACGGCAGCATGTTCAAGAGCGAATTGATCACGCCGAGTAAACACCGAGTTTTCACGTGAGTAAATACGTGAACTCAAGTGGTCTAGTGGTAGAACATTTGCCTAGCATGTCAGAGGTTCTGAGTTCGAATCCGCACTCATATAGTGTTTTTTTTTTTTTGTCAAATCAGATTATGTTTATCAGTGGTTGTATATCAGGCAGAGACATGTGTGTGTGTGTATTTTGTTTTGTAATTTCACTGGAACGAAAAGAGAGTCTCCACAACGGATTGAAGCGTGCGTCCGAGTGAAGACTGCGCGAGCCTAAAACAAACACAGTATCCGCGTCTGACTCGCGGGAATCCACGGCGCAAACCTGTGAGGGGCTGTGTTTTCTCGTTTATATTCCTTTTAGCATTTTAGCATTTATATTCCTTATAATAAAAATGAAAGACCTATGTTACAGACATATGAAAGACAACATTTGGTTGATTAGTTTTGGATAGATTATACATTTTTACAGTAAAATATCTGCCACCTCAAATAAGCTTTTATTTGCCAATTTTTTTGTCAAAAATAATCAAATAATCAATCAAATCCTTAACTTTGAAATATGTATGATAAAATGTATACTTTAGTTTGTACAAAGAAAGATTACACTTGAATTGTTGTTTATTTAAATATTTACAAGGTAGATGTAAACAAACTATTAAAAGGTAAATATAAGCCTTTTCTTTAAATAATTTTTATTGTGTTTTATTAGTGACAAATTTGGGGAGAAGATAAATATTCCAAAACTGAAAATACAGTATGAGAATTAACTGCACAATTACATGTTTTCCTTGGCTATTATAGGCCAAATTGCAAGCACAATATGTGGAAAAATAAAAAAGAATTGAGATGCTTCCAACTGTTGCTCTTGCATTCTTGTGGCTCAGTGACTCACCTGAATGAATGGCTCATTAAGTATGCGGTCCTCAGGTGTGAACCACTACATATGCATGATCTGTGACGCCCACTCGAATATTGCCTTTCCAAACAGAAAGTGCTTTGCAAAATTCAAATCAATGTATTGTGTTATGTGAAGGATTAGGCAGGGTGATTTTCACATAATTTTGAAGAAAAAACACTAGGTGATGACATCCATTAGACAAAAGTCTTATTGGCACATATTTAGTGTGTGTTTTGTGGTCTTATTTCAGAAACTTTAGTTTTTAGTTTTTTCAATAACCACGCATAAACATTATTCTCTCAAAAATGCAGACATGTACATTCTTGTTGCTCACATATTATGGTAGCCCTGTTTGTGCTAAATAGTGTGTAATTTTTTTTTGCCATTACTATGTTTATAAGCAACTGAAAAAAGCACAAATGTCAGGGCATGTCAGAACATCTCAAGGACCCCAAAAACACCTCAGACCCCAGAGGGTTAAATATGAAGTCATCTCAGCCTGTTAACAAAAAGAATCACTGAAAGAAAGAAGAGACCAGAAAAAAGAGACGAGCAGAAACACAAGAACTACAACTGACTTCAGACACAGCCTCAGATGAAATCAACTGAAGAGAAAAGAAGACATTAAATCTGTGAAGATCTCAGCAGAGGAGGATTAAACAACTCCACAAACAGCATTACCAGCTTCACTTATTACTAACCAGACTGACTTTATTTCTGTCAGAAGTCTACAGAAGTTTTTATTGAGAATTAACAGAGGTTTAACTCTAATGTGTTTCATTTGAAGTCACCATAACAGTGAATAGTGTTTCCATTAGTTGGACTCTTAACTCGTATTATATCTTTTATCTATTTTGGCTGCTGTGATAGTGTGTTTGTCAAACACATTTGCAGCAGCAAAGAAAGTTAAAGAGAAACGAGTTCAGGTGATGATGGTTACCTGTTGATGGTTTTATAATCATCATTAAGTAACCTGTTTCACTGAGGTAATTTGAATCTAACAATTGTGTTGTACCAATAATATATTCTCATTACAAACCCTGTGTTACTGCAGCGTGAGGTCCAGCAATATTATAACAATCAATTAGAAGATTTTAACAAACATGAGCACGAAAAATTACCGTTCGATAACAAACACAGACATCAATAATCAACGTATGAATCTCAACAATGGTGACAATCTAAAGTACCTTGCTGCAATGCATGCTGGGTACCATCATTGTACAAAACTCCCAGCATGCATTGCAACATGAATAAATTATGCAGCTGAATTGTCCTATTATTTTAATTCTAAATATGTGCTTTTATTTTTTGCTGTTTTTTTTTTTTTTTGTGACATTTAGTAGCTTTTCAGTGATGTTATGAATTAATCTGTTTATCTAAAAAATATATATATATATATATTGTCACCCTTGTTGAGATTCATGTGCTGATTTTTGATATCTCTGTGTGTCACGGTGGATTCATTTTTCATGTTCATGTTTGTTAAAATTTTCTAACTGATTGTTATAATATTGTTGGACCTCACGCTGCAGTAACACAGGGTTTGTAATGAGAATATATTATTGGTACAACACAGTTATTAGATTCAAATTACCTCAGTGAAGCAGTCTATTTCATGATGATTATAAAACCATCAACAGGTAACCATCATCACCTGATCTCATTTCACTTTAGCTTTCTTTGCTGCTGTAAATGTGTTTGACAAACACACTGTCACAGCGGCCAAAAAAGACAAAAGATATAATAAGAGTTAAGAGCCCAACTAATGGAAACACTAATCACTGTTATGGTGACTTCAAATGAAACACATTAGAGTTAAACACCTGTTAATTCTCAATAAAAACTTTTGTAGACGTCTGACAGAAATAAAGTCAGTCTGGTTAGTAATAAGTGAAGCTGGTAATGCTGTTTGTGGAGTTGTTTAATGAAGTTGGAGCCTGACATCAAATGTTTAGACGTCAACCTAATTTTCATTTTCAACTAAAATGTTCAAATCCAATAACATTTATAGCTGGGGTGACCTCATATTGTGGCCATAAAATGAGCACACAGCGAGTGCGCTGTGAGGTTACACTTTTAGCTCACTGTGAACTCACATTGTGGTCATATGGAGAGATCACTGTGAGATCAACGTGTTGACTGGGTAGCCTGCTTTCTGGAAAACCACCCAGTTGTAGTTCTTGTGTTTCTCTTTTTCCTCTTTAGTTGTTCCTCTTTTCTTTAGTAATTATACTTGTTAACAGCAGGTTTTCATCACTAATGTTCAATCATCACTTAATTAATTACATAATTATTTTTAACACTGCTTCAATGTTACTTTAACACTCTGTAGAGTGGGACCATATGTGCTCTGAGCAGTGTAGATTTAACACTGGGGATTTTGCTGTGTACTTACTGCGAGCCAGAATCATCTCCTCTTCTTCTGTCTTCATGTTTTTGCGGGTTTTCATCTCTTTGCAGCATTGCAGGAAGGCCTGGACACACTCTGGCCCATCTACAATATACATGGCTCTTTGTTCACAGGTGTAGCCGAGTTTGTTATCCCTCATCCCATCAATGCAGCACTGCTTCAATTCACCAGAATATTGACCAGCTGAGAAGACAATGAACAATGTAGGAGAACATGGTGAGAACTACTATGGGGAAAGACAAAGTGATTTTCCCTTTTGTTGTCGCATGTTTTCCCCACGAGCTCCCCCTACAGCTGTGGGGCGTATATTTCACAACACGGTCGTAAAAAACTCACTTGCGGCGGCCTCCTTCCCCTCTCTACCGCTGCTCATGTGCGTTTGTTTTGATCGGAGCAAGCCAACTGTATCGTGTGGAGCTATGTCTACCGAGGTGGGTAATCTGGTAATACATCATACATGCGTGTGTGTTTATGTCGAATTGCCGTAAAGCAATTTGTGTTTTGCGCTCGTTCTCATTCTCGTTCTCGCGTCTCACGAGACTTCCAATTTCTATCTTGCCAGGACGGTAATCCCCAAGTTGCAAGGTTGGTTTTCCGCCTGGGAATGCTGGGGGGAGCGGGGAGAGTCACCAATATCACCAGAACAGGTTGTTTAACCATCCAAATGATTTCTAGACAGTTTTATTACGTTAAAAAAGTTACCAAGTTCTCCTTTAACACACTGTAAAAATGAATACGCTATATTTACTCAATAAAATTGTGGCAACAGATTACAAGCAATATTATTAATTAAATTGAACAAATTAGAATTGAGTAATAATTAATCAAATTAATTCCTTAAAAGGTAACCATTTAAAATTAGTAAAATTTTTATTGGCAACATTGAAGACACCTGATGTTAACAAGCAGAATCACTGAAGGAGAAAACCGTAATTGTAAGTCACCGTTATGGTGATTGGTGTTTGTTTTAGTTGGGCTCTTGACCTTAAATCATTAACTTTAGATTTTGTTTGGCTGCTGTATTTGAGTTATAACAGCCAGATGAACAAAGAGAAAAGGTGATCTGATGGTGTTGGTTGTGTTTTAACAATCATTATTTCACCTGAATCGCTGAACTCATACAGAGCCCAATGTCTGAGTTTTGTTTATTTTATTAATTATAGCAGCACTGTCCTTGTACAGCATAATATGTTTAGCCTTTTCAATGAAATTCAAATGATAACAAAAAAAAAAAAAACGTTTTTTTTTATGTAGGCACACACAGGCATCAAGATTTAGCGTATGAATCTCAGCAATGGTGACAAACAGATCACCTCTGATCATAAGCTCATTATATATTCATGCAGCAATGCATGATGGGAGCCATGAATGAGTTTTGATTGGTGGAACCCAGAATGCACTGCAACATGCTTCATAAATGTCACCATTGTTGAGATTCACAGGCTGATTCTTGATGTCTGTGTATTTAAAAACGAAAACAATTTTTTTTTGTATATTAGATATATTAGATAATTAATTATAGCAGCTCTGTCCCTCTACAGTATAATATTATTTTTAACTATATGAGTTCAGAGAATCAGGTCAAATGATTGTGAAATAATGATTATGTTAAAACACAACCAACACCATCAGATCACCTTTTCTCGTTGTTCATCTGGCTGTTATAACTCATGTACAGCAGCCAAACAAAATCTAAAGATAATGATTTAAGGTCAAGAGCCCAACTAAAACAAACACCGATCACCATAACGGTGACTTACAATTACGGTTTTCTCCTTCAGTGATTCTGCTTGTTAACATCAGGTGTCTTCAATGTTGGCAATAAAAATTTTCCTCATTTTAAATGGTTACCTTTTAAGGAATTAATTTGATTAATTATTACTCAATTCTAATTTGTTCAATTTAATTAATAATATTGCTTGTAATCTGTTGCCACAATTTTATTGAGTAAATATAGCGTATTCATTTTTACAGTGCAGTAAAAAAAAAAAAAAAACAATCCCAGAAGCTCCTTTCTGATTTAAATTGCAAAAGTAAAATCTGAGTAAATTCCAGGTCCTCACCCAGTGTAGCAGTGATCTGCAGGAGACTCTCAGCTCTTCGTTTTCGCTCTGCAGTGGCGGGACACTCAGGCTCTAGAGGACAATTCATTTGAATGAATTAGTACATTTTCATGAGTTCACACTTACAAAACATCAGATCAGAGTAAAGTAGTATGCGTATTTGGCATGCTGTCCGAGGGGAGGGCTCCGAGCTCTGTATTTTGGCCTGAGCCCAGAGTACTTCCCCTCGTATTTCTGGTTAGGAGTAACCAGGCGAGTGTGAGGAGACGGGCAGGGATGCTAAAAACTGTCGAGGAACATAGGTGAGTCGAATGTGTGTTTATATATAGGTTATATATATCAATTAATTTTGCTGATTGGGTAGACTTGTTGATTACTGATTGTTCACAGCTGGTTGGAATGATGCAATGACTGGATAGATAATTTGAATGTGTTCCTCCTGAACTTTGGTAATAAAACATCATTTAAAAATCACTTGACAAGGTTAAACCTACTCAAATATATTCCAAAAAAGTGGTTATAAAATTGTAGAGTTGATTGAATGATTTTTAATTTTCACCCATTTTAAAAACGTACCTCTATGTACTGGTATTTTTGCAAAACCACCTGTTTTTATGTTTGACTTGGATTAACCACATCGGCCGTCTTAGTGTCATGTCACCAGTGTCGGCTCCACGAGTAGACCCTAGGGGGCCTGTCCCGGCCACTTCAGTTGCTATGCTCCTTACATTGATGCTTTCCCCCAGACCACGGTTTCAACCGTGATTTCTCCTCTGTGGTCTCTGCATCCTTTCCCCCCACTAAACACTTCTCTTCTCTTGATGTCAATGAAGCAACTGACATTCTATGTTCGGCCTCAACTTCCTGCCTTGATAATATCTGTCTTCTCATCTCCAGGCCAGCAACACCCTTCAGCCCCTGATCCCCTCCCACCTACTACAGGAGATCTCACTGCTCACTCTGACTCCCATAATCCACACACCTCTCACTACTGCCAGCTTTCCCACAGCATTGAAGCAGGCTCAGGTACAGTCTAAAAAATGCTATGTTGGCTTTAATTAACTTTTTTATGTCAACAGGTTCCACGTAACTAGGTTACGTTGGATTTATGTAACATTATTTATTTCAATTAACTTAAGTTAATTACATAAGTAATGTCGTTCAATTGAATGAACAGAACGAAGGTTAACAGTCTTAATTTTATCCAAAACAATTAAGTTAATTAAGTTCAATTATCCTAAAATTAATATTTTTATTAATGGATTATTTGTTTTGGTTGAATGTAAAAATATTAATTTTAGGATAAATGAACTTAATTAACTTAATTGTTTTGGACAAAATTAAGACTGTTAACCTTATTCAACTAAACAACATTTGATTAACCTTATGTAATTAACTTAAGTTAATTGAAATAAATAATGTTACATAACTCCAACGTAACCTAGTTATGTGGAACCTGTTGACATAAAAAAGTTAATTAAAGCCAACATAGCATTTTTTAGAGTGTAAGCACAAGACTTAAAAAACAACACTTAATCCTACAACAAATGACAACTACACACTGTAAAACCTAACAGTAATGTACTAAATAGAACTGAGTTCACAGCACTCAAATATTACCAAAACTTGAATGACTGAAACAGAACTCAAACTGAATGAGTTATAGAACATTTCTAGATCCCAGAATGATAATTGTATAATTAAGTGATTAATTAAGTGATGATTGAGCATTAGTGATGAGCACCTGCTGTTAACAAGCAGAATCACTGAAGGACAGAGAAACACAAGAACTACAACTGACTTCAGCCACAGCACAATCAACTGGAGATAAAAGAAGACATTAAATATCTCAAGATCTCAGCAGAGGAGGATTAAACAACTCCACGAACAGCATTACAAGCTTCACTTATTATTAACCACTTTGACTTTATTACTGCCATTCGTCTACAGAAGTTCTTATTAGAATTAACAAAGGTTTAGAAGTTGATGATTTGAGTTTCATTTAAGGTCACCATGATGGAGATCAGCGTTTGCTTTAGTTGGGCTCTTGGCCCTTGACTTTTGCACTTAAGAATTTCTTTGGCTGCTATAATTGAGTGATTATAAAACATATTTGTTATGGCACAAAAGCAAGGAAAAAGTCTGATCGGGTGTTGATGGTGAAAGATTGATGATGACAATCATCATTTAATGACTTGATTCACTGATTTCATTCAGAGTCTGATCTCTGATTAAAAGGGCAACATATTAGTTTAACTCAAAACTGTGATTCTACAGCATAAGAGCTAGCCATGTTGTGACCATCAGATAATATGAAGGATTTTACAAATAGTTGTGCACAAAAAGTTTCACAGAAAAGGTATTGCATTATTAAGACTCACACAGACATCAAGCATCAGCATATGAAACTCAACAATGGTGACCATTAAAAAATGATGCATGCTGGGTACTAGCATAATACAAAACTTATCCATGGCTCCCAGCATGCATTGCGGCATAAATCATTTTTTAATGGTCACCATTGCTGAGATTCATATGCTGATTCTTGATTACTGTGTAAATCAGCATATGATACAATAGAGGTTTTTAAAATCTGATTGTCACAACAATGGGCCTTACAGCAGAATCAATTCTATTATAATGAATAATACAAGTAATACATCACCTGTCTAATCAGAGATTAGGCTCTGGAAAAGATCAGAGAATCAAGTCACTAAATGATGATTTGTATCATCTAAACCAGTGGTTCTCAATTCCAGTCCTCGGGACCCCTTGCTCTGCACATTTTGTATGTCTCTCTTATCTGACACACTCAGTTCAGTTCATGGAGTCTCTCCTAATGAGCTGACGATCTGGTTCAGGTGTGTTAAATAAGGGAGACATACAAAATGTGCAGAGCAGGGGGTCCCGAGGACTGGAATTGAGAACCACTGATCTAAACAACCATGCATAAGCACAAGCACAAGCATGCTCATATTTTCTTTTGGCTTATGCGCCATAACAAATGTGTTTTATAAACACTCAGTTACAGCAGCCAGAGGAAAAACTGGTGTTATAAAGTCAAGGGTCAAGAGCCCAACTAAAGCAAACACGGATCACTATCATGGTGTCTTTAAATGAAACTCAGTAAATCATTATCATCTAACCCTCTGTTCATTCTCAATAACAACTTCTGTAGACGCATGACAAAAGTCAAACTGTTTAGTAATAAGTGAAGCTGGTAATGCTGTTTGTGTAGTGGTTTAATCCTCCTCTGCTGAGATCTTTAGAGATTTAAACATCTTTTATCTTGAGTTGATTTCATCTAAGGCTGTGGTTGGAAGTCAGTTGTAGTTCTTGTGTTTCTCTTTCCTTCATTGATTCTGCTCGTTAACAGCAGGTGTTAATCACTAATGCTCAATAATCACTTAATCCCTGAGCCTCCTCCCACCGTACAAAGCTCGCCGGTTCGCCCACCAGCTTCGCCGTCTACTTCACTCGAGTCTCTCACTCCCGGACAGTGGCCGCTGTTGGCCGCCGCTTCCGCCGGAGATGACAAAGAAGAAGCGGCAGTTTTCGAGGAGGACAACTGCTCTATCCTGGCGTCAGGCAGTGAGGATTGGTCGAGCTCTGTGGACCTCGCCCCTTCTTCTGCCCGCAAGTCGTCAGGAAAACGGGCCAGTATTGAAGCTGAGCTGATGCGTCTGCTCACACAGGCCACAGAGAGCCTCGGCCTCGAGTGGTCAGCGCCCGCCGAGCCTACACGCAACCGGCTGGACGGTTGTTTCCTGCAGGGGGACCGCGTTTCTACGCCCTCAAGACCCGCCCCGTTTCTTCCTGAGCTTCATGAAGAACTGGCAAAGTCTTGGAGCGCCCCTTTCTCAGCCAGGCTGCGCTCCTCTGCCTCAGCAGCATTCTCCGTGGTGGACGGTGCTAAAGACAGAGGATACCTCGCTCTTCCTCTGGTGGAGGAGGCAGTAGCAGCCCATCTTTGCCCGCCATCTGCTGGACGGCGAGCTAAGACGGCGCTACCATCAAAAGCCTGCCGCGCTACATCTACCCTGCACAGTCGCGCTTACACCGCCGCTGGGCAGGCTGCATCAGCGCTACACACTATGGCCACTCTCCAGATCATCCAAGCTAACCTTCTCCGAAAACTGGACGAGGAAGGCACGGAAGCAATCAGCGTGGCGGATTTAAGGAGCGCTACGGACCTCGCTCTCCGCGCCACAAAATCCGCTGCACAGGCCATAGGGCGGAGCATGGCCTCTCTCACCGTTGCTGAGAGACACCTTTCAGAAATGCCGGACTCGGAGCGCTCTGTGTTCCTCGACGCCCCCGTTTCTGCTGCTGGCCTCTTCGGATCGTCCGTCAAGGATTTCGCGGACAGATTCGCCGAGGTACAAAAGACGTCGCAGGCCATGAAGCACTTTTTGCCGAAGCGCTCTAGCTCCGCATCAGGCCGCTCTAAACAGCCGTCTGCTCGCAGCTCGCAGCCGCCGCCCCCCCCCCTGCCGCCTCACAGCGTCGACAGGCCCGGGACCAGAGACAGCGCTCTCGCTCTGCCGGCCGCCGCCCCCCTCCGCGTGGGCCTCGGCCGAAGATTGAGATAAAGCCCGAGGCCTCAAAGTCTTCCTAGCCAGCTTAGGAAAACGGTGGTGTTCAAGTCCCGCTGCGGCCGGACTTCCACCAAAATTTCTCGCTCGTCCAGTTCCATTACATGCGACTGTTCCAGTGTATTCTGCAGTAAACAAGTCGGTTACACTACCCGCTTGCCTGTACACAAACGCCGTTTTTACGGCGACTCAGATAAATCCTGTAAAGAGTGTATTTTCTGGTGTTCCGGCCACGGCCGATAGTGTTATGAGTGTAGTAAAAATGCCCACTGCCCAGTGCCCATTCTTACACACAGACACAGCCCGCCCCACAGGGCTCGCGCACATAAAATCGACTCATGTCGATTGCGCACAGAATGTAGTGAGCGTGCCCACATCCCAGTGCCCACAAACACTACACACTGCATGTCTCTCGGTTTCTGTAAAAACGAAACCAACACACATACAGCCGACTCAGGTCGACAGTGTTTTCAGTGCAAATGTGTCCGCTGTCCCGCGCCCACATTCACTCACAGACATGACGAATCCCTCGGTTTCCCCCACCCTCGCCGTCTCTCAGCTACCCGCCATGAGAGAGCCGAGCGCAGGCGAACCGCCCGCTGTGATCAGCACACTCCCCGCCTCGAGCGCTGCAAGTGCGGTGTCTATAATACAGCATACCGAAGCTCTCCGGCCGCCACTATGTCACGGCCAGAGCTCCGATCTCATTCAACCCTTAGCTACTCATGCAAATGCGTGGGCAAAGCTTCCCGGTATATCAGAATGGCTGCTGAACATTATAGAAAGAGGCTATTCGCTACAGTTCGCTCGACGTCCCCGCCGTTGCGCGGTGCGAATCGAACCACGGTAAAAAAGGAAGTAGCACATCTACTTCGTGCCGAAATTGCGAAACTGTTGAGCAAAGGGGCAATAGAGCCTTTATCTCAAGCTCAGAGCGAAGGGGGGCTATACAGCAGATATTTTCTGGTTCCGAAAAAAAGACGGGGGTCTCAGACCCATTCTAGATCTAAGACAACTGAACAAAGCGCTTTCAAAACGCCGGTTCAGAATGCTCACAACCAAGAAAATCCTCTCGCAAATTCGCCACGGGGACTGGTTTGTGTCAATAGATCTGAAAGACGCGTATTTCCAAATACAAATAGCGTCACGTCACAGGTGATTTTTGAGATTCGCCTTCGAGGGCCAGGCTTATCAATACACAGTCCTGCCGTTTGGCCTGTCCCTAGCACCCCGTACATTCACAATGTGCATGGACGCAGCCCTCGCTCCCCTGAAACTTCGGGGAATGCGAGTTTTGAACTACTTGGACGATTGGCTGGTTCTAGCTCAGTCACATACAGAGCTCATAGAACACAGGACCATTTTACTCGAACATCTCGAGAATCTGGGTCTCGAAGTCAATTGGGCGAAAAGTTCACTGTCTCCCAGTCAGAGAATATCTTTTCTGGGCACAGAACTAGACTCGCTGTCAATGACAGCTCAACTATCGCCACAGCGCAGACTGACTATTCAGCGCATGACGGAAACCTTCCGCCGCGGCACTATAGTCCCGCTAAAAAAGTTTCAAAGGATGCTCGGTCTCATGGCAGCAGCATCGACAGTTCTCCAGCTGGGTTTGCTTCGCATGCGCCCACTGCAGTTATGGCTACAAGCGCGAGTACCGCGTCGAGCGTGGACTTCAGGTCTCTTTCGCCTCAAGGTCGATCAAAAATGCGTCTCAGCACTGATACCCTGGAGAGCGACCGACTGGTACCAGTCAGGTGTAAGCCTGGGGACTTCCTCGAGTGTGAAGGTGGTGTCTACGGACGCCTCCACCTCGGGATGGGGAGCACTGCTCGAGGGCAGACCGTTTTTCGGCCAGTGGTCAGAACGGGAAAAGCTTCTGCACATAAACTGCCTGGAAATGATGGCAGTCGACAACGCGCTGAGGCGCTTTCGTCCCCAAATAACAGGACACCACTTCTTGGTCCGCTCGGACAACATGTCAGTGGTAGCCTACATAATTCGCCAGGGAGGCATCACATCCCGAAACCTGTACAGGTTAGCGAAACGCCTCCTGGTATGGGCTCAGCACAATTTGCGCTCGCTCAGAGCAGCGCATGTGCCTGGCCACCTGAATGTGGGACCAGACAGACTGTCCAGGAACAATGTTCCAGCAGGGGAATGGTCACTGCATCCGCAGACAGTCCAACTGCTGTGGCAGACATTCAGCAGAGCGAAGATAGACCTGTTTGCATCTCAAGAAAACGCTCACTGCCCGGAGTTTTTCTCCAAGAGCAGGGATGCGCTGGCCCACGTCTGGCCCCGCTGCCCGCTCTATGCTTTTCCCCCCGTCGCGCTCCTACCTCAGGTATTAGAGCGGATCAGGGAAAACAGATGCTCAGTGCTACTGGTGGCTCCGTTCTGGAAGAACCAGGCTTGGTTCCCAGTTCTTATGCAGCTGATGAGCGCTGCCCCATGGCCAATACCAGTGAGGAGGGACCTCCTCTCTCAAGCCAGGGGCTCGATCTGGCATCCTCGCCCGGAGCTTTGGTCCCTACATGCGTGGCCCATCAACTGGGACCCTCTGATCTCCCAGAGGGAGTGTTAAACACGATCGTGCAGGCTAGAGCTCCCTCTACGAGACGGCTCAGCACGCGGCTTTTCACCCCTGGACTGTGGAGTGACGGAGGTTCTCTCCTTCCTACAAGAGCTACTGGATGAAGGCAGAGCCCCATCCACGCTCAAAGTCTATGTGGCGGCTATAGCAGCGTTTTCTAAACCAACGCTTGGTCAGTCACTGGGAAGGAACGATCTGGTCATTCGATTCCTTAGAGGAGCTAAGAGGTTAAATCCTCCCAGACCTCCCTCAGTCCCCATATGGGACCTTTCTACGGTCTTGGAGGCCATGAAGGGTGCCCCATTTGAGCCAATCCAATCAATAGATATCAAACACTTGTCTTTCAAAACAGTGTTTCTTCTGGCTCTCGCTTCAGTAAAGCACATAGGGGACTTACAAGCGCTCTCAGTGAGTGCAACATGTATGGAGTTTGGGCCAAATGACTCTAAAGTCATACTCAAACCGAGGCACGGGTACATCCCTAAATCCCTCAACACACCGTTCAGGGCCCAGGTGATTTCCCTGTCTGCCCTGCCGGTCTCTAACGAGGAGAAGGACGCCAGCTTCCTTTGCCCGGTCAGGGCGTTAAGGGCTTATGTGTCTCGCACGTCTGTTTTCAGACAGACAGAGCAGCTCTTTGTTTCACTCTACGGACGTTCTAAGGGACTCGCCGTGTCGAAACAGAGTCTATCCAGATGGATAGTCGATGCTATAGCGCTGGCTTACACCTCTAAGGGCTTGCAGTGCCCATTAGGTGTCAGAGCGCACTCCATGAGAGGCGTGGCCTCGTCGTGGGCTTGGTCTAGTGGGATTGCCTTGCAAGATATTTGTATGGCGGCAGGCTGGGCCTCCCCGTCTACATTTATAAGGTTTTATAACCTAGAGGTTCCCGCTCTGCAAGCTAAGCTGCTTGCGGTCTAAAATCGGTACTGTCTGCCCCGAATGTGTCCGGCCCAGAGTACTGAAATGGCTTGAGCAAACGCTCGTTTATAGATCGCGCAGCTCTATGGGCAGTGTGTAAGACCCACTATATTCATCAGTCCAGGCCGGGGTCGCCCTGACTGAACAAAATATCATCACTATAACTGTTCCTTATAGGATGCTACATTATTATAGGAATGATGCTATTCTAGCCACTCTTCCTGGGCTCTCTGTGAGTCACTTATGATCATGTACTATATGAGCCCGGGCATTTGCCCTTGGGACTTTGGTGCTGGATCTTAGCATGCACGGCGTTTTACACTGTGTTCCCCTAGCGTAAGACTTACGCAGTACGAGAGAACCTTTCGTAAGAGAACGTACTCGGTTACTAACGTAACCTCGGTTCTCTCTAGAGAGGGAACGAGTACTGCGTATCTTGCCGTGCCTGCGCGCGCTCCGGTTCGCTCCGGCGATGAAAAACCATGCTGCCGCATCGCGTTTTACATTATTTCAAAATTAAGGATAATTTTTTGGCTTCAGTATCTCGCGGAAAAGAGATTTTCCCCTAGCGTAAGATTTACGCAGTACTCGTTCCCTCTCTAGAGAGAACCGAGTACGTTTTACAGTGTACTTTTAGTAAACTCAACTTAAATAATTGCAGAGTACTCATAACTATTGGTTTTTAAAGGAGCATTGCGTAGGTTCTGAAATTTCGAACAGTTACTGACACCAGTGGCCGTTAGAGGAACTGCAGCCAGTCTCATGCTCGTTCTCGGTGCGCACACGTACACGACCACATCAACCAGGGTTGCCCCAGCAACCACTGACGGCTCATCGAGATTCACCAGCATAATGTTTGAGGTAAGAAAACACCATTTGAAAACACAACCGATTGCCGCTGCTTGCTAATAATGGCTGCCGTGCCGTACGGATGTAAGCCCAAGTAGACGAGAACGCGCATGACGTCACATTTTGTGAATTTTCGCGCCGATTCGGGCCCTACTCCTCCACACACAATTGAGCCTACAGGCTAATAGAGGCAACCGTGGTGGACAGTCAAGGTGTCATTATTTTTATTACATCATGGTTGGCTCATACATGTACAAATGAAAACTCTATCTTAAAGATTTTTTTAAGTAAAAACCTACACATAGCCTCTTTAAAATTAAACGAATTAAGGCAATCGATGTCCTCAAATGTAATAAGTTAGCTTAACTTATTGAATTTGACTTTGTGTGTGACATTGTGAGCTAACAGTAACTGCAAATGCTCTGAGTTCATTTAAAGTTTGTCATTTCACTGTTTTTACTCAATAAAGTGAAGTTTCAGCTATATAAAGTATTTAAATGCAGTGTAAAGTTTAATTGTGTATTAAGAAATATTTTTGACACACAATGAGGCACAAAGTCACTCTCCAAAATACTCATGTCTGCTAAATGCATGTAAATGTAGATACTGACCTGGTGACTTCCCTATTTAGAAGTTTAATTCCTGACACATTATGACAATATGATGTAATGAAAATAAACATTTAGAAAAAAATCATAATGCGGGTTTTGCGTCAAATGTTTTTTCTCTATATCACCAATCATAATAAAATAAAATAAAAAAACCTGTTCTGGTGTTGGTTCCTCCTGCAGTGCTGGACTCAAACATCAGACCTGAATCACTGAAAACCCCCATACTCTCCCTTCCACCTCCTGCCGTACAGCCGGTGTCATGCTTCTCTATAACGTCCCAGATCTAAAGGTGCAAAAAAGACACCAGTTATGTGCGTTTTATGCCAGAAACGGGGAGATTAGATGTTTTCGCAATGACGTCTGAAGAAGGTCCTTCACCTGAGTCTGAGTGAGTCTGTTCTTGTTAAGGACATGCACAGCCTTGTCAACCACCACCAGCCCAACTCTAGCTCCAGGATCTCCAGTTATCTGTAGCTTGACCTCCTCTCCTGTGCCATAGGTATTCCTCTTGCCCTTCACCTGAAGCTTGAGCTGTCATTAAAACAAGAGATGCTTGTGTCAATAAAACAGACTTAAGGGATAGTTCACCCCAAAATTTTAATTCTGTCATTAATTACTCCCTTTCATGTCGTTCCAGACCTGTAAGACCCTCAGAATGCAAATTAAGATATTTTTGATGAAATCCGAGAGCTTTCTGATCTCTCCATAGACTGCAACGTCATTGCAACTTTCAAGGTTTAGAAAGGTAGATGTTAAAATCAGGCTTGTGCAAAATTCAGAATTTGAGAATTGCCCTCCATTCAATTCATGAATTTGAATTTGAATTGAATTTACTCCGCCCCACAGGACATTGAATTGAATTTGAATTGGAATGACAGGAAGTGGAATTAAATTCATGGCAATTCAAAGAAATTCCACTCTGTGTTGAGTCTCACATGCATTCAGTGTTAGGAAGGTTATTTTGGAAATGTTTTTGCTTATTACTGTTATTAGTTACCCATTATAAATGTGGTTTGGATTACTTTATTTAGATAACTTTATCAATGCAAAGCAATTTCGTTTTAAGTTGATTAACTAATTGAATTAAACATTTTACCTCAGTAATACAACTAAATACAATTACATTAATTTTGTAATTTATTAACAGAAATTTCATTTCACGTAACTATTTACTCCTCAAAAAAAATTTCCTCAAAAATACATTTTGTTCTAAAATAGATATTGATCAAATTCTTGAAATAAATTACCCCCTCAATGTTGTTTAATTCGGTTTTTTTTTTTTTACATTGCTTTTAACATTCATCGCTGGGGGAAAACATATCCTTTTAATGTAATCTGTACAAGTAGTTCAAACTAATATCATTTATAATGCAATCATATCTGACGTAAAGCTTCATTGTTAAACACTTCACTTAAAATATGTATATGAATTTCTTTGACTTTTTATTGAATTGCAATTCTGCTTCGTTTAATTCAAATTCGAATTGTAATTCTAGATCCTGTTTTTGACATCAATTCAAATTCAATTCAAATTCAAGAATTGAATTGGAATTAAGGAGTCATTCTCAATTCAATTCTGAATTGTGCACAAGCCTGAGTGTGAATAGCAGAAATGTTGTGTTTTACCAGAATAGTTAAAAATCTGGTCATTTTATAGTAATTTACGGAGTTTAATGTGTAAAATCAGCTACTGTTTTATACCGAGACACTGAAGGACATCCCAGGTTTGAAAAATTGTGGTGTTCTTTTGAAATGTATGGTGTACGGTGACGTCACAATCTGAATGCCTCTCCTGTGAGCTTCCACCATTTCACTGCCTGAAACACACACACACACACACACACACACACAGGATTAGCCTCTCATATACAATCCCACACAGGCATGTAAACATACAGATGTAGAGTATCTGTTGAGTCTTACCACTTTCTGTTAAAAGACTGACTGAAACATCAATTGATCGTCCAACCAGCTGGTTAATGTCTGGAAAGGTCTTAGTGATCATCTCCCTGCTCAGTTCTGCTGTACCTTCTCCTTCCCTAATCTATTCATATAAGAAAGACAACAACAGTCTAAGATGCACTAAAATGTGACTTCTTATTAACTTCTAGGTGAGAAGAAATGAGATCCTAGATGATTTAATGTCTCTCACCTGAACTTTTTGAAGAGAAGAAGGAATACTTGTTTTCTTCTCACCGTCCATCACACCAAACCTCACAAACGCATTTCCTTCCACCTTCTGTCCAAACAGATACCTATAAAAGCACATACAATTTCTGCTGTAAAAACTGAACAGTGACAACAACTGTCCCTGATCCACATCCGCGTTTTCATTACATAGACGAATTTGCTTGGACATTTTCTGTTCCTCAGAAGAAGGAAAGGAGCCATTTTACCATTTAACTTTGATCTGACCATTAAAATTACGTTAGCTGGTGTAACCCAATGATGTCAGATTGGGCTTGCCCAGAGCAGAACCACACTGCCAATCCAAACTGTATGCTAATTGTCAATTACATTTGATGGAAGCGGTCCTGACAGAATTACATACAAATCTATTTTAAATCAGTCTTTACTCACATTATAGATTTATTTTCAATATAATAAAGCAGAACATATGTTGTCTTACTTGGCTTCAATGTCGACTGTCAGGCTCTCATCATCCACATAGAAGAATGACTTACTGGGTTTTAATTTCACTTCAAATGTTGGAAGCACTATAAACCAAACCAGAGAAAAGACACAAATAAATAAATATTTTTGAAACAACAAAACTTCCAAGGCACTCGCATGGTTAAGGGTAAAAGGCCTAAGTTATTGGGCTAAGTTATTAATAATAAAAAAATAATAATAATAATAAAAAATCAAAGCATTCTGGTTAACACAGCCTGTATACTGTATCCTCAGGAGTGCCTTGGAATATTTTGTTGTTTCATTCTCTCATATCCAATGAGAACCAATGGCTCCACATGAGCTTATGCCCCCTTTAGCACACTCAGCTGTTTTAAAATAAATATTTTTCAGGTGTTATTCATACACAACATACATTTTGTTGACACACATCTTACCATATTCTTTGACCTCAAAGTCTGCAGTAAACGTCTTCTGAGGAGTGTTTGTGTACCGAGTGACAACCTTCCAGATCCCAGTACTGAAACATAGAGAAACAATTTTTATGAAATTAAAACGATGATAACACCATGAACAGGGTGATATTTTTTTTTCTCATAAATTGTGACCCGAGCTAGCAAAATGAGTCTATAGAATGAATACATTTTCAAAAATTAGTTCTTGTTATTTTCACAATTTCCTTTAAAGAAAACCCTCAAACATGAAATCGGACAAATCAATTACTGAGCTACACCTGTTAGAAGTCGATAGAGTCAGCAAAGTCAATGTTGGGGAAAATCGAGTTAAAGTTTTCTGAAGTTAACAAAACCTTGCAACCATACCTTAAAATCTCTGATAATAACATCAACTTAGGCACACACCAAGTCAAAACCAGACATCTATAGACAAGACTCTATGCTTACATTTCTTTTAGGAACATTTAGAAACACCTTCTGATCAGTGACAGACATCAGCCTTCCCATTATGAGGCGATATTTGAGTCCTTAAAATGACTTGCCAGGGCACCTTTGTAAGGGCATTTTTCTAACCTTATAAAATGTGAAATCTTTTATGTCAAATTCATAAATTTATATTTTTAAATTGAGTTAAAATAATAATACACAATCAGGAAGAAGTTACCAATAATGAAATTTGAAAAATTCATCTTTCCACTGAAGAGGTGACATAGAAGAGTAAAAAGGTGGCATTTAGGTAGGCTATATTTACAGACTGTTTAATGTGGCATTTGCATTCATGATAACAATGTTATGAGATTAATGTTTTAAATAGAAGGTTTTGAATATAGAGATATTCAATTATTTAAAGGGCACCTATTATGCAAAATTCACTTTTACATGACGTTTGAACATAAATGTGTGTTTGCAGTGTATGAACACAACCACCCTACTTAATAAAAATCCACAAAGTACACAGCAAAATCCCCAGTGTTAAATTAACACTCCTCAGTGTACATGTGTCCAACAGAGAGTTAAAATGAACACTGAAGCAGTGGTGACGTTAATTAGATAATTAAGTGATTAATTAAGTGATGATTGGCCATTAGTGGTGACGCCTAATGTTAATACTCAGAATCACTGAAGGAAAGAGTTACAACAGAAAAAAGAGAAACACAAGAACTACTGACTGCGAGCCATTACACATTATTGTACCAGTTTGACTTTATTTCTGTCATATGTATACTAAAGTTTTATTGAGATTGAACAGAGGTTTAGATGATGATGTTTTATGGAATGTTTCATTTCTGAAGTACACAGTAAATTCCCCGGTGTTAAATTAACACCGCTCGGTGTTCATATGGGAACCACCAGCAGGGTGTTAAAAGTAACACTGATGTAGTGTTAGAGTTAATTAGATAATTAAATAAGTAAATTGAGTGATGATTGTTCGATTATTGAAGACACCTGATGATAACAAGCAGAATCACTGAAGAAAAGAGAAACAAAAGAACTACAACTGACTTCTGGACACAGCTGTAGATGAAATCAACTGAAAAGACATGAAATCGCTCTTATTACAAACCAGTTTGACCTTATTTCTGTCTTTCCTCTACAGAAGTTCTTTTTGAGAATGAAAAAAAGTTTAGATGAAAATATTTGGTCACCATTATGGTGATCGGTGTTTCCTCTAGTTGGGTGGTTTGACAATTTATATATTTTTTATGTTAGATGTTGTCTTTGCAACCGTGTTCACTGAAACATGATTTGTTGCAAAAGAAACCATAAACTAAGATATAATATATATTTTATCATCATCATCATAAAAAAGAATGTTTGACAAATGTCATGACTGACCAAAAGATGTAACTTGTTATTAACAGATTTTTTACCATCAATAATTTATTTTCCAAAAATCAAACATTCTGATTTTAACTTCTAAATATATTATGAGAAAATAGACCAAAGACAGACACACACACACTGACATCAAGAATCATCTTATGAATCTCAACAATGGTGACATGCTTCATGCTGCAATGCATGCTGGGAGCCATTAGTTTTATAATATGGTGGCTCCCAGCATGCATTGCTGCAGGAAGCATGTCACCATTGTTGAGATTCATATGCTAATTCTTGATGTCTGTGTGTGTATTAAAAAATTTGCTCCACAATGTTCACAAAAATAAATCATAATTCAGAATGTCTGTTCTGTGGCAAAGAAATTACCATTGGTGAAAAAAATAATCTTTTCATAACAATTTTTGGTAATTTATGAGATTAGTGAATCATTCTACTTCATGATGGTTAAAACTACATCACTTGATCATCTTTGTTTCTGGCATACTTTGTAATAAATTATGTGTTTTGGTAAACACTGTTATAAAGACCACAAACTTGCATAGCAAAGCCAAGAGTCAAACTGCCCAACTAAAGCAAACACTGATCACCATAATGGTGAATTTACTAAAACATATTATTTCCAATAAAACATCTACACCTCTATTAATTCTCAATAACTAGTTGGTAATAAGTGAAGCTGGTAATGCTGTTTGTGGAGTTGTTTAATCCTCCTCTGCTGAGATCTTCACAGATTTAATGTCGTCTTTTATCTTCAGTTGATTTCATCTCCGGAAGTCAGTTGTAGTTCTTGTGTTTCTCTTTTCTTCAGTGATTCTGCTTGTTATCATCAGGTGTCTTCAATGCTCAATCATCACTCAATTAATCACTTAATTATCTAATTAACTCTAACACTGCTTCAGTGTTACTTTTAACACCCTGCTGGTGGTTCCCATATAAACACCGAGCGGTGTTAAATTTAACACCGGGGAATTTACTGTGTATATGCCTGTTTAGACCATGACTTGATTAGTGATATTAAAGTGTACTATATCTGTGTTACAAGTACATTACAAATTCATTACGAGTGTCTTCAAAACATACAAGCAATATACCATATTATATTTGAGTAAAATATGCTCATAATACCTTTGGCTTATTCCAAATACAACAAATTACACACTTTGTATTCAATAACAAATGCACATAAATAAACAAATATTACTTAGCTATACTTTGGACAATATACTATTGTATACTAATGTATTTTGAAAGTGTCCTTCAATGCATTACAATGATCATTTTCAGCACACAGTTAAAAATATACCTAAAATATGTTTCTAAGTGCAAGCAAACAGAATTTTCACTTCAAATATATTTTTAGAAAATATACTAAAGTACAATTATTTTAAAGTGTGTTAAAAGTTGTATTGTGAAAATAGGTAAAAGTATGATGCTAATATACTTATAATATATCTTAAGATGGTAATTTTTTGCAATACTATATTTGCAATGTACCATTGAAAAAGGGAATATATTTCTAATACAATAAAGTATACTTTTTTTTTTTCTTTAGTCATTGTTTATTCTTAGCACACCCTTTGAACTGTAAAGCCCCCCTTAGCACCCCCAAGACAAAGTCCTGGAGCCGCCACTGTGAAAGTCAGTGAAGGACAGTGATTGTCAGAACTCATGTGACTGTGGCAACTTTATAGACAAGCAAAACACGAGGGCTCGTATCATATATGTTTAAAAACTTCACTGGTTTCTCACTATAATACAAGCGTAATCAATTAATTTAATGTTCTCTGTGTTTTCTTCTGTATGCCATCTTTTTATCGTTCTTTTGCGCATGCGGTTCAGGTAAGGATCATATTGGCCACATTTAAAAGAACAATGTGAACAGCTATACAAAAAAAAAAAAAAAAGATCTGAGCAATAAATCTGAATTGAGCATGATCACAAGGCTTGCAGTGTGAATATATAGCCCTAGCCCATAGACACTAAGCAATAAAAATGTTTTGTCGGTTCACTCGGGTTGAATAGCTTCAGTCCTGTCAGTGTTTTACATACCTGGCAACCTCAGGAATGGCGTAGCTTCCAGACTTCATCCCTTTCACTGGATATATGTTGTTTGATGAAACTGTGATGCCTTGTGGATTCTTCAGAAACACAGAAATCAATATTAGCACTGTGTTTGCTGAGATCGTCAGTCACATGCTCATTATTTCTGAAATGTCATGAACGTGTGTGGGGTGTATGCGTGTGTGTGTGTGTGTGTGTGTGTGTGTGTGTGTGTGTGTGTGTGTGTGTGTGTGTGTGTGTGTGTGTGTGTGGGATAACTGTGCAATTATAAAAAGGTGTACCATGATCTCCACTGTGATTGAAGTACTGAGTGGTTTCATGTTGGGCGTCAGACAGAAAATCCTGTATTTGACTGTAAAAGATATCAAGCAAAAACTGAAATATGAGTTCTGTTGGTTTGATTTTCTGCAGATAAAAAGCCCTGATAAAAGCAGCACCCAGGCTAATAATAAACAGAATGATTTCTGTTTAAATCCACTTTGTCATGTTTCAGCACATACTCGTACCTGTGCTAGCAGGCGTGTAGATGGGCTTGTCTGTCTGTACAAATATATATCCAGACTGGAATGAGACCATGATCACTTTCTCCAGAGTTTTGGTTGGAAACTCAGCTTGTAGATACACATACTGCTTCTCCAGAGGATCACCAGAGAAGAAGTCCTGATCATCAGGGATCTAGAGAACAGAAAACAAAATTAACCCTTTGCAAAGTTTGAATAAAAGAAAAATGCATTTTTCAATTTACAAACAAAAATATACTTTTTGCATACTGTAAATTACATAAGGCATTACCTTTATATCTGTAAGAATTTGGAAATTGTTTTCTGCAGTCAGTGTCACTGTTTTGGACAGTATCACCCTGTCTTTCTTTGGGAAGTTCTTCACTGAGATCATCACGCTCAGGTTTCCTCCAGAGTAATCCTGAGCCTCCACAAACACGTTCTCTGAGGAACCCACTCTCAGCAAATTAGGAGCTGACAGAACAAACCTGAGGAGATCAAATCACAGCGTTTGAAATCTTAAAAACTGATTATTAGTAACTCTATGAGCAAACGGTGTGTTTAATACTCACAGCGGGTCACACAGTGTGAGGAGGGGTGAGGAGAGAAGAACAACAGTCAGACACAGCAGCTTCACGTCCATCGTGTCTGTCTGTGTGTGTGTGTGTGTGTGTGTGTGTGT